>NC_092109.1:31352591-31952591 GCF_045679555.1 Salvelinus alpinus | reverse complement strand
TACTTATAGCTTCCTGTGCCAACCGGAAGTGCCTTAATTGGGGTCATAGGTGCTGTTTCGAAGGTTTAAAAAAGTCAGATCTTTCCAAAACTTTAAATGTGTGAATTGGTCAACCCTCATGAACTGTAAATCAGTAATTTCTCTAAACAGATGTCAAAGAAAAGCTCTCTCACACACACACACACACACACACACACACACACACACACACACACAGCAAGGATGGAGTGAAAAAGTATGGTGCTTAAAGACACACAGAGCCTTAAATGCTTTTAGGGGGGATCCAGACTTCCATACCCGCTCTGGGAGCGCTATACTACCGCCCCAAATCAATGGGTGCTGGCCTGAGTGATTTATGGAGGTTTTCAAAAAATATTCTATGTTTTTTCTTCTGGAAAATATTTTATGTTTATTCTTCTCGAGTCAATGGCCTGAGTGATTTATGGAGGTTTTCAAAAAAAGTCCAATCTTTTCGTGCACCTGGTATTTTTTTGGGGTTACCAGGCGTCATTTTTCAAAACGGTTGAAATTGCTTTTAGGGAGCATCCAGAGTGTCACATGACCAGATGAGGTAACTATTCTTGTTCTTCTTGTAACTTTCCGGTAGGCTAGAAGCTTTCCGGTGTTTTGCTGCTCGACACAGGTATTGCACTTGATTTATCGTTATCGTAACCGTAGGTGCAGCCAAGTGGAAATACGAAAGCTTTCTAGCTATTTCGCACTGACGGTAATTTGAACACAAGAACGTTTCTAGTGAAAAGGTGCTTACACTCAGAGCCATGTATTTACACTCAGCCACCCTAGCCTTATTACGGGTTAACGTTTTGGTAATTTTGGTTGGCCAACAAAATGTAAGACTACAATGACTGCATACGTTTCCCCAAATGTTATACAAATTTTTTTTGTTTTGTTATTGATGGACAATGGCAAGGCTGCCATTGTATTTTCAGTTACATTCTGGTCAATAAAAATGGTTTACACGTTTATTTTTTAAGAAATACATGGAACTACAACCGAATAAAACACCATTAACCATCATGCATTGCTTACATTCATTCTATACTGAAAAGTCTGTTCAGAAAAATCGAAAACAGTACATATAGGCATAAAACCACAATGTTTTAATAGGGATTAAAAAAAGACAATATATATATAACCTCTTATGGTTATATGGTTAAAAAAAGACAAAATATCTATATATTCATAACGTAAAATAAATAAATACAGGCGATCGCGTCTATGGTTGTTGCAACGGCTTGTGTGTCGCCTACTGGTTAAATTTGTGTCTTTTCGCACGAATTAAGTAGCACAGAAATTCGTGTATTTTCAAACGAATTGAACCACCCCAAAAATGCACAAAAACGCGCGAAATCTGCTGAAATACATTTTGTACATATATGCGCGAATTGAATGAGAGGCTGGGCTGGAATATTAAAATCACCAAAAATTAGAATATTATCTGCTATGACTACAAGGTCCGATAGGAATTCAGGGAACTCAGTAAGGAACGCTGTATATGGCCCAGGAGGCCTGTAAACAGTAGCTATAAAAAGGGATTGAGTAGGCTGCATAGATTTCATGACTAGAAGATCAAAAGACGAAAACGTCATTTTTGGGGGGATAAATTGAAATTTGCTATCGTAAATGTTAGCAACAACTCCGCCTTTGCGGGATGCACAGGGGATATGGTCACTAGTGTAACCAGGAGGTGAGGCCTCATTTAACACAGTTAATTCATCAGGCTTAAGCCATGTTTCAGTCAGGCCAATCACATCAAGATTATGATCAGTGATTAGTTCATTGACTATAACTGCATTTGAAGTGAGGGATCTAACATTAAGTAGCCCTATTTTGAGATGTGAGGTATCACGATCTCTTTCAATAATGGCAGGGATGGGGGAGGTCTTTATCCTAGTGAGATTGCTAAAGCGAACACCACCATGTTTAGTTTTGCCCAACCTAGGTCGAGGCACAGACACAGTCTCAATGGGGATAGCTGAGCTGACTACACTGACTATACTAGTGGCAGACTCCACTAAGCTGGCAGGCTGGCTAGCAGCCTGCTGCCTGGCCTGCACCCTATTTCATTGTGGAGCTAGAGGAGTTAAAGCCCTGTCTATGTTGGTAGATAAGATGAGAGCACCCCTCCAGCTAGGATGGAGTCCACCACTCCTCAGCAGGCCAGGCTTGGTCCTGTTTGTGGGTGAGTCCCAGAAAGAGGGCCAATTATCTACAAATTATATCTTTTGGGAGGGGCAGAAAACAGTTTTCAACCAGCGATTGAGTTGTGAGACTCTGCTGTAGAGCTCATCACTCCCCCTAACTGGGAGGGGGCCAGAAACAATTACTCGATGCCGACACATCTTTCTAGCTGATTTACACGCTGAAGCTATGTTGCGCTTGGTGACCTCTGACTGTTTCATCCTAGCATCGTTGGTGCCGACGTGGATAACAATATCTCTATACTCTCTACACTCGCCAGTTTTAGCTTTAGCCAGCACCATCTTCAGATTAGCCTTAACGTCGGTAGCCCTGCCCCCTGGTAAACAGTGTATGATCGCTGGATGATTTGTTTTAAGTCTAAAACTGCGGGTAATGGAGTCGCCAATGACTAGGGTTTTCAATTTGTCAGAGCTAATGGTGGGAAGCTTCGGCATCTCAGACATCGTGGCTACCCTCTCCTTACTCGTCAATTCCAGGTCTGAAGCCATTGAGAAAATGGTAAGCGCGAACACCATGGATATCAAAGGATTGAAAAAGACTGTTTGTATGTGGTGAAAACGACTGGCAAAAGTTGAAGAAGATGGAACCTGAGACTCTAACACGGAACCCAAACCGGCTGCGCACATGCGCCATCGTGCATAAATGTATTTTGTCCCCCTACACCGAACGCGATAACGACATGCAGGTTAAAATATCAAAACTAACTCTGAACCAATTACATTAATTTGGGAACAGGTCGAAAAGCATTAAACATTTATGGCAATTTAGCTAGTTAGCTTGCACTTGCTAGTTAATTTGTCCTATTTAGCTAGCTTGCTGTTGCTATCTAATTTGTCCTGGGATATAAACATTGAGTTGTTATTTTACCTGAAATGCACAAGGTCCTCTACTCTGACAATTAATCCACACATAAAATGGTCAACCGAGTCGTGTCTAGTCATCTCTTTCCAGGCTTTTTCATCTTTGAATTTATATGGTGATTGGCATCTAAACTTCCATAATATTACTACACCGACCGGCAACACAGTTCGTCTTTCAATCACCCATGTGGGTATAACCAATGAGGAGATGGCACGTGGGTACCTGCTTCTATAAACCAATGAGGAGATGGGAGAGGCAGGACTTGCAGCGCGATCTGCGTCAGAAATAGAAAGGAGTTCAATTTTAGCCCTTGGCAACGTAGATGCGCGCGAGCAGTGTGGGTGCAATAATTGAATAACATAGATTTCTAAATATATTTGTTGTGGTCAGCCTATAAGGCGTGCCAGAGGTGGAGAATGAGGATGTGCGAGGAGAGGCTATCCGCATCTGCCAAGAAGTTATGCCTGCAGAGAAGAACAAAATTGGTGATAACATCGAAGTTGTGCATCGCCTCGGCAAGAAGCAACACAAAATGATTCAAGACCAAGGGGTATCATCATCCTCTTCACTGCCAGATTCTACAGGGATGCTGTCTGGAAAGCTGCTAGGAAGAACCCCTTCCTTCAGAGCCATGGTATGCGTTTCGCCGAGCATCTCAGCCCAGAGGACATAGAAAGAAGGAACAAGTTGTGGCCAACGATCAAGAAAGCATGAAATGAGGGAAAGGCTGCTTACTTTGTCGGAGGACGAGGCTTCATCAACGGTTCAGAAATCCATATTCCTCCCTAGAATCTCACCAGAAGGAACAGATTGATGGTTTCGGCCATGGTATTCTCCTTTTCCTTGTATTGATTAACGTTACCTAACAAGCATCAGGTGACTATTTTTAGAAATACTCAGGTTCCTCAATTTATTAGTTTGTTCTTGTATGACCAGAAGGCCTATTTTATTTACAAACTTACGAAGAAGACTGAAAGTTGTATTTATTTTTTATGTATACAGTAACTAAGATACTGTTTTAAAGGGCATACAGGTCTGCTCTGACTTTAGTCCATCGGTATATAGCCCACCCAATTTACCTACCTCACCCCCATACTGCTTTTATTTATTTACTTTTCTGCTCTTTTGCACACCAGTATCTCTACTTGCACATGATCATCTGATGATTTATCACTCCAGTGTTAATTTGCTAAATTGTAATTATTCGATTTATTGCCTACCTCCTCATGCCTTTTGCACACATTGTATATAGATTCTCTTTTTTTTCTACCATGTTATTGACTTGTTTATTGTTTATTCCATGTGTAACTCTGTGTTGTTGTCTGTTCACACTGCTATGCTTTATCTTGGCCAGGTCGCAGTTGCAAATGAGAACTTGTTCTCAACTAGCCTACCTGGTTAAATAAAGGTGAAATAAAAAAAATAAAAAAAACACGGTTATTGTTCTATTTAGTTATTAATACTTATTTCCAAGTAAAAAAGGTCTTAGGAACATGTATATGTAAAACATTTTTTATTCAATTTTTTATGATCAGTTTTCATATGCGCTTAAAATAGTAGGTACCCTTTTATTTAAATTATTATTTTGTATTTTATTTCTCAGAATAGTTCCTGATTACACTAAAGAGGGTTTTTAGTTTCTCTTACTACAACGAACCCTTGGTTTGGTCTTGAACATCATTTTCTGTTGAGTTGAATTTCAAAAGCTGGATAACATCTAGTTCAGAGTTTATGGAATAAGCTATTTTCACTTTAAGTTGACTTAAATGGTGCAGATCTCGGTTCCTTATCGCTTACGTTCACTGCTCCTACGTTTGACTCATCCTACTACAGTTTATACTTTTATATAATCTTTGTTGTTTTGTCCTTGTCTATAGTTTCTCTTAATGCTTGGGGGTTATGAAACGATGTGAAGCGCAAGGACTTATTTTGATTTGCTGAACAATTTCGAACAGATTTCTGCTTTTTTCAAGAGTCTCACTCAATTTCGGCTGGTGCCAACTTCTGGAAGTCAGTGGGGCAACGATATTTGGCTTTCCCATGGATCTGAACGCTCCGCTGGTGTCACTACAATGAAAAAAACCTTTGGTGGTAATATTCTACACTCGGAATGTGACTCCTTTGGTCACTTTATTTGTCTTGTGATCAGTTACAATGACATTGCGCTCATTACTGTAAAGTTCTACGGGTACAACACCAAACATGAGAATGATGAGTTGCTTGAATCTATAGAAACATATACTTCATTGGTTATCTAAATTTCCGACTTCGTTATTATTGATAGGAGGGGACTTTAACATTACTATAGATAATTCAACTGATAGATGCCCCCCAGGTAGGCCAACCAATCAGAATGTGGGTTTAATACTTTTTATGGAAAAGTTTGATCTTGCTGATATATGGAGAGAGAGGTTTCCGGCCACAGATCATTCACTTGGAGTAACAAAACAGGCTCCAGACAATCCAGAATAGATTTTTGGCTTATATCCAAATGTATTGATGGTGAGTGTGTTACTACAAATATTTGTACTACTCCCCTCACAGACCACAGGGCCATTTACATTGATATCAAAATATTTACCCCCGATACTAACCTTGGTAGAGCATCCTACTGGAAGCTAAATAGCTCGTTATTAAATAATGATATAGTGAAGTTTGAGGTTAAAGATCTGCTTTCACACTTTTGGGAAAGGTCTTGTGAAGAAAAATCTTATTGCAAGAACTGGGAGCTCTTTAAATTTGAAGTGTCCAAATACCTAAGAAAATATGGTAGTAATCTTGCTAAGACCTGAAGAGCTGAGGAGGAAAAGGTGATCATTAAGATAACTTCCCTTTCTCAGAGGTCCCCAGCCGGCCTCTCGGGGGAGGAGAAGATGGAACTGATTGAGTTACAAAATAAACTGGATAATATATATAGATTAAAAGCAGAATGAGCCTTTATTAGATCTAGGAAAAAATGTATTGAGGAGGGAGAACAGAATTCATCCTATTTCTTTAGACTTGAGAAATTTCACTCTACAAATAACACTATCCATAAGTTAAACATTGATGGTGTAATTACAGATGACCAAAAATGAATCGCTAAATACTGTAGCAATTTTTACAGAAAATTGTATAGCTCTACGTACTGTCAGGAATCCACAGATATCACTGAATAATGTTCACTCTATCAGTGACATAGAATCTAAATAGTGTGATGAACCCATCAAAGTTGAAGAGATTATAGAGTCTATCAAACATCTAAAGAACAATAAATCACCAGGTGTTGATGGAATTACATCAGAATTTTACAAATTATTTTCTGAACAAGTAGCTCCCTTCCTATTTGAAGTATTTTTAGAGAGTATTAAAAACAATGTTCTCCCTCCTACAATGAGTCAGGGGTTAATAACACTGATACCTAAACCTAAAAAAGAAGTGCTGCTCATCGATAACTGGCATCCAATTTGTCTTCTTAATAATGACTATAAGATATTAGCCTTACTACTTGCAAAAATAATTAAAGAAGTCCTGGATGCAATCATTGATGAAACACAGTCTGGCTTTATGAGGAACAGACATATTTCTAACAATATCAGACTAGTATTAGACATACTTGACTACTCATTATTTTTAGATTTTTATAAAGCATTTGACACAGTAGAGCATCAGTTCCTCTTCCACTCCCTTCAGAGACTTGGCTTTGGGGATTTTGTCTGTAAGTCTATTAAGACTCTCTATACAAATGTTAACAGCTCTATCAAATTGAAATATGGCACCTCACCTAGATTTGAGTTAAAGAGAGGAATTAGGCAAGGTTGTCCTATCTCGCCGTACCTGTTTTTATTAATCACCCAACTTCTTACAAATTCTTTAAATAATAGTCCTGTACAAGGTATTTCCATAGCTGATAAAGACATTATTATAAGCCAGCTGGCTGACGATACTACACTTTTCCTGAAAGACGCTAACCAAATTCCCATATCGATCAATGTGATACAATCCTTTCCAAAGTGTCTGGTCTATATCTTAACATTATTAAATGTGAACTCATGGCTGTCAAAGATTGTGTGACACCTTCATATTATGGTATTCCAGTAAAAGAAGAACTTACATATTTAGGCATAACCATTACAAAGGATCAGAAGTCTAGAGGCTTACTAAATTTTAACCCTCTATTTAAAAAACCAAGAAGAAGCTAAATCAATGGCAACAGAGGGACTTATCTTTAAATGGAAGAGTCCTAATAACCAAGGGTGAAGCTATCTCTAGACTAACATATGGCGCTCTATCTTTATATCTTAAAACTGTAAAATAAGCAAGGAGATAGCCCAGATGCTTTTCAACTTTCTGTGGGGGAACCATACCCATTACATTAGGAAAACTGTTGTAATGAACACTTATGAGAATGGTGGGCTGAATTTTCTGGACTTTACTACCTTAAATAATACTTTTAAGATCAATTGGATTGTCACGCCCTGACCTTAGTTATCTTTGTTTTCTTAATTTATTTTGGTTAGGTCAGGGTGTGACATGGGTGATATATGTGTTTTGACCCTGTCTAGGGGTTTTTGTATGTCTATGAGTGTTTTCTAGTCTAGGTGTTATATGTCTATGGTTGCCTAGATTGGTTCTCAATTAGAGGCAGCTGTTTATTGTTGTCTCTGATTGGGAACCATATTTAGGCAGCCATATTCCTTGGGTAGTTCGTGGGTTATTGTCTATGTGTAAGTTGCCTGTGTCTGCACTTATTGATTATATAGCGTTACGTTTGTTATTTTCATAGTGTGTTTAGTGTTCTTTGTTTCGGTAAATAAATAAGAAGAATGTATTTATATCACGCTGTGCCTTGGTCCTCCTCTCTTCCACATTACGACGATCATGACATGGATAAAACAATTCCTAAGAAGACCCACTTCTATGTGGAATTTTATGTGAAACTTTATGCTTTTCATCGGCAGATTTTCTTGTCATGGTCCTTAATTTATAAGCATTTTTCTCCACACATATTATATATGGAATAATCGGGATATATTGTATAAAAATACTTCTTTGTTTTTAGAATATTGGTTCCGAAATAATATCCTATTGGTGAGCTAACTGGTAAATGCAGAGGGTCTTTTACTTAGTTATAAGGAATTCTTATCACTTTTCAAGGTCCCTGTAACACCTAAAGATTTTGCAATTGTTTTAGATGCCATTCCCTCAGGTGTTGCTTTATTATTCAGAAACGTGTTAAGACCTGACCCTCAGAGCCTGCCTTCCATTGACCCTGTTGACTCATCAGTAAGAAAGATTTGTTTCTCTTTTGGTCCATTCAACAACAGAGCGATACGAACCTTGTTTCAGCAGGATGTTATATCTATCTATACCTTATGTCATGCCTTATTGGAATGGATTTATTGATAATATCTGTTGGGAAAAGTTTGGATGTTGCCACACACATACCTACTTGTTACCAAAATTAAGGAAGTTTCCTTTAAAATTATTCATAAATATTATCCTGCCAACCACTATATGAAGAAGTTTAAGGAAAACATATCAACTCAAATTGTTCCTTTTGTAATGACCACCCAGAAACAGTGTTGAATCTTTTTTGGCATTGTATTCATGTAAGAAAACTGTGGCAAGACATCAGTAGTGTAATAGTCCTGTGTGTGTAGCTGGTGTAGAGTCAGGTGCAGGACAGCAGAATTGAGTAATCAACATATTTTACACAAAATACACAGCAACATAACGAGCCCACAAAACAGACCGATGTACAAAGAACAATCACTCACAAACAAAACATGGGGAACAGAGGGTTAAATAATAAACAAGTAATTAGTTGAGTGAAGCCAGGTGTGAAAGACAAAGACAGAACAAATGAAAAATGGATCGGCGGTAGCTAAAAAGCCGGTGACGTCGACCGCCGACCAAACAAGGAGAGGGACCGACTTCGGCGGAAGTCGTGACAAGTAGATTTATAATTTAACACATTTATGAAGATCTTACACTATTACACTTTACCTACGATAGAAATAAGCTGAAACATTTTAATGTAATTAATTTCATTATACTTTTGGCCAAATTTCATTCACAAGTGTAAATTTACAAACAAAACACCACATTTTCTTACCTTACAAAAATAAATTGAACTGTATTTTAAGACAATTAAATACTCTACTAACAAAAAAGCTGTTAGAATAATACATGTATGTCCCTTAGGTCCTTGTGTAATGTGATATTGTACCCCCTAGCCCAATTGTCCTTTGTATATTATTTATATATTCTTGTGTTCCCACATATACTTCCTGTATTGATTTGTTGTTAATAAAAAACATTTTAAATATTTTTTTTAAAAAGCTGGTTAGCTGCCTGGGAAAATGGAGGGAGAAATCAAACAACCCGGGAACAGCAATCAACAACCACCAACCGACTGACAGCCGGTGGTGGATTGACCGGCCAGTGTTCATGCCAGAATCTTTCAAGGGGAAAGAAGGCGAATGGCTGTTTGGATTGAACAATTTGAGTTAGTAGCGCAAGTGAGTGGATGGCGCGCGGCAGATAATTTGAATTTTCTCATACTGTTGCTGAGGGGAAATGTGCTGCGATGTTGTAATACTTTACCTCAGGATACCAAGAACGATTACAACAGCGTGAAAGTGGCTTTTGCAGAGGCATTTTGAGTCACCGGAACATGCTGACTGAATCATGCATTTTTTCAGGACAGAAAACGTAAAGTGGGACCATTTTATTACACACATTGGGTGCAGTGATCTTTGCATGCACCTGCGCAAGGCAGTACCAAAAACATTGGAAGAGGCAATTAGCATTGCTACAGAGCTTGATCAGATAAGGCAGCTAGAATTGCTGGAAAGCAAAGAAACTGCACAATACAAAGTGAACATGTGTGGGACAAGCGAGGTTACTCTGCCTCCAGATAGAGACCATGTCAGAGTTCCAAAAGAGATGTTCAGTCATTGTGTGAGAGCGTTGCACAGTTTCAGACCGAGGTGCAGTATGGAGGCAGCCACATCAGAGGGAGACATACCAAAGCAGCAGAGCGTTTCCAGGGTCTTCTACAGTAGCAACAGCAGACGCGGGAGGATACAGACCGGACCAGGGGAGAGGGAAATCTAGGTTCCCCGGGAGCGACAGAGGACAATCTACGTCGACCAGTAGCAGGGCCTGCTGGCACTGTCGTTGCGCATTAAAAAAAAACTGTCCTGGAGCTGGTCCACAGTCGTGAACATTGACGGTTTGAATCTGACCTGGGATTTTGTAGTCGCTAGCGACGCAGACCACTGTGCACTGATGGGGACAGACTTCCTGGTAAAATTTGCGGCTGTACTTGATTTGAGAAAGAAAACGTGTTTTGGTGAAGCAGATTCCGTTGATTTTCAGGGAGGGGCAGGGGGGGTGTGTAAAGTGGTGGTGATGAATGACACGATTATCCCCTCCAGAAGTGAAATGTTTATAACTGGTAAAGTTGAGGTACAGTAAACAATAACAAAACTCACGGTCTTCTTGAGCCCTGTGTTAAAGTCACTGATACAAGTAACCTGTTGGTAGCATCAGGGCTCTACCCTAACTTTTCCCCCAAGAAGTACATGCACTCCTAAATGAAAAAATGTAGGAGCACACAAAGAAATTTAGGAGCACAGTGAAAAATGTAACAAAGAATTTATTTAAAAAACAATTTATTACATACATATTTATACTGTGTGTGTGGGTGTACTAAGGGACACACATCTGTGGAACAACACATACCACAAAAATCACACATTGACCCATGTCTACTAGACGCAAAGGATATCAGTTGTCCAGCTGCTTTTGTATGTTGGCCGTCTGGCACACTTAGAGGTCAGCCAGCGGTCCACGGCAGGAGTGGGATCGAACTGCCCTAAGCTTTAGTGCTTCCAGTCTGGTCACTGTCTTCCTCAACTCTGATGTGGCTTGGGGGAGGATTAGGCCATTCCTTTGCAGGGTGAGGCTAACTGAGGATAGCTCCTCAAACATGTCTGAAAGAAAATGGCAGAATACACAAAAGAGTGCATTCCCATTTCCCTCTTTATCTGTTAAGAAGTGAGTTAATAAACTGTCACCTGTCATTTACTTGATTCTGAAAGTTAATTTGAGTCTTGAACCTATTTTTTAAAACTAGTGTGGTATTACATTTCCTGTGTAAAACTGACCTTCTTTGCCCGCCCTTGAACTTCCGCTGTTGTTGATGCTACAGCCAGGTGCTCCGTGTGCTGCAGAACAACGGAGTACTGGCCTTCGTCAGTGGCAAGGTCCTTGTTTTGTCCATGCCATAGAAACAGTTTGAAGGCTCTGTGGACATGGGGGATCCAGCGAGGTCCCTTGACGCTAGACAGTGTGCAAATATCCACACCGAGCTCTTGCCCGAGAACACAGAGCTCTCGTTTGGATTGTCCGCTGAAGTGATACGTCTTCCATATCAGATTCAGAAGATCGTACACGACAGACACCTTTGGCTCTTTCTTCTGAATGGTCAGTATTGCCAGCTCTAGTCTGTGAAAGTCAGAACAGATTCTTCCAAACAATTCACCATCTCCTTCCCCCCCTGTCTCTTGTGCTAACAGAAAACAATAATTCTGTGGTATTTACCATTCCAGCACTTAGCGCACGCACAGAGACACACACACAGTATTGTTTAACATTCTCTGCTAGCAAATAAAACTAAATCATAGAGAATTTATTAGTTACAAACCTATGTGGCATACAGTGGATTGGGATTATATGCTCCCCTGCCTCTCTCTGCAGGTGGGCAATCACTCCCCCACGGTGGCCCATGTTCACGGAGGCACCATCTGCTCCGAAGGAGATGCACTTCTTCATCCATCCACCCTCCATCCTCTTCTGGGCAAACAGCACGAAATGTGGCTTTGGTGGCATTCAAAACACATCGAATGACAACACAAAAAAACAATTATACAAAAGTATTTCTGACAAACTAAATTATCTCCATTATGAATAATGATTAAACTTTACACAAGAATAAAGCCTATAAAGAGGAACAACTTACCAATGGCATGGGAGTGCTCAAGGGTCTGTTGTCCGACCAGGAGATTGAATGGCTTCCCATCCTCCAACGGGCGTACATATGCATTCAGTGTTGGATATATCAGTGTCTCTGTCTATTAGAACGGCAATATACTTTGCGGCTTTCAGCTTCGCTGACAGGCTCTCTCTCATTGTGTCAGCAACTTGACCGATCATCTACGCACATCTTACATCATTGTCGTATGTGGGATTAATTTCAACTCCATTTTTGTGGTGGAGTCTGATAAGCAGCCCAAATTTGATGAAAGGTTCTTCTTCTTTCGCAATGAAGTATGCAATGTTTATCATTATTTTTAGCTGCCTCCTCTTCTCCTCCTCAGACAGCAGCACTTACCTCCTCAAGGCTGCTGACACCGTGCCTGATGGTTTCTACCTGTCTCAACAGGTACAGATCTCTGCACTGGATATGCCGCCGCAAGATGTTATGTTTTGCTACGCTATCTCTTTCAGATGCGGGTTTCCTGACACGAAGGACGAGTTGCCCGCCTGTTTCTGCCCTCTACAATATTTGCAGTACATGACGTTGTTTTTGAACTCTAGCCATGGGAACGTTTTGAGCCAATTCGCATTGAATCTATATGTTCTCCCTCCACCGGCTACAGTGGACGTTGAAGTGACAGCGGGGGCCACGGTAGCTTCACTAACGTTGTTCTCAGCATCCCTAACATTAGCCGCCATGTCAACGTTAGGCGCCTCAGGTAAACCTTGTGAAGAGGCTTCATTAGCTGAACCTTGCAAATCGCCCTTGCCGGATTCCTCTTTCTCCTCGTCTCTTTTTCGTTTAAAATAAAATTGAATGGGCTTAATTTTTAGCGATGTCTGCATGTTAACTTATAGCCTATACCGATACTATTTTCCAGTGTTCACCTTTCTCTCTCTGACTGGATGCGTCATCACAGAAAACTCTACTGTGGTTGGCGCATGCCGCTTGTGGAATGTGGATTGGATTGAATTGTAGTTTTTAAACAATTAGCAGAGGGGGAAAAATAGATTATGGTAGGTTGTAATCTTTAATCGCACACTGTTTTTTCCGGTTCGCACATATCTATTTTTAGGGGCAAATGCGAGTGAAATACTCGCATTGTAGAGCCCTGGGTAGCATGTAGCGTTTGCAGCTCAGTGAAGGGGAAACTGCCAGTGTGTGTGATGAATGTGACTCCGGAATCACAGTTACTGAGGGAGGGCACTGAACTGGGGGGTTTCTCTATCTGGGAGAAGGGTAGTGAAGACACTCGTTGCTGGACTACAGGATTCTAACCAGCCGCCATACTCTCCCACCACAGCAAAGTGGGACGTAGAACAGATAATGCAAGAGCTGGACAGATTGCAGCCAGCTAACTGAGGTGCAGCTGAGAGCTGTAAAGGAAATGGTGGGAAGGTATGTGGGAGTTTTTAGCACTGGTGATTTTGACTTGGGCTGCACAAAACTAGTCCAGCATAGGATTGACACAGGGGACAACAGGCCAATCAAACAAACGTTGAGGCGGGTGCCTGTTCATCTGCAAGTAGAGTAGGACAAGCATTTGCAGGACATGTTTGAAATGGGAATAGTTAACCCATCCAGCAGTGGTGTTAGTAAGAAGAAGGATGGCTCAATCAGGTTCTGTGCGGATTACAGAAGGTTAAACAAAAACACTGTTAAAGATGCTTATCCACTTCCTAGGATCAACGAGACCTTGGACTCGCTTGCCGGTGCTCAGTGGTTTTCCAATTTAGACTTAGCCAGTGGGTACTGACAAGTCGAGATGCACCCGAGGATCTTTGCAAAATTGCTTTTGTAACAAAGAGAGGGCTTTTCGAATTCCAGGTCATGTTTTATTTGGTTGACAAATGCTCCAAGCAGCTTCCAGTGTCTGATGGACCTGGTTTTGGTTGATTTACAGTGGACAACAAGTTTGGTGTACTTAGACGACATCATAGTGTTTGGTCGTACATTCCAAGGGCGTGTGAAGCATTTAGACAATGTTTTCAGCAGATTGGAGCAGACAGGACTTAAGGTCAAGCTATCTAAGTGCTACTTGTTCAGGTCGTAGGTGAGCTACCTGGGACACATCATCTCGGCTGAGGGAGTGTCCACTGACCCCATGAAAACAGAGACAGTCAGGTCATGGCCTAGCCCCAAGTCACTGCCAGAGACAGTCAGGTCATGGCCTAGCCCCAAGTCACTGACAAAGACAGTCAGGTCATGGCCTAGCCCCAAGTCACTGACAGAGACAGTCAGGTCATGGCCTAGCCCCAAGTCACTGACAGAGGCAAGAAGCTTTTTAGGCCTGGCGTCATACTACAGGAGGTTCAGACCAGATATTAAAGCTATGGTGGAGCCTTTTTACAGATTGACAGATAAGTGGGAAATGTTTGAGTGGAACTCGGCGTGTGAAGTAGCCTTTAATTAATTAAAGTCCAAGTTTACCGCATCCCCCCATACTTGCTTTCCCGAACCATAATCTAGATTTCATAATGGATACTGACGCATGTGACACAGGCATAGGGGCAGTCCTCTCCCAGAAACACGAGGGTAGAGAGAGTAGTAGCGTATGCCAGTCGGTCACTGTCAAAACAGGAGAGGAAGTATTCCACTACCAAGAAGGAGCTTCTTGCTGTGGTAGTGTTTCTTAAACATTTCAGACCCTTTTTGCTGTGGAGGAAATTTCTACTGAGAACTGATCACAGCTTACTGAGGTGTCTGAGTAACTTCAAACAACCTGAGGGACAGTTGGCTAGATGGTTCGAGAAACTGGATCAGTTTGACTATGATATTGTCCACAGGCTAGGGAGACTGCACAGTAATGCAGATGGTGAGTCACGCCGACACACACAGACAGTGAGTGTAGACACAGCCGTCTCACAGGAGGCCACTGTCAATCTGAGAACCATCGTATACAAGCCTCAGGATGTCACTATTGAGCCTGTAGTTGGAGCTCAGACAAGCCAGGCAGTACCCAAAAATGCAGCTTTCCTTTTGGAAGCACAGGATAGAGATCCAGTGGTCTCCCAGTTAAAGAAATTGAAAAAAAGAGGGTAGAGCAGAGCTCCCTGTGGAGTAGAAATGGGACCCAAAGATCAGGCCTTTCAAACAAGTGTGGGGGGCATTACATGTGAAGAATGGGGTGTTATGCCGTGAGAGTCAAAACTATGAGACAGATGACACCATCTGCAGAGGGGTTGTACCAAATGAGCTCGTACATGAGATACTTACCTTTATCCACAATGATAGAACCGGAGGCCTTTTAGGAGTTTAAAAACTCACCCGTAAAATTAGAGCAAGATTTTATTGGCCAGGCTGGCAGAGAGCTGTAAAGCAGTGGTGTTAGGGCTATGTGGCGCTGCATACAAGTAAGTTGCAGGGTCCAGCCCCCAGAGCGCCCATGACAAGTTCTGTCACAGGCCGCCCTTTTGAGAGGATAGCTGTAGACTTAATGGGTCTGTTTACAGAGACGGGGCGAGGTAACAAACACATTATGGTAGTGTCAAATTACTAGGTGGTCAGAAGCATATGCTATACCCAATCAGGAAGCAGTAACAGTGGCCAAGAAACTGGTAGAGGAATTTGTGTTGAAGCTAGGCATTCCTCGCTCTATCCATAGCAACCAGTGGCAACATTTTGAATCTACTCTTAGAGAGATGTGCAATCTTTTACAAATCAACAAAACACTAACCATTCCATACAACCCACAATCAGATGGTTTAGTGGAAAGAATGAACAGAACTCAGATCAATATGCTGTCACTTTTTGTTGATGACAATCAAAAAATTGGGATGAGATACTCCCATATGTGATGATGTCATACAGGTGTAGTGTTCAATCTTCCACGGGGTTCACACCATACAGGGTGCTGTTCGGCACTGAAATGACTTTACCGGTTGATGTGGTTATGGGATCACAACAAAATGAAGGGAAACAGTATGTTTCTCAGTATGTGCAAAAGGTGCAGGGGTATTTAAGCACTGTAAGAGAAGCTGTAAAGAGAAATCACCTAAAAGCCACAGTTAAACAAAAGCAATACTTTGATCTAAAGGTGACAGCACAGAGGTATGAGGAAAATGAATATGTGTGGCTTAGGGACTACCAGAGGAAAAAGGGGTTGTCACCCGAACTGACAGAAATTCAAGGGTTCTTTCAAAATTGCAAAGAAACTGTCAGAGGTGCTGTATGAAGTGGGTGCTGTGTAATGGACCTTATCATGCCGTGGTACACTACAACAGGCTCAAACCTTACTTTGGGATTAAATCAGAGTATGAGGTCACTGGCACGGGACAAGAGACTGAGTTGAGCACTGACTCATTTGTGCCTAGTCAGACATACTACCCCTCAAGGAAACAGGGTGCTCTGAGGAAAAAGCAAACAATTTTGCCTCAGTTACCCTTCAGGAGAAGGGTGGGGGAAATTGTGAGACTGGGGGCTCCAAGGGATGTTAATGTCTCAGTGGAACGGGAACTGGACACTGTCAGGATTGAAAGCTCATCCGAAGACAGAAACTCATACCACACAAACGGATGTGAACAATGAGTTGCCCTGTGCACCTGCAAGAGAAAGTGTCTCCTTTGAGACGAGTCAAGCACCTGAGTCAATTGCAGCAGAAGATCACATGGGTCACACCCCAAATAACTATTAGGAGGCCTGTTTGGCAATGTTATGCAAATTAGTTGCTGTATGTGAGGATGCGGGAGGCGTGCTTAGGGAGAGTTTTTGGGAAGGCGTTTTGTGTGGCGGGTCAGTCATGGGATGCACTGTCTGTTCATCCAAATAAAATACGAACCTGATTATTTCATGGGAAATCAGTGTCCTAGACTGTTTACGCCAGTCAACAAACATGCGAGTTTCGGTAGCCTTACAGGTAGGTTTGTTACAACACAAAACTTATTTGCATTTGGTGGTCAACCCCCAAATTTGACCATTTAAAGACTTGATAGTTGCATCCTTCCTCAGGGAACTTTCTGCTGATAGCTGACAACAGGGTGTCTCGGAGCTCTGCGGACAATTCCTTCGACCTCATGGCTTGGTTTTTGCTCTGACAAGCACTGTCATCAATTGTGGGACCTTATATAGACAGGTGTGTGCCTTTCCAAATCCTGTCCAATCAATTGACTTTACCACAGGTGGACTCCAATGAAGTTGTAGAAACATCTCAAGGATGACCAATGGAAACAGGATGCACCTGACTTCAATTTCAAGTCTCATAGCAAAGGGTCTGAACACGTATGTAAATATATATATTTTTTGCAAGAATGTCTAGAAGCCTGATTTTGCTTTGTCATTGTGGGGTATTGTGTGTAGATTGCTCAGGAAAATGTTGAATGTAATCAATTTAGAATAAGGCTATAGCGTAACAAAATGTGCAAAAGTAAAGGCACTGTATATGCGTGACTTACATACATGGAGTGCTCCATGTTCCGGGTGGTAGCAGGCCTCAACCTGGATGCAGGGAAATGCCCTGCCTTGGAGTATGGTTATATCCATCTCCACCAGGCTCCTGGAAATCATGACAAACCTGCTTATATTAACAAAAGAAAAAGGTAACTTTATTTAGTCAATGGAAGTCATGACAGCCATAGTTTCTTTACAAGGGAGAGTACAGTCGTGGCCAAAAGTTTTGAGAATGACACAAATATTAATTTTCACAGTCTGCTGCCTCAGTTTGTATGATGGCAATTTGCATATAGGTGTTAGTTGGTGGTATATAATAGTGGTATATAGGTGTTAGTTGGAGGTATATAATAGTGGTATGTAGGTGTTAGTTGGTGCTATATAATAGTGGTATATAGGTGTTAGTTGGTGGTATATAATAGTGGTATATAGGTGTAAGTTGGTGGTATATAGGTGTTAGTTGGTGGTATATAATAATGGTATATAGGTGTTAGTTGGTGGTATATAATAGTGGTATATTATAGTGGTATGTAGGTGTTAGTTGGTGCTATATAATAGTGGTATATTATAGTGGTATGTAAGTGTTAGTTGGTGGTATATAATAGTGGTATATAGGTGTTAGTTGGTGGTATATAATAGTGGTATATCGGTGTTAGTTGGAGGTATATAATAGTGGTATGTAGGTGTTAGTTGGTGCTATATAATAGTGGTATATAGGTGTTAGTTGGTGCTATATAGGTGTAAGTTGGTGGTATATAGGTGTTAGTTGGTGGTATATAATAATGGTATATTATAGTGGTATGTAAGTGTTAGTTGGTGGTATATAATAGTGGTATATAGGTGTTAGTTGGTGGTTAGTTGGTTGGTATATTATAGTGGTATGTAAGTGTTAGTTGGTGGTATATAATAGTGGTATATAGGTGTTAGTTGGTGGTATATAATAGTGGTATATTGGTGTTAGTTGGTGGTATATAATGGTGGTAGATAGGTGTTAGTTGGTGGTGCAATGTTTTCCTTTTACCCTCTTCCTTTTTGACTTCTTGTATCAAAAAATGTTATGAGATTAAACACACTACCGCACAGTAGGTGGCAGCATGCACAAACAAATGTGCGACTGCTAGGATACCAAAGAAGAAGGTTTGTTAGTGCAGGGCTGAAATAAAAGCCTCTTCTCCATGTGTGTCCCCAGACAGACTGATTCATTGATAGACTACCACTACTAGCCTACATCTGATGAGCGTCCACTAATAGGCTACTTATTGCAGACTCTGATGCTTCTCTTCATTGGCATATGGTGATTTTATTGTCATTGGATGCATTGTGAAAACAAACCTTTTATTCCAGTGTATAGGTCTAACATGTGCAGTAACTTGGTGAAATACACACATGCAGAAAACAACCAGACAGTAGTATGACACCATATTGAAGAACCTACAGTAGTCCTAATGTAATTTTTCCCAACCCTGGTCCTCCAGTTCCCCAACAGTACACATTTTTATTGTAACCCTGGACAAGCACACCTGATTCAACTTGTCAACTAATCATCAGGCCCTCAAAGAGTTGAATGAGGTGTGTTTGTCCAGGGCTACAACAAAAATGTGTTCTGTCGTGGGTACTGAAGGACCAGGGTTGTTAAACACTGGCCTAATGAGAAAGACAGTAGGAAAGAGACTGATATATCCTACATTAGTAGGCCTATGTCCTGTGCCATTGTGCTCAGAGTGAATTACATAGTTTTATTGTCTCCTGTTATACCTCATGTATTTTACAGGTCATAGTTGAACTTTGACAATGTGAATCTATTGTTATAGAAAATAGGTATGGAAAGTATTACATCATTGTTAATTAATGTCTGCTCAACAATGACTTGAATAGGCTATTCTATTCTCAAGATTATCAAGAAAACTCAGTAAATTATGTATTTGATGATTTTCAGCATTTTGTAATGTCCTCATAATCAACAACACAGATTATTGTAATATAATGGAATCTTGGCCACCTATCCTGTGTCACCATTCTGAATACATCAAAGCTTTTAATATCATAATTTCTGCTACAACTACCCAGCCAACAAAGAATGCAACACCAACTCAGGTTTTGACAAGGCCCTCGGCCCACCAAAAGACACTTCCCTACTTCATAGAATTCTTTCTGGACTCCTCAAAGCTCAAGGACAGAGTAACTGTTCCACTTCCAAAGCTTACTCTTGGCTTATGGATTCTCTGCTGACCTGATGGGGAGTCATTGTCATTGGTCTTGAGGCTGATGGATGAGGAGGGAGTTGAGGCGCAGGATCCCCCCACACTGCTGGACCTCTTCCTGGAGGCTGAGCTGTGTCTCAGAGTGGCCTTGGCTGCCACTTTGAAAGAATGGGCCGCAGTGCTACAGCGAACCTCCTCTATAGTGTTCCTGGACGGTTTGAAGAGGATGATGTAGACTTTATTGAAGAAAATACAGGCCAGCAGTCCAAAGCTGGAGGCTAGTATGGCGATGACCTCCACAGCCGACACAAACTTTCCATAAGTGCTGAAGTAGGCAGGGATGAAAGAAATCCAGACGATGAAGAAGATGAGCATGCTGAAGGTGATGAACTTAGCCTCGGTAAAGTTCTCTGGCAGTTTTCGTGATTTAAATGCAAAGAAGAAGCATATGGCTGCCAGCAGGCATGTGTACCCAATTAGGAAGCCGAGCGCCATCATAGAGCCCTCATTGCATGTAATGAAAATTATCTCATCAATGTCATGGTTCCTGTAGCTCGCCGGAGGAGCATTGTAAAGCCAGACCACACATATCATCACTTGCACAAATGTGAACAGGAACACCAACAGGAACTGCAAGTTTAGCCCCCACCACTTACGATGGAGACTGGTGGGGATCTTGGCTTCGAACACTAGAAGTACTCGGTTAGTTTTGACCAGGATGCAGGAGATGCAGAGAACAAAACTTATCCCGAATGCAGGCTGGCGTAGACGGCATGTCCAGTCCTGGGGTTCACCAATGAAGATGAGGGAGCTGGAGAAACAGCAGATGAGTGAGAACAGGAGGAGGTAGGATAGCTCTCTGTTTGTGGCCTTAACAATTGGGGTGTTGCGAAATCTGATAAACACTCCCATCACGAATGCTGTCAAGAATACCCCCAGCACAGAGCATAATGCCAAGGCGATCCCAAAGGGCTCTGTCCAAGACAGAAACTCTATCTCCTTCAGGAAACAGGATGTGTGGTTCTCATTAGACCATGAGTCATTGGGACACTTGGTACAAACACTGGCGTCTGCAGGAATAGAGAAGTAGTGTTTGTATTATTGATAGAAACATATGAAATAGCAACAGATTATATAATGGGGTATTTCAGATTTTTCACTGTCTTTCTTACCTTTGTGATCACTATACTCTCCTTCTGAGCATTCTGTACATTCAAAGCAACACGTTGGCATGCTTTCTATGATCCCCTTTCTGGTGCCTGGTTCACAATCTTCACTACAGTTAGAGAATGGCACCTAATGAAATGACAGAAACCCAGACAAAGATCATGCATAATATGAATTTGGATACAGAACCAATAGAAACAAATGCAGCACATACTGTATTTCAGGAAGAAAAAATATATAAGTTATCTCAATATCAAATCATTTCTGGGTAACAATTAAGTGCCTTACAGTAATAGTTGTCCATTAAAATGGTCAAAAAGCAACAAAAATAGCTTTTTAGCAAAGCACTTTCTAATGCAAGAATTTTGATAGGACTGTCTGGGAGTGGTCTGAGGGGGATGGATGTGTAATCTGTAAACTAGCTGTTATTGGCAGAGAGATTATGAACTATTTTATTGGTCTATATTAATTTACTAAAGAATAGTTAATTAATGGTCTATATTAATTTTGGTAGGCCATCATTGTAAATAAGAATTTGTTCTAAGCTGGCTTGCCTAGTTAAATGAAGGTTAAATAAATACAAATAAATTCACACCGCCTGGTGATGTCACCAGGCAAGCCAAAACTCCACCCATGCAAAACCTGCAAATCAGAAAGTCCTGTGTTGATTGTTTTTTCAACCAGCAACTATCAGTAAATAACACTGACCAAATTCTTCACACTTTTACAGTATTCGTTTCACAAGCTGTTGTACAATATAATACAAAACACAGAAAAAAACATGACTGCACTGGGCCTTTAATATCCCTGTTTGGAGCAACATACCTCAGTATTATATCCATTCCACAGAATCTTTGTGTTATCAATGAAAAGTTGTACTCCTCTCTTAGCTCGCATGTTGTAGAAGCCGACCTCTTCAAACACAACTGAACCATCCTCAGGAGACCGGTGCCAATTGATAATGGTGTAGTTTCCTGACGGATCAGCATTCTCATCAAAATGTACCTTTTCTCCCATACTGTTTGAGAAGTTTAAATGTCTGAGCTGCTTGAGAACCTGTAATACAGAGCCAGGTATTTGATCAGGAAGGGATATAGGAAAGTATACAAAGGGGTCAACAAAGCTGGGAGCAAACAAAAGAGTATACAAATGGATTTGTCAATTAGATTTCCTACTCTTTTTAAAGTATCCATTCACCTGCCATGCTTCTATTTTCTTTATATCTGCACATGAGTTGTTAGAAAAAAGACCCCGTCCAGGAATGCAGGTGAGAATGTCCTGCAGGGCCTGTGCAATGGAGTGAACTGCAACATACACATTATAGGAAATACGAAGATGAGTGTAATCCAGATATGGGGTCTCTGCACCCATAATGTCCTCCTCGCCAGTACACAATGGTCTGAAACTGGTGCTCCCATTCTCACTGTCTCTCAATCTCTGGCTGTCTTCCAGATAGCAGTTAAAAGTCTCCTCCCAAAACTCCCTGACAAACTCATTGTGGCTGGATTTCTTTGGCGTGACCTCTTGTAAGAAGTCCTTGAAGCCAGGTATTTCGCCTGCTCTGAGCGCAAAGCCAATGGTCCCAACTACAACATCAAGGTACTCTGGTTTGGCGATGAGGGAGGTAGTTGCCCAAGCCTCGCTGGCCAACCAGATGCGGTCGGTGATGTTCCGTCTGACCATCTCTTTGATAAGAGGCTCAATGTCAGGCCCACTGGCAAAAACGACAATAACTTTAGCTGAGGAGTTCTCAATACGGTCAACCAATCCTTGGATCTGCCACTCCTCAAAGTACTGAGAGATCAGCTCACTCAGATGGATACAAAGGTCTCGTTCTTCCATCTCTTTCTCAAATTTTTCAATCCCTGGACGTCCATACTCATCATCAGACGCCACTGCAATGACCCAATTCCATTGGAAGTAGTCGATGATATCTGCCATGGCAGTGGCCTGGTGCTCATCTGTGGGAATGGTCCTCATGAAGGATTTGAACTGGTTCTTGTTGCTCAGCAGGCGACTGGAAGAGGCATAGCTGATCTGCAGCAATACAGGGGGAATAAAGTTACTGATATGTTATTGTTGATTGATTTAAATAAATCAGGAAATTGGAATTGAGATTGTAGCTCACCTGTGGGATGTAGAAGAGGCCCAACAGATTGGCAACAGCAGTGGAGACTGCTGACCCAGAAGCCCCCACCACTGCTATAGTCGATGGGATGTGATCTGTGCAGTTACAGAATTCATCCAAGTTCAGAGAGTCAATCTTATTCTGTGCTACGAAACTGAGGGTAGCCTCCAGGGCCTTGGACACGGTGTTGCAGGTGTCAAAGATCCTGTAGCCCAGTGTGATGTTGGGCAGGAGAGTACTGCTGTTGTTGATCTCCTCTATTGCAAAAATCATGGCCTGAAGCCAACGGAATCCCCGGAAATTGTACCTGCAAGGGGTGGCACACCATAACATGCATTTAGATACCTTTTGGTTTTCATGAAGTACAATCCAATAATACTGACTGCAATACATTAATGTATATATTTAAAGACCATTTCATTGTCAGTTAGCACAAAGCATAGTTTTATACAGTTCTGCATAAAAATAAACATACAGCCTCAATTGCCGATTCAAACCTTACCGTACACACTCTGTGGATTCTGGCCGCGCTGCCAGGTCTTGGTCTTTGGAGGTAACACCAAAGTGCATTGGAAACAGCCCGCCCAGCAGAATATCCCCAGTCTTCTGTGCTCTCTGATGAGGCCCATAGGTGGAGATGACAGAACTGAAGCCCAAAAGCACCAGGTAATACAGGTAAAATCTCATTGTTTAGCTCTCAGGAGGGGCTTGTCCTCTCAGCACATTAGACTTCAGAGTTAACCTCAGTCTTGTCCCCTCCAGTGACTCTGGCTGTCGCCTTGTTTCTGACTCATGCTGTTCTTGATCTGAAAAACATCCGTGTGAGAAGTCCATTAAAGAGAGAATTGGAAATGTGTATATTCTTAGTTTAACAAGTCAATTGTCTTGCACAATCCTGTAAAAAAAAAGTTTTTTAAAAGACAATGTTTTAAAGGTTAATGAAATATAGCTAACCATGTTTGGCCCTAATGACTGCCATTGTTAGAGCTTGTCCAATGTAGAACACTGAGGAAAAAGTCGCTCTGCACCGTGAACCCTTTTGGGTATAAAAGCATTACAAGTTCCTGAGCTCCTATTGTTGTAGTCTTTTTCCCTCTTGTAGACGCACAGTAGGAGTGACATGAACTAAGAGCGGCGTCACACTCCACTGCTCTTCCTTCCTGCTAGTGCAATGCTGTGGCCAGTGTACCCTGTCACCATGGAGAGGGAGTAATAACGGCCTGGGTCTGGCTAATTATCCTGGAAAAATGCTAGAGCAGGATTGTGCTATTGAGCAGAAGCCTGCTAGAACACTCTCTGGAAAAGGATACTGAACAGGTTATACAGAGGTCGGCATGCCCCGTCTATACCAACCTAACTCTCAAATGTGTGCCCAACTAAGAAAATAAACAGAATGTATGAAAATCTGATACTGTACATGCACAGTTGCTGTGACTGGCAAAAATTGAGATTACAATAATTAAAACCCAAGGAGGATGGATAAGGATACCATCAACCATAATTTAATTTCACGTGGCATAGTAATGTAAAAATAAATTCTCAGACCTTTAACTAGACAAGGGTTAGGGAACAAATTCTTATTTACAATGGCCAAACCCGGACGACGCTGGGCCAATTGTGCGCCGGCCTATGGGACTCCCAATCACGGCCAGTTGTGATACAGCCTGGATTCGAACCAGGTTGTCTGTAGTGACGTCTCCAGCACTGAGATGCAGTGCCTTGCGCCACTCGGATGCCCCAGGTCACATAATTCCCATAACAAAATGCATAATTGAAAGCAAACATCTTCCAGGTAGGTACTCTTACCTAGTTCCTTAGTCTTTACTTTATGAATACACAAAAATGAGTTTCCTTCAAAATAATTGATAAATACAACAGGCATTCCATACATTTAAGCTAATGCATCTTTAGTAAACAAACATGTGAAACAGGTGTTTCAAGATCAACCCAATGATTATATACAAACAGTTAATTTCCCAAAAGCAATGTTTGTGATTGCATTTTAATGGTATACAATAACACTCCATCTTATATGAAGCGCTATATACAGAGCTGAGGCAAGAGAAACTTACCTTGATAATGCTTGATTTCAGACGAACCAAAAGGAAATACAACTGATAGAACAAAAATGTAATGCTGTTGGAACAAAGACTCTCCTGCAATTCTAGTCTCGAATTAATTCAGCTCAGTTGTTTTGCCGAACCCCGCATCTGAACGAGATGAAACATTAACTAAGAGGGCAGTCCATTTCCTTTAGGAGATTAAGCCAATCTTTGGTCACTCCTTTTAAGTTTGTTGTAGTTGAGTAAATTCGAGAGAGAAAAAAAAGGTACTTCCCAAATCTTACAGTTATGCACTGAAATGGCAGACAATTCTTTACAGCACAGGAACAGTATTGTTTGTTTAACTTCAGGGGTTAGTGCTGTGCCAAATACCATTCCAAGATCTGAAGAAAATTGCAAAGACAAATACAATCCATTCATATTTTATTTTGTAGGCCACAAAAAAAAAATGTCTTACCTTCAAAAGAAACAATGTCTCCCACATGTATCATGCCAAATTTACTATTTAAATAAGGTAATGAATTAAGCGCAAATACAAACTTAACATGATAAATTACAGTACAGAAAAACAAAGCAGACTTGTCCTTTGCTATAGGAGACTTGGAAAAAACAATAACATTTCTATACCACAAACTTGTTCTTTGTTATTGAATTGCTTTTGGTGGCTGTGTCTGCATGAGCTTGATATCCAATGACGAGTTTTGGAGGTAGGCCTAGTCCTTCCTTGTACTTTCGTCTGAAAATATGAATCATATGGTAAAACATTAATTTAACTGACCAATCAAATGATCAAAAAGGTAGCTTTGAAAATAAAGAAAAGCTGTTAAATCTGGATGTATGGGGGAAATTGTTGATGCCAATTATCTGTAGCCAATGCTATATGTAATACTAATATCCTGGGAGCAATGGATTGCACCATTAGGTTTTTCCTTGGTCTAACCATTTTTCATTAGGTTGCTATGCAAATGTCCTCATCCTGAACAATTATAGTTTACAACATGATGGCCAACAGGACACATCTGGCTTCTGTGGGATCTGGCCCAAGCCTGGCTGTAACTGGAGTGAAGCCGGCAGATAAAATCCATAACTGTTCAAGGCAAATATGACTAGTCTGTCGAGACCCCTGTGAATCAGGGCAGACATGACACTACAGAAACGAGTAATTTGGTCCGGCCACACTGCATAATGTCAGACTTACCCAATATAGGTAACTGCTTCGCCATTCTCTGTATCGGTGGTCCAGATGGCGATTTTGTCACCTTTGGCTCGAACATTGATGACAGCACCGCAAACATCCCTGCTGAAGGAGCCAAAGCCCTCTCCAATGAGGCAAAGGAGCTGTTAAAAAAAAAATAATAATAATGAAATGCATAAATTAAAGATTACTTGCATTTGAGGACTACAGTTTGTTTGTTGTTGTGGAGCGCAATCTGAGGGGACAGTATTAATTCAGTGGTCCCACATCATTGGTTTCCTCAGTGTTACAGGGCCCTGGGTATGAACCCCAACAGGCAACTGGGTCCTAGACCTCCTGACAGGCCATCCCTAGGTGGTGAAGGTAGGCAACAACACGTCCACTTCACTGAGCCGCAACACAGGGGCCCCACAAGGATGTGTGTTCAGCCCCCTCCTGTACTCCCATGACTGCGTGGCCACGCACGCTTCCAACTTAATTATCAAGTTTGCGGACGACAGTGGTAGGTAGGCCTGATTACCAACAACGACAGAGCCTACCTGTGGTGAGAGGCCTGGCAAAGTGACAGGAAAATAACCTCTCCCGCAATAAAACAAAGAAGCTGATAGTGGACTTCAGAAAACAGCAGAGGGAGCACTCCCCTATCCACATCGACGGGACCGCAGTGGAGAAGGTGAAAAGCATCAAGTTCCTCAGTGTACACATCACTGACAATCTGAAATGGTCCACACACAGACAGTGTGGTGAAGGCCTCCTCAGGAACAACCTCAGGAAGCGCAAGAAATTCAGCTCAGCCCCTAAAACCCTCAAACTTTTACAGATGCACCATTGAGAGCATCATGTAGGGCTGTATCACCACCTGGTATGGCTACTGCAACACCCGCAGGGCTCTCCAGAGGGTGGTGTGGTCTGCCCAACGCATCACCGGGGAACTGCCTGCCCTCCAAGACATCTACAGCACCGGTGTCACAATGGACTTTAGCCAACTGAGCCACAGCCTGTACACCCCATTATTATCCAGAAAGCGAGGTCAGTACAGGTACATCAAAGCTGGGACAGAGACTGAAAAACAGCTTCTATCTGAAGGCCATCAGACTTAAATAGCCATCACTCCCAGCCTCCAGCCCTGAACTTAGTCACTCACTAGCCAGCTACCACCCGGTTACTCAACCCTAAACCTTGGAGGCTGCTGCCCTATGTACAGAGACATGGAACACTGGTCACTTTAATGTTTACATACTGCTTTACCCATTTCATATGTATACACTATTATAGTCAAGGCCTATCATTTTAATCTATTGCTGTACATATACTATATATTATATCCACCTTGACCATAATGTCTTCACATCACATAGTTATACTCTGTACTCAGACATTGATCGTCCGAGTATTTCTACATTTCTTAATTCCATTATTTTACTTTTAGAATGTGTGTATTGTTAGATTATACTGCACTGTTGGAGCTAGGAACAAGCATTACTACACCCGCAATACCATATGCTAAATACAGTATGTGACCATTAATTTTATTCAGATTTGAATCAGCTTTCTGACATAAATATTAAGCAAACAGTATTTCTGGTTTTCATAGTGATACAAAACTGAAAGTGTTGGGCAGAGTGGACCGACTACTGACTGTCTCCTTCCAGAAGCGGTCGAGTTCAGTGTGCCTCTGCTGCTTCGACAGTGTAATCAGCCAGCGTCCTCCACACTTGTTACGCCTGTCTTCCCACATTGGCTCAATGCCATCCTGGGGGAAGTGACAGTATCACTTTAGTCCAATTAATATAGGAGTACATGTACGAGAAGTATTATGGATAATGTAAATCACAAACTGATGGATACTTTTCTCCAAAAGTCTACATCACCTTGAAAACTGAGTAGTCGCAACCAGATGAAAGCTTGCTCACCAGCTGAATGTTGTTGTACAACCTATTAAAAAAAAAAAAACATTTTCAGTCAAGAAAACAATAAGTGGTGGTGACCTACATCATAGGTTCTCAATATACTTTTGTAGGTTGAATTTACTGAAACTTGCCTAGAAGTTGCAATAGCCACAGTAGGTGTAAAACTGTCAAGGATATCAGCCATTTAGTCTACTGTAAATCAAGGCCAAACTGCAAAACTCACGCCCAGAAGTCTTCCACTGTGTCAAACTTTGTGATGAGCCTCAGATTGTCCTGCCACATTTTGCTCTTATCGTTCTTGTAGAACCAGAGAGCCCATCTGAAACAATGCACAAGTGATTGAATAAAAGGAGGGGTTGGTGGACCTTCATCAAATATTTACATTGTTATCTGAATTGTAATCTGATTCGCAAGTGATTTCACTTCCTGCACATTAAAAGTACATATTGCAACAGAAACCATTTACCGTTAAAGAACCAAACAGAGTAAATTAAAATTAGAGGGACCTACCCAAATTTGTCCAATATATAAATTACCTTTCGTTGCTAAACGTTTTCCGTTGAGTAAACGGTTGGTTGCAAAAACGTTTAGCAGACGAAACGTTTTGCAACAGTCAGCGTAATGAATACACCCAGGTATGAACTATAAATGTTATTTATTGACAAAATAAAAACTTCCAAGTAATTTAAATGTACCAATAATCTCTCAACCGGAAAACACACCTGTTTTGTAGGGGATGCTTCACATGTGGTCCCACAACAACACGCACCACTTTGTTATCAACCCTTTTTTTGGCTCCATCAATCTTTTTTAGGGCTCCTTTGTCCTAAAAAATGGGAGAAGACATTTATGAAAATAGGCATATAGGAAACGCGTAGGGAGACGACTTCGATTTAAAGGCAACGGTATCAAACAAGCAATCATTATTTAAACAAAACTGTTCTAAAAAAAAAAGTTTGTCAAATAGAAAATTGCGAAATCAAGTAATTTAACACTAGAATTCCAGCAAAATATAGTCTAATGAAATCTTACCAAGCGACCTGCAACGCACGCCATCATGAACGTAATTAGTTTGACGAAGCAGGTGTGGCACTTGAGGTGTCACAGATAATTGAAACGGGTTCTTCCGGTGGATTTTTAACGAAATATGGATTAAACCAGAGAGGAAGAGGCAAAGCGAGAGAGTCCTCTCCCGTCATAATCTTTCCACGCGTGAATACAGCGATAAGCAGACCGCCTTGAAGACAGCTGCCTTCCCGCCTTCGGGACGACTCCCATTGTTAGGGCGGAGATAAGACCATCTCGTCATTATATACAGTATCTCTTATTAAACTTCAGTTATGACATGTTGGCCTTTCACCCATGTACTTTAAGCATTTACCACAAGATGGTGCCGTAGGCAACATACGGTAGTTTCCATTATTCTTTAGGCACGTTATGGACATTTGTTGGGAGGAAATCAGATGATTTTTTAAATATAATTAACAAATCAATACAAAAAGTACATGGGGGGAACACAAGTATATTTAAATAATATACAAAGGACATTTGGGCTAGGGGGTACAATATCAAGTTACAGAAGGGTCTGAAGGGGCCTACACACATTTAGAATTCTAGACGCCTTTTTGTTGGTAGAATATTTAATTGTCTTAAAACATAGTTACATTTATTTTTGTAAGGTAAAAAAATGTAGTGTTTTGTTTGTAAATTTACATTTGTGAATATAAAATTTGGCCCAAAAAATTATGAAATGAATTGCATAAAACGGTTTCAACTTATTTCTATCGTAGGTAAAGAATCCAAGCAGTACATCTCTTCATAATAGTGTACCATTTTCATAAATGTGTTAAATTATAAATCTACTGATGTCATGCCAGAAATTCCTTACATGAATACAAGTTTCCATACACTAAGTTGATTGTGCCTTTAAACAGCTTGGAAAATTCCAGAAAATTATGTCATGGCTTTAGAAGCTTCTGATAGGCTAATTGACATCATTTGAGTCAATTGGAGGTGTACCTGTGGATGTATTTCAAGGCCTACCTTCAAACTCAGTGCTTCTTTGCTTGACATCATGGGAAAATCAAAAGAAATCAGCCAAGACCTCAGAAAAATAATTGTAGACCTTTGCAAGTCTGGTTCATACTTGGGAGCAATTTCCAAACGCCTGAAGGTACCATGTTCATCTGTACAAACAATAGTACGCAAGTATAAACACCATGGGACCAAGCAGCCGTCATACTGCTCAGGAAGGAGACACGTTCTGTCTCCTAGAGATGAACGTACTTTGTTGCGAAAAGTGCAAATCAATCCCAGAACAACAGCAAAGGACCTTGTGAAGATGCTGGAGGAAACAGGTATAAAAGTATCCATATCCACAGTAAAACGAGTCCTATATCGACATAACCTGATAGGCCACTCAGTAAGGAAGAAGCCACTGCTCCAAAACTGCCATAAAAAAACAGACTACGGTTTGCAACTGCACATGGGGACAAAGATTGTACTTTTTGGAGAAATGTCCTCTGGTCTGATGAAACAGAAATAGAGCCGTTTTGTCATAATGACCATTGTTTGGAGGAAAAAGGGGGAGGCTTGCAAGCCGAAGAACACCATCCAAACCATGAAGCACAGGGGTGGCAGCATCATGTTGTGGGGGTGCTTTGCTGCAGGAGGGATTGGTACACTTCACAAAATAGATGGCATCACGAGGAGGAAAATTATGTGGATATATTGAAGCAACATCTCAAGACATCAGTCAGGAAGTTAAAGCTTGGTCGCAAATGGCTCTTCCAAATGGACAATGACCCCAGGCATCCTTCCAAAGTTGTGGCAAAATGGCTTAAGGACAACAAAGTCAAGGTATTGGAGTGGCCATCACAAAGCCCTGACCTCAAACCCATATAAAATTTGTTGGGCAGAACTGAAAAAGTGTGTGTGAGCAAGGAGGCCTACAGACCTGACTCAGTTACACCAGCTCTGTCAGGCGGAATGGGCCAAAATTCACCCAACTTGTTGTGGGAAGCTTGAGGAAGGCTACCCAAAACATTGGACCCAAATTAAACCATTTTAAGGCAATGCTACCAAATACTAATTGAGTGTATGTTAACTTCTGACCCACTGGGAATGTGATGAAAGAAATAAAAGCTGGAATAAATCATTCTCTACTATTATTCTGACATTTCACATTCTTAAAATAAAGTGGTGATCCTAACTGACCTAAGACAGGGAATTTTTACTCGGTTTAAATGTCAGGAATTGTGAAACTGAGTATAAATGTATTTGGCTAAGGTGTATGTAAACTTCTGACTTCAACTGTATAATATAAGTGTGGAGAAATATTATGCTTATAAATTAAGGATCAGGAAAAGAAAACCTGCTGATGAAAAGCAGAGAGTTTCACTGGAACTTTGTCAATATTATAATTGCAAACCAACATGAAGTTAAGCCCACCAAAAGTCGAGAAGACATGATGAGGAATACAATTCCACATAGAAGTGGGTCTTCTTAGGTATTGTTTTATCCAATTGATCTTAAAAGTATTATTTAAGGTAGTAAAGTCTGGAAAATTCAGCTCACCATACTCATAAGTGTTCATCACAACAGATTTCTCCACAGAAATCAGAGGATTCCACATGTGCAGTACAGAGCTTCTGGACTGAAGGGAGTAGGCCTACACTCCGTTTTCACAGTGAATTCTAAAGCATATTCATTTTGCACTCTTAGAGCATGTTAATATAGCAAAGCATAATCATTGACATTTTAGAACTCATGAAATTTAGTAGAAGCAATAACGAAAATAAGTATGCAGTGTTTTATTTAATTATAATTTATTGTCATAAATCATACTATATGTTTGTCTATGGTTGTAAAATTTCCAAACACAGTAAATAAGCAATGAACCCAAAACATTTCCTATTAGAGAATAAGATCTATTGAAGTGGGGATTTGATACATCTTCTAGAGGACTGTGATCATCAACTAGTTATGAAATACATGAGTAAATTATGAAATACTGTATGTACCTTATTACCTTTTACGTCATAAGTCACCTAAATGTGCCCTGTTCTGGAATGTTCATATAGGTTTTGCCATGAAGGTGAGCATCAAGCTCAAGTCACTACCATGCATCCCTAAAATAATGAATTCACCACCATACTGTAACCAAAAAACAACAATTAAATAAAACAATAAACAAATAATTTATTAAAACCCCAGTCTATTGGACATATTCTCTAAAACAACCCCTTGAGCTGTTGACATGACCAATTATGGACAGGTTGCGGACCAAGTCCAAGTTCTACAACAAATCAGTCTGGTCCTCTTTTTCAGAAATGGCACAGACATCTGAAATGTAACATAATCTGTCTAAAATGCTTGTACTTCAGAGATGTGAAAGTTAACAGGAGAGAAGCTATAGGATGGGTTTGTGCCCACGAATACCGAGGACAGAATACAGGACAACCCAGAGGGTCCGCACCTTAGCACACGGCCAAGAAGGTAAGATTACCTTAACTTAATACTAATAGTGACATGCACTGTAGCCTTCTGTACTGCAGCCTTGGTCATACGGAGTGGATCTGTATGGTCTCATCTGCTGCTCTACGGGCAGTATGTCTTCCATGCATGAACTGAAAATATCTAATATCAAAACGTATTTATGAAACAGGGAGAAGAAAATCCACTGCTACAGTCTATCACAAATATATTTTCAAAAGAAAAGAGCTAATTGTTTGCTTGATGAAGTTCATATGGGTTAAACATACAGCTGGTCATAGCTTTGTTTGATTTTGACAAATTGTATTTGTCACTCTGATCTTGTTATCAAATTTGTAATGCATGTGGAAGATGATCTAATCCTATTTATGAAATACTAGATACTGAATGTACTGCTTGCAAAGGTTTACAATAGTAGTAGTTTTGTCTGTAGTGTCTTACAAGCAGTATGTACAACAGTTTACAGTAGATCTATAATTAAAATCAACACTGCTTGTCATTGGTTGATAGATAGATTCAGTCTATACATTTGAATTCTGTTTTGATGTAATATATGCCTACCATTACTCAGTGTTCTAAAACAGTTGGTTTTACAAATTATGTGATGAACGGCATTTTGATGGACAGATCTTCTGCTCTTGCAGGATGTCTGGTGCCAGGCTGTTACTGTTCGTACAGAGCCTGTCTCGTAGGAAACCCCTGGAGCCAGAGGGGGAGGTGTCCAACTTTAAACGATGTCTGACTACCCTTGACCTGGTGGCTCTGGGGGTTGGCAGCACACTGGGGGCTGGCGTGTATGTGCTGTCAGGAGAGGTGGCCAGGGCTGTAGCTGGGCCCAGTATAATTATATCTTTCCTTGTGGCAGCAATAGCTTCCATTTTTGCAGGGCTGTGCTATGCTGAATTTGGAGCGCGTGTGCCCAAGACTGGCTCTGCCTACCTGTACAGCTATGTGACAGTGGGGGAGATTTGGGCCTTCATCACTGGCTGGAACTTGCTGCTGTCATATGTCATAGGCGAGTGACATCTGATATGGAATATAGAATATTTGATGCAAAATATGTTTTATTGGAAGCTACTGTCAGAGCTCAAGCCCATAAGGATGGTATAAAGGATGACAAGAATCAATCAACACTAACAATTAGAGCTCACAAACATTTTTTTATATACTCAAAGGACCACTATTAGCTTGTTTTAACCACTCCTATATAAATGATAGATTATCAGACACGCAACAAGAAGGTGTGATATCATTATTACTGAAACAGGACCCAAGTGGTATATATAAAGATCCAGTCCATTTAAAAAATTGGAGACCTCTTACACTTCAGTGTTGTGATGCAAAAATCCTAGCAAAATGCTTGGCGCATAGAATAAAAAAAGTCTTGTCAGATATTATTCATCCTAATCAGACAGGTTTTTTACATGGACGATACATTGGAGATAATATAAGGCAAGTACTGGAAACAATAGAACACTATGAAATATCGGGGACACCAGGCCTGGTTTTCATAGCTGATTTTGAAAAGGCTTTTGATAAAGTACGACTGGAGTTTATATATAAATGCCTAGAATATTTCAATTTTGGGGAATCTCTTATAAAATGGGTAAAAATTATGTATAGTAACCCTAGGTGTAAAATAGTAAATAATGGCTACATCTCAGAAAGTTTTAAACTATCTAGAGGAGTAAAACAAGGTTGTCCACTATCGGCATATCTATTTATTATTGCCATCGAAATGTTAGCTGTTAAAATTAGATCAAACATTAATATTAAGGGATTAGAAATCCAGGGCCTAAAAACTAAGGTGTCATTGTACGCTGATGATTCATGTTTTCTTTTAAAACCACAACTAGAATCTCTCCACGGCCTCTTAGAGGATCTAGATACATTTGCTATCCTCTCTGGATTAAAACCAAATTATGATAAATGTACCATATTACGTATTGGATCACTAAAAAATACACATTTTACATTGCCATGTAGTTTACCAATTAAATGGTCTGACGGTGATGTGGACATACTCGGTATACAAATCCCAAAAGAAAGAAATGATCTCACTCCAATAAATTTTTATAGAAAGTTAGCAAAAATAGATAAGATCTTGCTACCATGGAAAGGAAAATACCTGTCTATTTGTGGGAAAATCACCCTGATTAACTCTTTAATCATATCACAGTTTACCTATTTGCTTATGGTTTTGCCTACACCTAGTGACCTGCTTTTTAAATTATATGAACAAAAAATATTCAATTTTATTTGGAACGGCAAGCCAGATAAAATTAAAAGGGCCTATTTATATAACGAATATGAATTCGGAGGGCAGAAATTATTAAATATTAAAGCATTAGACCTCTCACTAAAGGCATCAGTCATACAAAAGTTATACTTAAATCCAAACTGGTTCTCTAGTAGATTGGTACGAATGTCTCATCCTATGTTCAAGAAGGGCCTTTTTCCCTTTATTCAGATTACACCTGCTCACTTTCGGTTGCTTGAAAAGGAAATAATCTCCAAAATATCTTTATTTTTTAAACAAGCCTTAGAAAGTTGGTTGCAATTTCAGTTTAATCCACCTGAAAGGACGGAACAAATAGTACAACAAATCTTGTGGTTAAATTCAAATATAGTAATTGATAAAAAAACTGTATTTATCGAAGAAATGTTTAAAAAAGGTATAATTTTTGTGAATGATATCATAAATAGGACTGGTGGAGTAATGTCACACATGCAGCTAACACAGACATATGGAAATGTCTGCTCTACCCAAAATTACAACCAATTAATTGCAGCATTACCACAAAAATGGAAGAGGCAGGTGGAAGGGGATAAAAGTAAGGAACTTGTATGTCGGCCTTATATTAAAGAACATAAATGGTTAAAGAAAAGTGTGATAAATAAAAACATATACCAATTTCATTTAAGGACCAAAAAACTTACAGCTGTGCCATATAAATTGCAAAATAGTTGGGAAGAGATTTTCGATGTACCCATTCCATGGCACATGGTTTATGAATTGATACGCAAAACAACGCCGGATTCAAAACTTCGAATTTTTCAATTTAAATTATTGTACAAAATTCTTGCAACTAATAGAATGTTATATATATGGGGGATACAATCTTCTCAGCTCTGTAGATTCTGCTGTGAGGAGGCAGAGTCATTAGACCATTTATTTTGGTATTGTCCGCATGTAGCTCGTTTTTGGTCACAGGTCCAGGAATGGTTGAAGAATTGCAACATTTGCGTAGAACTAACGCTACAGATAGCAATACTGGGGGATTTGAAAAGCCATAGTCAATCAATCAATAATATAATAATTATTTTAGCAAAAATGTTTATTTTTAATTTACAATCCGTGGAAGCTATGAGAATAGGAAGATTCAAATCTTTTGTGAAGCATCACAGCACAGCTGAAAAATATATGGCAAATAAAAATCCGAAATGGATGATGTTGGAAGATAGATGGGAAAGGTTGAGTGGAGCTGAAGGGTGGGACTAATAACAAGATAAACAATGTAGGGCATACGGGATCTGTGAAATGTGTATAGGTGCGGAGCTATTGTGAAATAGCACAGTTACAAGTGGAAATCAAACTGGATGGACAACAGAAATAGAGGAAGGACTAAGAACAAACAAGAGAGAACTATTATAAAGTAGACTGTGTCTGTAAATGTGTATAAGATGTATAAATTGAAGGTAAAAACAGAAATGTTTATCAGTTTACTCCAATTGGGGGATCGGTGGTAGGGTTTGCAGGGAATAATAATAAAGGTATACTCTTTAAAAAAAAGTATGTATGTCTATGTAGGTATGTGTATGTATATATGTGTATATGTATGCATACGTGAATGGATATATATATTTACCCAAAAAAATATGGGGGATTGGAAATGATGCAGACAATTACATTGGAAACAACATTCTTTCCGCAATATTAAGCTGATCCACCCCCCAAAAAAATAAAAGAAAAAAAATTAAAAAAATTAAAAAAAATACAATTAGAGCTCACTGTTGCATTGACAATGTCTCATTGACATATTGTAATGATCCTTCACACATAGCCAACATCACCTCCTTTGGTTTCTTGATTTCTTCTCTGATCAGGAACATCAAGTGTAGCCAGGGCATGGAGTGGGACTTTTGATGACCTCATTGGAAATGCCATTGCCAACTCTTTAGGTCAACATGCAGCAATGGATATGCCAGGCCTCGCTACTTACCCAGACTTCTTTGCTGCTGCTCTCATCATGCTGTTGGCAGGCAAGTGCTATTAACAGAAAGGTTTCATGGTGCAAAATAACTGGTCAATGGTGACAGTAAATAACTATATATACAGTTGAAGTCGGAAGTTTACATAAACCTTAGCCAAATACATTTAAACTCAGTTTTTCACAATTCCTGACATTTAATCCTGGTAAAAATTCCCTGTCTTAGGTCAGTTGGGATCACCACTTTATTTTAAGAATTTGAAATGTCAGAATAATAGTAGAGAGAATTATTTCTTTCAGCTTTTATTTCTTTCATCACATTCCCAGTTGGTCAGAAGTTTACGTACACTCAATTAGTATTTGGTAGCATTGCCTTAAAATGGTTTAACTTGGATCAAACGTTTCCGGTAGCCAACCACAAGCTTCCCACAATAAGTTGGGTGATTTTTGGCCCATTCCTCCTGACAGAGCTGGTGTAACTGAATCAGGTTTGTAGGCCTCCTTGCTCACACACGCTTTTTCAGTTCTGCCAACAAATTTTATATGGGTTTGAGGTTAGGGCTTTGTGATGGCCACTCCAATACCTTGACTTTGTTGTCCTTAAGCCGTTTTGCCACAACTTTGAAATTATGCTTGGGGTCATTGTCCATTTGGAAGACCTATTTGCAACCAAGCTTTACATTTCTGACTGATGTCTTGAGATGTTGCTGCACTATATCCACATAATTTTCCTCCTCATGATGCCATCTATTTTGTGAAGTGCACCAGTCCCTCCTGCAGCAAAGCACCCCCACAACATGATGCAACATATGCTTCACGGGGGTGGCAGTTCTTCGGCTTGCAAGCCTCCCCCTTTTTCCTCCAAACATAACGATGGTCATTATAGCCAAACAGCTCTATTTTTGTTTCATCAGATCAGAGGACATTTCTCCAAAAAATACAATCTTTGTCTCCATGTGCAGTTGCAAACCGTAGTCTAGCTTTTTTATGGCGGTTTTGGAGCAGTGGCTTCTTCCTTGCTAAGCGGCCTATCAGGTTATGTCGATATAGGACTCGTTTTACTGTGGATATGGATACTTTTATACCTGTTTCCTCCAGCATCTTCACAAGGTACTATTGTTCTTACAGATGAACATGGTACTTTCAGACGTTTGGAAATTGCTCCCAAGTATGAACCAGACATGCGGAGGTCTACAATTTTTTTTCTGAGGTCTTGGCTGATTTCTTTTGATTGTCCCATGATGTCAAGCAAAGAGGCACTGAGATTGAAGGTAGGACTTGAAATACATCCACAGGTACACGTCCAATTTACTCAAATGATGTCAATTAGCCTATCAGAAGCTTCTAAAGCCATGATATCATTTTCTGGAATTTTCCAAGCTGTTTAAAGGCACAGTCAACTTAGTGTATGTAAACTTTTGACCCACTGGAATTGTGATACAGTGAATTATAAGTGAAATAATCTGTCTGTAAACAATTGTTGTAAAAATTACTTGTGTCATGCAAAAAGTCCTAACCGACTTGCCAAAACTATAGTTTGTTAACAAGAAATTTGTGGAGTGGTTGAAAAACGAGTTTTAATGACTCCAACCTAAGTGTATGTAAACTTCCGACTTCAACTGTATATATACACTGAGTGTACAAAACATTAAACACACTTTGCTAATATTGAGTTGCACCTCCCACCCCAACTTTTGCCCTCAGAACAGCCTCAATTCGTCGGGCATGGACTCTACAAGGTGTCGAAAGCGTTCCACAGGGATGCTGGCCCATGTTGACTCCAATGCTTCCCACAGTTGTGTCAAGTTGTCTGGGTGTCCTTTGGGTGGTGGACCCTTCTTGATACACACAGGAAACTGTTAAATGTGGGGGGGAAACAGCAGCTTTGCAGTTCTTGACACAAACCGGTGTGCCTAGCACCTACTACCATACCCCGTTAAAAAGCACATAAATATTTTATCTTTCCCATTTACCCTCTGAATGGCACATGTACACAATCCATATTTAATTCGTCTCAAGGCTTAAAAATCCTTCTTTTAACCTGTCTCCTCCCGTTCATCTACACTGATTGATGTGGATTTAACAAGTGACATCAATTTGGGCTCCCGAGTGGCGCAGCGGTGTAGGCCGTCATTGTAAATAAGAATTTGTTCTTAACTGACTTGCCTTGTTAAATAAAATAAAAAAATAAGGGATCTAAGCTTTCGCCTGGATTCACCTGGTCAGTCTACTATGTAATGGAAAGAGCAGGTGTCCTTAATGTTTTGTACACTCAGTGTATATATATAGTATACTGTATAAGGAGCTTACTCTTGGTTCTAATAATTTATCACTTCCATAGGGATCCTTGCATTTGGCGTTAAAGAGTCTGCTATTGTGAATAAGGTTTTTACAGCAGTTAATACAGTGGTCTTGGTGTTTGTTATCATCGCTGGCTTCATCAAAGGTGACATTGACAACTGGTACATTAGTGAGGACACTATCCTGAACATAACAACAAATGAGTATGAACTTTATACATTTTTTTACTTTTAATCCCAGCACTATTATGAAATACGACATAAGTGTTCTAATGAAGTACAGTAAATTGAAATTCAAATAACATGAAGTGTGTCATTCCCCTTCAGAAACTTCACATCGGCACTAAATGAAACCACAAATTACGGTGTTGGTGGCTTCTTCCCCTTTGGTGTTGAGGGAACATTGGCAGGAGCTGCAACCTGTTTTTATGCCTTTGTTGGATTTGACTGCATAGCCACAACAGGTAACTGTTGTATAATGTGCTGAAAACCTTGAGCATTTTAGAATGATCTGAAGTATAATCAATGTGCCTTAGTCTCATCTGTATGTATAACCTCTGTTTGTGTAATCTCCCAGGGGAGGAGGTGCAGAACCCTCAGAAGTCCATCCCTCTGGGCATTGTAGCATCCCTGCTGATCTGTTTCCTGGCTTACTTTGGTGTGTCGGCAGCACTGACCCTCATGATGCCCTACTGCATGCTCAGCGTCAATAGCCCATTACCTGTGGCCTTTACATACATCGGCTGGGGCTCTGCAAAGTATGCTGTGGCTGTAGGCTCCCTCTGTGCACTTTCAACAAGGTATGGTATTATGTATAATTACATAAGTTGTCCCCTGTAGTGTCATTTGTAAAGTTTAAGTGGTGGAATGTAAATGGTGTGTTGGTTTCGCAGTCTTCTAGGATCCATGTTTCCCATGCCCCGGGTCCTCTTTGCGATGGCCAGGGACGGGCTGCTCTTCAAGCCACTCAGTAACATGAGTTCTCAACAAAGTCCTGTGGTAGCCACTCTATCTTCAGGTGTTGTGGCAGGTAACGCTGCTGAACAGCACAAAATCATCAAGCCTAGGTCATCTAACTATGTATTGACATTTACAAAGTCAAATGCAGATGCTGTTCCTTGTTTGGGTTGGTATTCACAATGTACTATGTATCACGTTTTTGTTTTTGCAGCAATCATGGCTCTGTTATTTGACCTGAAGGCACTTGTGGACATGATGTCAATTGGAACACTCTTTGCCTACACTCTTGTAGCAATATGTATTCTTATATTGAGGTATGCTTGATTGATCTGAACAGAGACATTTTACACAATATGATTTAACACCAAAGCATGTATGCATTTTATCTGGTTACTGTGTATGCGTTTTTATTTAGGTACCAACCAGATCTTGGTGAGGAGTCCAGTGATAATACATCTGAATCATTTTCGATGATAGAGGCCCTAAACCCTCCTTCTCAGCCCAATGCTCAAACCTCTAAAAATGTATCCATGTTCACAGTCTTTATCAGTGAGCGATTTTCTTTATATCCTGTTTCCTTTTATATCCAGTGTCATACTGTCTTAGAGGTCTGACACATTTGTTTTGTCCCCCAGTCCTTTTAGAAATTATTCTGAGCGTTGCCCTAACCAAGGCTGTGGATTCCCTGATGAACCAGGAGTGGTGGAGCATTTTAATCATCTCTGTGATCCTTTTGATGCTGGTCCTCACTGTTTTCATCATCTGGAGACAGCCTCAGAATACAACCAAAGCTGCTTTTATGGTAACATTGTGTCAAAGCTTAACTCAGATTTAGTTTTCTCCACAATTTACACCCATTTTGTTTGTTATCTCTGCAGGTTCCTTTTATACCAGCACTTCCTATTGTGAGTACATTTGTCAATGTCTATCTGATGGTTCAGTTGGGAGGAGATACATGGATTCGCTATGCTGTTTGGATGGCAGTGGGTAAGGAACCTAGGACTATTGGGCACACACTGGTTGAATCAACGTTGTTTCCACATCGTTTCAATTAAATTAAGTTGAATCAACGTGGAATAGACGTTGAATTGACTTCTTCAACAACGCATACATTTAATAATAAATTATGTCATGCTATTGTAGCAAAAATATTAGTGACGTTGTATTTTTTCACAGGGTTATTGATCTACTTTTGTTATGGAGTTCATCACAGTGTGCAAAAGCAAAGGCTGGAAAATGCACACAATCAGGTCAACATACAATGTCTTAACACAAATATGGAGTAAAACTTTGTGACGGATGAGGATTCCTGTGGCCCTGATATCTGACCTGGAATTGAAATACAAGATTTCAAAAGAAGAGAAACATCAATACATTGTATTTGATATAATTATAATAATTGTTATTGATATTGCCATATAAAGCTGTTTTGATTTGAAAGGGGCATTCCATAAAATACCCTACTGCTAATCACTCACTTTAACTCTTGAAATATATACCCCTTGAATTTGAACAACAAGGTGAATAGTTTGCATAAAGCAACTCGGGTTATCATGTCAACAATTTAATCTTTGAAGGTGTTGCCCCGACACTTTGTTTAAATAGAAAATCATGTGGATTATGCGATATGTAAAACTACTTGTAATGATGAATTCTAAATAAACTTTTACTTAAATCATGTCACAAGAGGCCAGTAATGTAACCAACATTAACAAATGTTTACCAATATACTTCATTGTAGCCTACAGTACACTGAAAATACCAGTGGTTTTTATTCTGTCGTGCATATCACAATAAAAGTGCTTTTTATGATGTGGCGAGTGGGTGGTATTGGAGTTAGTGCTGCTGCCTTCATCATACATATACCACTGTTGGTAAGGGTTCGAATCTATCTCACCATTTTCCTGACACTCCTCTCTATCATTCCTGTCACTCCAACTATCTGTCCATCAAAATACATTACGAATTTAAAGGGGGAAAGTGCCGTAGATTTTGCGGCATGATGTATCTGTTGTGTTTTATACATTATTATATGTAATACAAATAAAATGTTTACTTTCTGTTGGTCTTCATACTGTATTGAAAGGTCAGTTGGCTCATTTATTGCTACCCTTTAAACAATGAAAGTAATTCATAAATACCACAGTATAATCACAAAGAGAGCTGTTTCTCTATTGAGAGTGATTAGATGTCCACCTTGTGTATACTAGATTGTCAGTTCACACCTAGTCAGAAATACCTGGACCTTGTCACATTGGTGTCAGAAGTTGGATGGATGGCACATGAATTGTGTTTGCTGCAGAAAAACATGAAGTGGCTTAAATGTGTGGTCTGTCTCACAAGTCAGCCTGGTCTCATAGACTTGACGTAACATAGTAAATGTAAATCCATGACACTCAAAGTAGTATGATATGTTACCTTTGGTATGGTTACATAAGACAGAAGGATAATTAAGGCAAAAAACGAAAGTAGGGTGGACGTGAACGTCTAGCAACCCAAAGGTTGTGTGTTTGAATCTCATCATGGACAATTTTAGCTAATTAGCAACTACTTACTACTTGGACAGAAATGTAAACGCAACATGTAAAGTGAGGGTCCCATGTTTCATGAGCTGCAATAAAAGATCCCAAAAACATTCCATACGCACAAAAAGCTTATTTCTCTCAAATTTTGAGCACAAATTTATTTACATCCCTGTTAGTGAGCATTTCTCCTTTGCCAAGATAATCCATCCACCTGACATGTGTGGCATATCAAGAAGCTGATTAAACAGCATGATCATTACACAGGTGCACCTTGTGCTGAGATCAATAAAAGGCCACTCTAAAATGTGCAGTTTTGTCACAATGCCACAGATGTCTCAAGTTTTGAGGGAGCGTGCAATTGGCATGCTGACTGCAGGAATGTCCACCAAAGCTGTTGCCAGAGAATTGAATGTTAATTTCTCTACCATAAGCCACCTCCAACGTTGTTTTAGAGAATTTGGCAGTACAACAAACCGGCCTCACATCCTCAGACCACATGTATGGTGTCGTGTGGGTGAGAGGTTTTCTGATATCAACGTTGTGAACAGAGTGCCCCATGGTGGCGGTGAGGTTATTGTATTGGTAGGCATAAACTAAGGAGAACAAACCAATTGAATTTTATTGATGGCAATTTGAATGCACAGAGATAGAAATACCTGGACGTTGTCTCATTGATGTCAGATTTTTTTAAATATATATCTGTGACCAATAAATGCATATCTCTATTCCTTGTCATGTGAAATCCATAGATTAGGGCCTAATTTATTTATTTCAATTGACTGATTTCCTTATATGAACTATAACTTAGTAAATTCTTTGAAATTGTTGCATGTTGCGTTTACATTTTTTTTTCTGAATATTTACCATATTACATAACCCTTTAACCTAAATCCTAACTTTAACTCTAATCTTAAACACTAACCCCTAGCCTAGTTAATGTTAGCCACCTAGCTAACATTTGCGTTAGCCACCTAGCTCACGTCATCCACAACAAATTGGAATTCATAACATACACTACCGTTCAAAAGTTTGGGGTCACTTAAAAATGTCCTTGTTTTCCATGAAAATATACATGAAATTAGTTGCAAAATGAATAGGAAATATAGTCAAGATGTTGACAAGGTTATAAATAATGATTTTTAATTGAAATCATAATTGTGTCCTTCAAACTTTGCTTTTGTCAAAGAATCCTCTATTTGCAGCAATTACAGCCTTAAAGACCTTTGGCATTCTAGTTGTCAATTTGTTGAGGTAATCTGAAGAGATTTCACCCCATACTTCCTGAAGCACCTCCCACAAGTTGGATTGGCTTGATGGTCTCTTACGTACCATACGGTCAAGCTGCTCCCACAACAGCTCAATAGGGTTGAGATCTGGTGACTGTGCTGGCCACTCCATTATAGACAGAATACCAGCTGACTGCTTCTTCCCTAAATAGTTCTTGCATAGTTTGGAGCTGTGCTTTGGGTCATTGTCCTGTTGTAGGAGGAAATTGGCTCCAATTAAGCGCTGTCCACAGGGTATGGCATGGCATTGCAAAATGGAGTGATAGCCTTCCTTCTTCAAGATCCCTTTTAGACTGTACAAATCTCCCACTTTACCACCACCAAAGCACCCCCAGACCATCACATTGCCTCCACCATGCTTGTCAGATGGCATCAAGCACTCCTCCAGCATCTTTTAATTTTTTCTGCATTTCATGAATGTTCTTCTTTGTGATCCGAACACCTCAAACTTAGAATTGTCTGTTCATAACTTTTTTCCAATCTTCCTCTGTCCAGTGTCTGTGTTATTTTGCCCATCTTAATCTTTTCTTTTTATTGGCCAGTTTGAGATATGGCTTTTTCTTTGCAACTCTGCCTAGAAGGCCAGCATCCCGGAGTCGCCTCTTCACTGTTGACGTTGAGACTGGTGTTTTGCGGGTACTTTTTAATGAACCTGACAGTTGAGGACTTGTGTGGCATCTGTTTCTCAAACTAGACACTAACGTACTTGTCCACTTGCTCAGTTGTGCACCAGGGCATCCCACTCCTCTTTCTATTCTGGTTAGAGACAGTTTGATTTGTTCTGTGAAGGGAGTAGTACACAGCGTTGTACGAGATCTTCAGTTTATTGGAAATTTCTCGCATGGAATAGCCTTCATTTCTCAGAACAAGAATAGACTGATGAGTTTCAGAAGAAAGGTCTTTGTTTCTGGCCATTTTGAACCAGTAATCGAACCCACAAATGCTGATGCTCCAGATACTCAACTAGTCTAAAGAAGGCCAGTTGTATTGCTTCTTTAATCAGAACAGTTTTCAGCTGTGCTAACATAATTGCAAAAGGGTTTTCTAATGATCAATTAGCCTTTTAAAATGATAAACTTGGATTAGCTAACACAGCGTGCCATTGGAACACAGGAGTGATGGTTGCTGATAATGGGCTTCTGTACGCCTATGTAAATATTCCATAAAAGAAATCAGCCGTTTCCAGCTACAATAGTCATTTACAACATTAACAATGTATACACTGTATTTCTGATCAATTTTATGTTATTTTAATGGACCAAAAAATAGCTTTTCTTTCAAAAACAAGGACATTTCTAAGTGACTCCAAAATGTTTAACGATAGTGTATATGTTTTACAAATTTGTAACATATAACATATATGGCAATTCATAGCACATCATACTGATTGTAATTCGTAACATATTGTAATGAAACAGGCAGGGAGCAGGTCTCGAACCCTCGAACTTCTAGCCTGAAGTCCAGTGCGTTATCGACTGTGCTGCAAAAGCATGCTCGTGCGACAGAGTCGATATCCGCGTTTATAAACCTAGGGTCGTTACACTATCATACGAAATGGATGATGGACATCCACAATTTAATGCATATTGTAGCATACGAAACGTTACATATCATGCTTATTGAAGTATTACAGACTTCCGTTTACTATGTTATGTCTACCCCTGAGTTCAGATTGCGCAAGTGTGTGGGCATCCTGAATGAAGGTAATAACAATATTTGTCTGTGTTTCTGAATAGTGAGTCTGACTTGTGACGAAATATTCCACTCTGCCTTCCAAACGACAGAGCGGAAGTTCTCCGTTGACATACATCCTAAACTGACCAATGAAAACGTTTGCTTACCGTCCTGCACACTTTGTGGTGCAGGAAAAAACGATTAGCCAGACTGTAACGTTATAGGACTTAAACTGTGCTGTAGCCACTAGCTAGAACATTTTACGAAATAGCTGAAAGGGGACTTCTTTAAAGGTATGTTTTACAGCAATCACAATTTGAATTCAATGTAGTAGTTGATCTTCATGCTCAAACATTCAGACCAAAAAATCTGATATTGCTTAATTTGCTAGAAAGCTTTGGTAAACTACTTATTGAATGCTAGCGGGCCGCATTCCCAAGTGATGCGTGCAGCTTGCTAGGCTTGGTAACACCAGCGCGAGCTAGTAACTAACAATACAGTAACATAGCGCTTGGTTGATATCTAATATTTTTATCAGGGGGGGTAAGACGATATTGAGCTTCGTTTTGCAGAGTTAAAGATGCGTAGCTAACGTTAACAACAAAGCTCTTGTGTTGAAGGCCTCTCCACCATTGAATGTATTTATCTAGCTTGCAACAATATTCTGGGAAACGTATGTTTTTCAGCAAGGGACATCAAATTGCTCATAGCAAATGAAGACTATCAAGCTAACCATGGAACTAATTGAAGATGGTAGGCATTCAGTCAGTGCTAAGGAGTCTCAATCTGGGCCTATACTTTTTACCCAACCAGCAACTAGCCGAGCTTTTTCTTAACTCTACGATGTACGTGAAATCAATGGAGATGAACGGAGACTACTTTGCGGACTGAACTTCCGACTACATAGAGTCGCTGTCAGCCGATAATTGTAACACTGTAACACTTAAACCTTTGCAGTGTGCCTAGTTACGTTTGATACCGGTGCTCCGGCGGCTAGGCATGCGTCGAAATCGCGAAGTAGTGTGCCTAGTTACGTTTGATACCGGTGCTCCGGCGGCTAGGCATGCGTCGAAATCGCGAAGTAGTGTGCCTAGTTACGTTTGATTCCGGCGGCTAGGCATGCGTCGAAATCGCGAAGTAGTGTGCCTTTAAACAAAAAACTTTCTAATTTTTTTTGGGGGTGGACTTTTTATTTTATTTTTATTAACAACAAATCAATACAGAAAGTACATAAGGGAACACAAGTATATATCGATTATATATAATGGACAATCGAGCTAGGGGGTACAATATCACATTACAATTACACAAGGACCTTAAGGGACATACATACACTTACAATTCTAACAGCTTTTTTGTTAGTAGAGTATATAACTGTCTTAAAATACAGTTCAATTTCTTTTTGTAGGGTAAGAAAATGTTTTTTTGTTAGTAAATTTACATTTGTGTATATGAAATTTGGCCAAAAGAATAATGAAATCTCTCCACAATAGTGTAAAATCTTCATAAATGTGTTCAATTATAAATCCACTGATGTCTTGCCACAGTTTTCTTACATGTATACAATGACAAAAAAGATGCAACATTGTTTCTGGGTGGTCATTACAAAAGGAGCAATTTGAGTTGTTTTCCTTAAACTTCTTCATATAGTGGTTGGCAGGATAATATTTATGAATAATTTTAAAGGAAACTTCCTTAATTCTGTTAACAAGTAGGTATGTGTGTGGCAACATCCAAACTTTTCCCCAACAGATATTATCAATAAATCCATTCCAATAAGGCATGACATAAGGTATAGATAGATATAACATCCTGCTGAAACAAGGTTCGTATCGCTCTGTTGTTGAATGGACCAAAAGAGAAACAAATCTTTCCTACTGATGAGTCTTGACACGTTCCTGAATAACAGAGCAACACCTGAGGGAATGGCGTCTAAAACAATTGCAAAATCTTTAGGTGTTACAGGGTCCTAGTAAAGTGATAAGAATTCCTTATAACTGAGTAAAAGACCCTCTGCATTTACCAGTTGGCTCACCAATAGGATATTATTTCGGAACCAATATTCTAAAAACAAAGAAGGCAAAGTAGTGTGCCTATGTGTGTATCACTTTATCAGAAGAACGTCATCAATGGCGTCCGAAGCTTCGTTTGATCACGTGCTTTTTCAAACCATGAGTTGAGAGATCCAACTGATTTCTACCTGGTTCCGGTGCTTTTTTCGATTCCAAGCTGTTTTCAAACATCGACCTCTACTGGACACCGTACTTAGAAATATAGTTAGGATTGTAAACATAAACTTTTACCTGACAGGTAGTTTAGCAGGTAGAGGAAGGGCTATGGAACATTCAGGGACGTGAGTGTATGAGTTTGAATCTTGTTGGCACACTATTTTGAAAAAAAATTCATTCTGCCCTGTTCAAATAATTGGTTTTATTTATTATAGTATAAGCGTCTGTCTTAAGCGTCATAAATAATGCCGTAGATTTAGTTTTTCAAAAATAGTCAACTTGAAGGCAAAAAAGGGAAGCATGATGTAAGATGCAAACCTGGTATTCCAACTGATTACAGGCTACTAAAGCCAAACACTTACTGCTGCGTGTTAGAATGAAAACAATGGAGAAAAAAATACCTCTTTCTGGTAATCACACGCTGCTATTGCTGACCAGCAGATGTCACTAATGTGTATTGTGAACAAATAATGAAGATCTGTTTTTCTGCACAAAGCTCAGTTTCTCTGTTACCAATTTGGTGAAAGCGCTAAAGCCTTCAGAAAGCCTCAGTTTCCCATCACTACTGAAATCCCAGGTGACTCAACTCCACGGTTTAGGATGATGGAGTTAAGCGGCAACTAGTGTGGACGGACTGGAGCTATGAAGTTTTTATAAAAAACTACTACGGCCGGGATGATACCAGTATCGCAATATTTTTTCCCATGGCAAAAATGATAACATGAAGCAGGCAGACCAAACTCTTTGGACCTTAAAAAACCTGCTGTATGTAAACTATGGTGTGCTATAGTTTGGAAAATAAATACATGTGACTGGATGACAGCATGTTTGTTTGCAACATTATGGTTGTTTTCCTAAAGAAACAGCGTATTTCAGCACCCAAAGAATAGCCCTCATTTAGACAGGACAATGTCCTGTCTAAATGGGGGCTATTCATTCGGCGCTGAAAATTGCGGTTGTTAGGGCTGGGATGATAAAAATATTGATATATCGTGGCAAGGAAACAAAACACAAAGCGGATTTAACTTCACCGCTCAACTTCATCTTAAATTGTGTAGTTTAGTCTGCTACTGAAATCCATACTTTTTAATAAAACTTTAGTCAAATACAACCTGTTTCTTTGTATCGGCTGACAGTGACTTGATGTAGTCGGAAGTGCACTCCGCCCACATTCGTCACAGTTACACTCATTACTTTAGCCATCTGTTGAAATTGCTGAATCGGAACTATTCTCCCATTTCAGAATACACTTCTTTGTGCCCTGGAAATTTGAGGATGGAGGGCAGTGAGGGTCAAAGTTCTGCACGCAAAGGATCTGGTGATGGAGCGTTGAGCGCTATGAATTTATATGCCACTCTGGGGCTCTCTCCAGAAGACGTGGATGCTCTGGCCAAGATTCCAGAGAACGAGATCAGTGTAGAGACACTGCCTTATCTGATAATGCAACTGAAGGCCAGTCGAGCCAAGCAAGAGGAGCAGGGAGAGCCCTCCCCAAAGAGAGACGGACAGGAAGAGGATACAGATGTTAAAGACCGCGGCAGACGGGACAGTCCCCCTGCATTCCGTCGCCAGTCAAGCAGCCATAGTGACACTGACTATAAGAAAGTGGAGGTGCGACCAGAGCAGGCCGAGGCAAGAAAAGATTCCCACCACACTAGGCCCTCAACGGAAAAAACATCAGACAGCCAACCTTCTTCCTATCAATTGGAAGATTTTCAAGGAGTTGTGCCCAATATTTACCCACACACATGCTCGCTATGCTTCTGTATGTTGAATTCTACTAAGGTAAGCTTTGTTATATTTCAATACTCTTGCTGTTGGAGTGTGTCTACAAGTATATGCTTTTAATCAGAACACTCAACCTTTCATAATGACATTCATTTTTGTTTAATATGAGTTTGCTTTTTTCACAGCAATGGAAGGATCATCTCAATGGATTACGCCATGCAGAGGGCTGTCGAGAACTCTTGCGTCTGTAAGTGTTTCAATGCAAAGTAAAACATTTAGAAAATAAACTGAGGCAGATCACAAAATCAATCAGCAGAGGTATTTCCTATTACCTGGTTTTATTCTAATTAGAATTGTTTTTGTCTTCTTATTTTTTTTTATTTTTTTTTACAGATATCCAGATTGGGAAAAACAAGATGTCCAAGGGAAGAAAATGTGAGGGCCATGAAATAAAGCTTCATGGTGAAAACAAGCATGTCATGATGTAAAACAATTAGCCATCCTGTTCTTTCTTAGCACTGTTTATGTTATCTTCCAGACCAATTTCCATCCCAAGTAGAGATGCTAATTCACCGCCCAGAAGAGCGCCACGTCCTGCTATGCCTTACAAGAGACAACATAGCTCAGACCGCGTAGGAGGTGATAACCTCATGTCCTATCCTAATGTCAAGTTTGATCCAGACCAAATAAGGCCCAATGGCAAACCACTTGAAAATGTAAACTTTTTTTCATGTTTTCATCTTTAGGTGAAGTCTGGTCTGCACCAGAAAGACACCATTTGAAGCCCAAGGTAATGCCCCTTCTGTGTCATTGTGTTGTCTAATAAATAGAGCATTTTTCCCATTCACTTCTTATAATGTAGTTTATTTGCTTAAATCTACATGCTAAATAAATAAAGGTTAAATAAAAATAAAATGCATGCTTGAATGTGTGATCTTATCTTTTGCACCAGGCTGGCACAAAGGTGGTGGTTGCTAAATATCCCCGTGGGTCTGTTGCTGTTGAAGACTTGGTGACTTTGGCTAAGCCATTCGGCACAGTTGTAAAACATCTGGTGTTCCCCTGCAAGGTAAGTTACACAAATTGATAAGAACCTTAAGTTTAAACACTCAACTCTTAACGTTCTCTCTTTTTTAAAAACATTTTATGTTGTGTAGTTTGTCTATTGGCGGATTCATTGTTGTTTTTTTGTTCCAGGGCTTTGTGGAGTTGGGTTCGCACAAAGAGGCAGTCAATATGGTGGATCACTACAGTGATAGCAAAGCTATTGTGAAGGGAAATGGTTTGACTCTGTACCTGTCACCTGTAGTGTGCAGTATTTATGTAAGTGCACCTGCCTCTTAAAATTTTGAGATTCTGTTTTCTTAATCACAGATATCCCAGCATGAGCTTGTTTTTTTCCTATAGACGCCAAGGTCGGATGAACCACCAGGAAAACGCCCCAACAAACAAGTTAGCAATACAGTAGTTTGTTTTTCCCGCGTATCTCCTGGGAAAGAAAGAGAATCTGAGATTCTCGATCTTGCCAAGATGTTTGGGGATGTGAGACATTCGTCATTTTTAAGTGATCAGGTAAGGTTTGAGCAATATGGAATTGAATCAATTCCATATTGCTTGTGATCAATCAAATCTTCAAAATATCTCTTTCAAATAGAAAAACATTATTAAAACAATGGAACAATGCAGTGTATCTATTTTAAATTCCGAATAGCATGGAATTGTATGACTGGAGTAGATCAATCAACACACACCGCCATTATTAACCACCACCTCTAGCTTTCTCTTACACATTCTTCCTTATCCATCTGCAGGCCCTGATTGAGATGGTAGATTGGAAGGATGCTGACATTATGGTGAAGTACTACCACTCCAACCCCCTCAAGATCAATGGAAAGAGTGTCAAAGTCAGCTTGTCATCGTCACTGAAGCATCTGAGGTAAGTAAGAGTCCACCTGGGGCAATGGCGGCCAGACCAATTTTCCTGTGGGCCTCGTCGGGAAGTTTGTGTCAGGGAAGTTTACCTCAATGGTTTTTGCCTTGTAGAGAAAGTCCTGACTCCACCACATCCAGAAGAGCAGATTCCAGTAAAAGCCAAAGCAGCAGACAGAAGAGCGAGGAGACCAGCAAGAACTCAAACTCCACAAACAAAGAGGGACCCAGTACAGGCAAACAACCTGCTGAGAAAGTGGTGGAACAAGGAAAAGGTCAACAAAGCTCCTCAGAGGAGGTTAAGGAAGAGGTAAAGCAGGACATCAAGGACGAGGAGATCAAGGAAAAGATCGAGGAGGTGGTCAAGAATGAGAGAAAGGGGGAGGACATTAATTTGGAAAACAAAGATCCAGACAAAGAGAGCGTCCAGGTTGAAGATGACCAAAGCTCGTTAGATAAGTTTGGAGCTGGTGTTGATACTAACGACTCTGCTCCTTCCAAAAGTGCCTCTCTGGTGGCTGACTCTAAAGATAAGGGGGAACCTGAAAGCACAGAATTGTTGGCAGACAATACCTTGGAGGATTCTGACCTAAAGGCTGCCGATGATCCAGCTCTGTGTGATGCTGACGTCACAATGGAGGACATGATGGAACAGGAGAGCTTTCACGAACATGGTGTAAGGAATTATTGTCATTCATATGTGTGACCTGAACCAACAAAGGCATTGTTCGCAGAATTGAACATACGTTTTTGTCGAGTAAACAAGATGTTGGTTCCCAGCAATGGGTTCTTAAAGCAGCTTGGTTGAAGTTCTGTGTGCATTCCAGTGAATGTAGTTTGGTTGAGATCCTCCATTGATCAGTTGAAACAGATGTGGGCATCTTATGCGTAGAACCACTGAAATGGTTTCAGTGGCAAATCAAATCCATCTGACACTTGTGATTGAAGCTCAGATTGAACCTCGTCAACGCAGACAAACAGTCGAGATGTTTTCTGTGACTCATGTCGGCATTGCCCGGTTTCAGTCATGGATTGTTGGAATACTGAGTTTGCTTGGTAGCATAACATGCAATGTATCTAGGCTTAATGACATGGCTTATCTATCTCTATGTAGGCTTAATGACATGGCTTATCTCTATGTAGGCTTAATGACATGCTCATGGTTTATTTATTCCATCAGTTAAATGATGGAGATCAGCTCTGAAGGGTTTCTCTTTACCTTCCATGGTTGAATATCAAAGGTGATCGAATCATCTCTGTACAAGTTCTAGAAAACATAGCCTGTCGGTAGTAATCCAAAACAGGTGCTTACCTATGAAAGCTCCCATAGTAGGACTGAGTTCAAGTGACACAGCGTTGAAGCACAGCGAGTCAGCCAGACATTTTAAATGTATGGATGAGTAGCTGTTCAGCCTTAACTGGTTTGATCAACATGTTGATCTGACCAACAGGTTTTAATACGATTGAAGCTGTCTATCGTTTTGTTATAGTGCAGCCACAGGATTCACGTCCTAGCTTTAAGAGACATGGACCTTCATCATAGTTCAAGATCATTGAATACAGTTTTGCATACTTATATCTTCAGTGTTTGAGCAGCTTTTGACAGTTTCCCATAACAACCTCACAAATATTTGTCATGAGATTCGATGTGGTTCTGTTGCAGCACTTTGGAACTTGAAACACTCTTAATTATTTAACTTATTGATGTTCTGTACTTATTCCAACAGGACGATATGGATGACATGGATTTCCCTGATAACATGGATGATTTTGTTACATTGGATGAACTCGACAACGATATTGGAGAGGATGCGTCAATGGGTAAGCAATGAATGAGGAAAAACATTCTTACTTGGCAGCAAAGGACATAATTATTACTGTTCTGCCCGTGTGGATAACAAATTAAAGACAATCTGCAGATCATAATTTATACAAATTACGTTTCTTTTTATTTGCAGAGTCAAAGGATTCTTCATGGGTTGGTATTTTACATGGTTCGCTAGACTACATGTTTCATTTAGAAACGTGTAGTTGGAATGTGTCAAAAGTGTTGTTTTATCCAACATTATTGCTAGTATGTTGCTCAGTAAAACTGTTTTCTACAGGATGGAAAAGTTGTCCATATTAGCCCAATCAGAAAGGGCTATAGAGACGTAGAGGTGGCCATCTTGAAACTGGCAGAGCGAGCAAATGTGAAAGTTGTAAACCGTACCATATCCTTCTTCAGACAGGAGGTAGGTTCATAATTATGTTGCTTGCCCATATGTTATTTGGGGATCAGTTATCTAGTTTGTTTATGTGATGGAATTAATGTTATCATAGTTTGTATGCCGTTGTGCTTTTTATATATTTGCAGGGATGGTTAGAGCTTGATACTACCGATGAAGCGCATAAGTTGGTGAAATTCTACAAAGGCAAAGCACAGTTGTTGGGGAAACCTGTCGATATTAGAATGTGCTATTCACAGAAAAAGTTGGAGGTTGGTTTGGTGTAGTACCTATGGTTTGCACGTTATGCATTTGATGAATGAATTGAAATAAGCTAAGCTACACACCTAGCATATAGTCAATATTTGTAACACAAAGATTAGTATTATGTGTAATGTGACTTTGTTTCTGTCATTGTAGAGTCCCAGTGGGAGATCCATCTACATTTGTTTGCTTCCACGGCAGAAGTACTCGGACGTCTCTCTGTTACGGCTTGCCCAACCTTTTGGAAAAATCACTGGCTATCATTTGAACTGGGTTCATAGAAAGGTAAGGTTTCACCAGCCCATTTTTTTTTAGGGAGGACTTAATGTGTTTTTCTATTGGTAAAGGAATCACTTTTTTCTTCTTTCACCTCTCCAGTGTTATATCCAGTTTGAGAGTGTGGAAGCCGCTCAGAAAATGGTGAAGAAGTGCTTCCAACGTCCTCCCAGATTTTACGGCACCCTGATAAGGGTCAGTTTGTGCAAAAAGGGAGACTCACTGATATCCTGGTAAGTAATTTTCAATAACCCCTAAGAATATACAGTGGAAGTGTGCAGCAGAGTAGATGATGGAAATTAGTTAAAGTTGAATTTGAAGAATGCTGATATCCTATCCAGCCAACGTCCACTGCTAGTTCAGTTGATTACTTCATTCTTCCAATTGATATCAATCTCAGATACAATAATTTTTTAAGTCATTTAGCAATAATATTGTGTTATATGCTTAAACTGGACTGTATGAGTTCTAGTACTGGGTTGACATTGTATTCTGTTTCTTTGGATACAGGAAGCCTCCAGTCAAGTATGAGCTGTGGTTGGCCAGTCAGAACAACAGAAGAACAAGAGATCGCCATGGAGATGAGACTAATGGCCAGTCAGCCAAAAGCCACTCTCCAGTGGTGAAAGAGAAGGTTATTTGCTATAATTTTGTTTCCCCAATTTAAATGAGGTGAGAGATTACCTTGTTTAGTGAAATGCTTGCTGAAATATTTAGGTATTTAGGCATTTCTGTGAACATTACTTTTATAGTTGCCCAGTTAGTCAATATGTAATCAGTTAATACGCTTCACAGAGAATAGTGAAATTATTTATTGGTGTTGGTCTCGCAATCTCAGGCTGAATAGAATGAATGTGATAGACATGATTGTGGTTGTATGGCCAGGATGTCCAGCGACCTGTGTCTGATAGTGAGGGGGTCTGTGTGGACCCTGAGGGTGAGGAGACCAGTGGTGTGGAAGCTGTCCCAGAGGGAGAGAAGAAGAAGAAGCAGCAGGAGCCTCTGGGTCCTTATCAACCTGACAACCCTGTTGGTAAGAGACTAGAGATACTGACTTCTGTTTCAGTTTGGCTGTATTTTTTATGATCAGGGGTGATGGGGATATCAGCCAAGTTTTTTTCTGTCCTTTTATTTGCAGGGTTAGACTATCTGGTGCCAAGGACCGGATTCTTCTGCAAGCTGTGCAACATCTTCTACACTAATGAGAAAACAGCCAACTCAGTCCACTGTAGCAGTGAGGAACATTACCTAAACCTGAAGGTAATTTTCAACTGTAACAAGTCACTTCTTACTTTGTGGTGTATTGGTAAGGAAATGTAGTTGACCTTGGAGCCCACAATACATTCTCAACATTCTTCAGGTTTCACTGTCAAATGTTAATTCTTAACAATAAATATCTTGAATAATCATCACCTTCATAGGGAAACCTTGTTGATTTAAGCGAGTTTTACCTATGCTTGTGGAATCTTGACCAAATGGAAAGATATGAGACTTTAGGGGATCTGTTTTAGCTGGTGTTCTTGGTATTGAGTTAATACCCCCATTTGAATATCCCACTGATTTTCTTTTCAGAGAAAGATGGATGAAGATAAACAGCCCTTAGCTGATTGAGAGGGTTGCTGTCCACCTGTAGTCTTCCCAGAGGAAGATTGGCCGTTTTTAGTATAAACGTTTCTGTCCAGTTTTAACATTCCAGTATTTTCTGTTACTGTTGACAGCATTGTTATCCATTTGAAATTAATTAATGCAGCCTATTACAAAATGTAGTCCCATTATGTGGTTAATAATAGTACCTGGATATAGTTTCCTCTTATTGAATAAACAAAAATGTTTGCTTGATGTATTCTTTGACTTCTGGAATTAAATTTGTAACTTCTGTTATGGCTAACATTTACTCTGAACCTTATTTGACAGGTCTATTGTTAATGTTTTTCAATGGTTAACTGTCATCAATGACCAGGACATGTGCACAGGATTGGCTGGAACTACAGAATTTGCCATAACCCAGACAAAGAACCATCTGGTGCTTGACTGTGACAGCAGAGCTGGCTAAGATTCACCTACCCTGTCGCAAGGGGCAGCAATTCGCTTGAAAGGACAAATGGGGGAGATTGTTCAGTCCAAACCATCATGAAGGATTTAATCCATACAGGCCTAGATGATTTTGAAACCAATTGGGGGAAAATTCTGTAAATATATTCCATAACATGATACATTTCACACAGTACTCGTACATTAAGTAATATAAATTAAACCAGAAAAAACATTCAATACTGAACATTAGCATGCAACAAAGTTATGTGAAAGAAAATTGCTGTATAGCGTTCACATTCCACACTGTAGTAAAAAATAAGACTAGTCGTGCTGTAAATTACCTGAATAAAGAATACTGTAATGTAAAACTATTGTGACTATCATTACAATGACATTTCTAAATAACCAAAAATGTCTTGGACAATGGCACAGTTCCATGCTGTCGTGTCACAACTGTGTTGACAGAAACCTTGGAACACCAGTCTGATGCACAGACAACATATATCCGCACTGATCGAAATGACACACCTGACCATGAGTGAAGGCTGTTTACACAGGCAGCCCAATTCTTATCTTTTCCCCCCCCACTAATTGGTCTTTTGACCAATTGGATCATCTCTGGAAAAAGATCTGTGATTGGTCAAAATACCAATTAGTGGAAAAAATATCAGAGTTGGGCTACCTGTGTAAATGCAGCTGTAGAGCCACTGTGCGCATAAAAGTTTTTTTTGAAGGATGTCTGTAATGCTCCATTAGAGCGCTCAGATTTTCAGTATGAAGTGACATCTAGGGCCCCTATAGAGAGATCATCAGGGAAACTTCACGCTGCCCCTGAGCTAATGAGAGAGCAACTTTGGATCCGTATAGGGGAGCCAAGTGACATTTTTACATTATCTGGCGTGGCATGCCGTACCCTGTCATGCCAGACTGAGACGCCCCTGAGTTGCCGCCCATCTGCATGCCAATCAGACTACGGCCTTGACGCAGCTGCTCCTCAGAAAACTCCCGCCGGTTTCCCTGAGCTTTCCTGAAAGCACAGGAGAGACACAACTGGTCAGTTACCTGCAGTGATAGATGTTTGTACAAGAGAGATTCAAATTTATGTCAGATAGGAAGGCCTACACCTAGAGTAATAACATGGATGCATGAACAAACATCAGAGGTAGTGGGGATTAGGTAATGAGACTCATTGTAAATAGTTAATTTTAGAGTGGTATGTAATAAAGAAATTGACAAATCATTTTTGCTGTTTTGTAGAACTCATTACAGATGATTAGTTTCTTACTTATGAAACCAATCAGGTTCACCACGATATTGACCATCATCCTTTGTGAGTGCCATACTGCCTAGAGCCGACAAGGTCCTTTGCACGGCAGCCATATCCTTCCCTGTAGTCACACAAAATACCAGACAGATATTTCAATATCATATTTGGCTTTAGTTGGTCCTCATTGGTTATAATGCAAATTTGTTTTTGTAGAAGAAAATGTATGATTTGACAAAGTAATCCATTCCAGAAAGTTATATTATATTGAACCGATATATTTACATACCTGAAGTTATCTAACATAACAACTAACAGTTTGCTGCATGTGAGTTTATGCTGGAGTGGAATCACCACTGTATTAGGAGAGCTGTACCTTCCCACAGGTCCACAGTCTGGAAAAGGTCCCCAGTGATCAGCCCATAAGCTTCAGCTGCATGCAGGAACTGGGAGATCTTTTCCATCTGCTTGAAGACCATTTTTGTCTCTGGGATCTTCTTTATGGGCTCTTGACCAGGGGGATATAGGCTGTTAATGAGCCTACAAAGAATCTGTAACGAGATATGAAATGTTGTAATGACAGGATACAACTGGCCTACACCCACCCAGCCTCATCAGGGGTGGCAGTGGTTGGTTGCTTGGAGGAGAAACCCCATAAAACCTAAGGCTATCAAATATGGCACATTATGACCATTGTGGATTAGAATCTGAGATTATCTGTATATGTGTGTTTTAAAGTGTTGCTCCATAATTTGTGTATAATTTCAGCCAGTAGTTTTGAAAGTGGTGCTCACGAGTCAAAATGGGTCTCCGTTTTTTCTGCACTACTCATCCATTTCATATGATATGTTACCCCCCCCAGTTTGCAGTTTGTATGATATGTTAAGAATCCAATTTCTACAATATGTAACAAATTTGTTGTGCAAAAGATCCCAGACTGCATCTTTAAGAGTTAGGTTTAGAATACAGTAAAGGCATGAGGTTATGTTTACATTTTAGTCCTTTAGCAGACACTTTTATCCATAGTGACTTGCAGGAGCAATTAGCGCTATGTGCCTTCCTCTCTAGGCTACCTGCTGCCCTACGTCAACCAGAGTTTGGCTCAGAGACTCACTGTTCCATCTTTGAGCCAGCTCTGGAAGTTCAGTCTCCCAGGCTCTGGTCGCTCTATGTTCCCCCCAACCTGCAAGATGATCCAGTCCACCAGTCTGGCCTCCAGGTCCAGAATATACTTCTGGTCTATCTTCTCCTGAACCTCCCTACTCAGTCCGTAGCTGGGTCCTCTGTTAGCCATGGCTGCCAGTTAGAGACCTTCCAACAGAGGGACTGCAAGGAAAGGGTTCAATTTAATCAATTATTGTGGGCCAATACATAACAATTGAACTGCCATCTAGTTTGAGGATGTGTCAGATGTGTAGGCCTATGCTGCTGGAACCATACACAATGGCTGTGTTTACACACACAGACAGCCCAATTCTGATGTTTTTTCCCACTAATTGGTCTGTTGACCAATCAGATCAGCTCCTTTGCCAACAATCGGGTAAAATATCAGAATTGGGCTGCCTGTGTAAATTTCACTGCTACCTGTGTAGTCTTTGTATTTATAAATAATGTACTCTATGCAGCTCACACAGAATCCCGCCCTGCGCTTTCATTTCTGATGTCATATGTAGGCTATATATAGCTAGATGCGGGCATGCGTAAGCCTCTGACTTCAAGGAGATGCAGATAACGTAGTTGTAAAGTTCAGCAATTTTCTTCATATTCGGACACCTCTAGTTTCATATTGAGAAATGTATAATTTAACCGTGTGAGTGATACTTCTCTCGAAAACAAATTCGAGGAAAATATGATAGAAATGTAATATACGTAGTGGTCCCGTGATGCGCGCGGTGTCACTCGCCACTGGAGAGCATATCCAAGGCAGGATTTATGAAACGCCATAATGCACTTGCATAGATAGGCAAAAGGCAAATGGATCCCCCCCAAAATAAAGTTCCTCTCGGACATTCGAGCTATGTAAATAACTTAGGCAAAACGGTCTGGATACACTCCCGCTAAGGGAAAATACTGCAAGTGCAAGCAAAATGTATTAATTTATTATAGCGTGCGCAATACATCTAGGCCCATTCGGAATGTCATTCGTCTCAGCACATTATTTTTCCATTTCATTCGTTTACTTACTAATTTTAAATGAATGTATGGTCCGCTTCGCTCTGGTCCTGGTCGTTAGTCCCGCTCTGCAGTCACATTCTGTTCAAACTGTACATCTTTGAGGGGTGCAGTACCAAGCTCAGCATCCCTACTCAGCAACCGTTCTCGGACTCGCCACAGCTTTCAGAGCCACGCGAGTTAAGTGATGCCTCAGCGCCTCTGACAGGGGATTTAAGGAATGAATTCATGGCCAAACGGGAGAAACGTCACAACATCCAGTGAAAATGTCCAGGAATGGTTTTAGGACCACATTACCCTTCAATAATTTACTGGGAGTTCATTCCAATTATTTCATTAATATATTGTAGGCCATCAATGATTCAATTTGCATGATTTGTATATAATCTTTACCAGTTAATTTTACTACCATGGTTTATGTGTATGTGCTTTCTCTATGTTGATCAAAACATTGATATGTTTGTTGTACGTTTACATTTTAGTCATTTAGCAGACGCTCTTATCCAGAAAGACTTACAGTTAGTGCATTCATCTTAAGATAGCTAGGTGGGACAACCACATATCACAGGCATAGAAAGGAGGGATTATTTAAGATACTGTTTGATTCAAAAGTAATTCGAATCAAGGCATATTTGCCTTCATCTCGACGAAACCACGTGTTTATAATTCCTATAAAATAGTTTATATTCATATACTTACTTAAATGCATGTCACAGAAATACAGTAGCTTATGCTATATGAAAAACGTCCATGGAGAAACTAAACATACATACGAAAAAATTGCATTTTCCTTTAAATGTTTATTTTGACAGAATAAACAGGACAATAGGCTACATACAGTAAATGCATTCTGCAAGCTATACACTCTTACGTCAAGGACAGCGCGGTAGAGAAAGCACATTTAGCGCAGTGATTGTATTCATCCACCCTCACGGAGGAGATGCTACTGTCCATAACACTGTGTCTGCTCAGCATCTCCACAACACATCTACTGTCGACCTGTCAAGGTGAGTACAAGCATTACCCAGCATCTCCATAAAGAGGAGCCTGTTGTTTTCCCTGGAAGACATAAATGCAATCTGACTATTTAAAAACGCATGCCAACAGCAGAGTTACACATTATATGAATGTGTAAGGCGTGTTCTAAATAGGACATGTTTGGGGTCTCGTTACGGTTATCTATGGGCGACTTAAGTAGCCTTAGAGTGGTCGAACATCAGGTGTCCCATATCCATGTAATACTTGGCATCTTTTCGGAGTTGTGTCCAGTGCTCATTGGCCTTGGGTAGAGAGAGCAATATATCATGGCAATGCAAACATACACCCATACATATTTACACAGGTGGAAAGCTTGAACTAATCAAAGGCAATACAAAATCCATTCACATAATACAATGAAAATCTATACACACAATACAATGGTAGATGTGGAGGCACCTGTTCTTGAACAGTGTAAGCCCACTGGTTCTGGTTGGGATCCCAGTATCCTGAGGATCTCATCAGTCTGATGAATCACGTAGCTTCCTCTTCCTTTAGGAATGAAGCAGCAAAAACCGGTGTTAAAAAATATTGCTATTGCACATTTCTGTTTAGTAATTGATAAAACATCTTATTTTGAGATTGCTTCTGACGTGAAAAAATAAAATCTTAATCCAGTTGTGTAAATGACCAAAACAAAATGTATTTTGACAATATATGACACTAACATAATATGCCTACATTGCCCCAAAAACCTTAATAAATCAGACTGCTGCAACATCTCATAGCTTTCAACCATCAACCTGTTAAAGGTATTTAAGGGAGTTCTGGAAAAGGTAGCAGAAATAAGTTAGATTTACCTGAAGCTGGAGACGTGAACTGTTGCTCTGTGGCATGTGAGAGTCTCTGGCCTGGAATCTCACAAACGGATGTGAAGGGAACAGAACTCTCTTTCACAGGGAATGGAGAAATCCCTAAGGAATGAATACCAGCAAGCGTGCAAGTTAGCAACCTGTTTCTGTGTCAGAGCTCAGATATAGAAATAGGCCTTTCACACAAAGTCGTCTGGCTAGGCTGGTCCTTTCAAGCTCTTAAAAACAAGTCTAGCACTGAGGATCACATAGTAGAGACCCTGTACAGACACTTGGTTTCCACTCCGACTTAACAAATATTTAGGTTTATTTACTGTAAAGGATAAGCATATCTCATTCTTAATAAAAGCTCAATGTTGACCAATTTAAGGAAAGCAGTGTGTATGTATAATATATATCAGAAACAAGACACTATACATGTTTGGAAATGGCTCATTTAAAAAAGAAAAAAAAGAGGCCTATCTGATGTACAGTATGAGAGAAATAAACAAGTGAAAATGTGCAAACGAATGTGTTAGGCCCATCCTAAAACGTTCATCCATAAGTTCTGGTACTTTGCTTATCGGCGTCAGCTTCAGATGCATTGTTAGCATCACTGTACAGTGAGCTAGCCCATCAATTCTGCAACATAGTACTATCACCTAGAAACATTTAACTGTGATATAGAACATGTCGAAAACAAACTTAGTTCACAAGATGAAACATTTCGGATAGAGATTGTGATACTTTTGTATATATAGTGTATGAGGACACCACTTCAAATTTGTGGATTCGGCTATTTCAGCCACAACCGTTGCAGACAGGTGCATAAAAATTGTGCACACAGCCATGCAATCTCCATAAACAAACGTTGGCAGTAGAATGGCCTTACTGAAGAGCTCAGTGACTTTCAACGTGGCACCGTCATAGGAAGCCACCTTTACAAGTCAGTTCGTCAAATTTCTTCCCTGGTAGAGCTGCCCCGGTCAACTGCAGGTGATGTTATTGTGAAGTGGAAATGTCTAGGAGCAACAACGGCTCAGCTGCGAATTGGTAGGCCACACAAGTTTACAGAATAGGACCGCCGAGTGCTGAAGCGCATAAAAATAATCTGTCCTCGGTTGCAACACTCATTAACGAGTTCCAAACTGCCTCTGGAAGGAACATCAGCAGAAGAACTGTTAGTCGGGAGCTTCGTGAAATGGGTTTCTATGGCCAAGCAGCCGCATACAAGCCTAAGATCACCATGTGCAATGCCAAGCGTCGGCTAGAGTGGTGTAAAGCTCGCCGCCATTGGATTCTGGAGCAGTGGAAACGTGTTCTCTGGAGTGATGAATCACACTTCACCACTGGCAGTTTGGGGAAAGGCCCTTCCTGTTTCAGCATGAATTAATGTCCATGATTTTTGAATGAGATGTTCGACAACCAGGTGTCCACATACTTTCGGTCATGTAGTGCATGTTGGAAACCAACGACATCAAGTCCTAACCACTTTTAGCTGACAATGTACTAGGCAGTGTATCTGGGATCACATTACACTAATGACAGCTTACCATCACTGTATGACAGTAGCCACACATGGCATTTTATCCAATTAAATCAGAAAGTTGACTATACTAAAACATGAGCTGCCTACACGGCAATGCTTTTCACTTAATTACCTGTGCTTCTTAGGCCAGTCAAACATACCAGGCCATCTCATGCTACTTACTGTTCAATCATTATTTGAAATCTGTCATTTTGGAATGGGCAATACTTGCAACAAAACCAACATGAACTGGGCCAACATTGAAAAGTTACCCAGAGTGACAGTTGAAATTACATTTAAAAAAGTTATCATTCTGGACTGCACTAAAATCACACCATAATATATATTCTACACTAAAATGTTAAAATATATTAAAATGTAACACAATGCTCAGTTCTACATGAGTTGTCATGCAGTCAATATTCTGTTCTGACCTTGTGTGCAAAATTAAATGGCATGGACAAAGCAATACAAACATAGATATGTTGTGTCAGCAATGGAACCAAACAGCAAATACAGACAGCATAAGAAATGGGCAACGCATGGACATCAGCATTAGAATCAAACATTACAGTTGAGTAAAGTCCTTTTTCAACTGATTGTTCCAGCTGGACACCAGGATGAGTAGCTGCAGCAGCTAATGGGGTTTCATAATAATAGAAATACATAGTGAAGTGCCTAAAATACTGTGCTGATATTTGCTGCCTCCTATTGGTCTTTAAGGGCACATGCATAAATATAACAAAGGCACATCACACTTGTTTGAATAAAATTGACAGTGGATAAAATAAATGTCTCACAAATGGACATAATGCATCTGTACCTGATGGGCTACTGTAATAGGAGTGATCCCTACTCATTGAAGGTTTAACGGAATATCAGACCACATTGTGGGAATAAATCAAAACTGTTCACAGCAGGCCCAAGAAGTTTGGTAGTCGTGGGAACAAAGTGTCATGGCAATGGTAAATACAAATCCTAATAAAAAGGCATGGAGAGAGCCGGGAGAAAACACAAGAGCTCATTTTCTTCACAGTGTGTGTTTGGTACAATAGCACCTTCGATACTGTAACGCATTGGGAACCGAACGGCCTGAGTGCGGAAAAGTTGGGGTCGGGGTGGTAGGAGTCACCCACAGCATTGTCCTGATTTGGCCACTCAAACCAACGTGGTCAGCTTGTCTATGAGGTCATCGATGGTGTAGACTATGAGCTTGATGTCCTCCTTTTCTGCCATGCGGTGCTGGCCATGCTTGCGCAAGATGACGTCAACGTCGTTGCTAAGCACACGCTCAGCTAGCTGCATGGAGACGTGCCAAGGCACATCCTGGTCCTTCATCCCATGGATGAGCCTCACCGGGCAAGTCACTGGAATGGGGCTCTGCAGAACGCAGTGCTGCTCTGCCTCCTTCAGGAACTCTGTGGTGAACGTGATGGAGCCCTCCTCATTGTGTTTGGTAGGAACCACCCACTGCCCCTTCTCTTCAATCTCCTTCCTCACCTACAATGACAAAATGATACCATTTTATTTTGGGGGTAAAGACATTATCTAAGATGGCAGCCATTTAAAAAATGTGCTTAGTATAGATGTTTCAATTGTAATTCCATCCAAATGTTGTTCTTGCAATTTCAAGATTAAACGCATGTCCCTTTCCTTTGAACCACCTTCAGTGTATTGATATGACTCATTTAATCAAGCGTCTGTCATTAGGGGAAATGTGCATTGGTCTGTATACAGAGCCTGTTAAGGTTATTGAAAACTCCAGATGGTTTATTCTGAATGCTGACTCACCTCAATAGGAAGTGTATTGTAGACCGTTACAAAGTGGTCAGCTGCTGTAGAGATGCCAACCATGGCCGCAGTTCTTTCTGGACGAGCTATAGCTGCCAGGCACATCAGCCAGCCGCCCATACTGGAGCCAACCAGAATCTGCAACATCAGAACAATTAGCTAGATCAGAAATGATCTTCTAAATGACAGCACTGATATCTCTAGTGTCAATTACGCATGCCGGAGGATCCAAAGGCTTATTATACAACTGCAGGCCAAGTCGAGGTATATTAACCCTAAAATCCTCCAGAGGTTTATTATTAACTCAGTGGACAATTCACACTGAAATCTGTAACAGTTTTACATCAACTACCATCCCAAATGGTTATACAATATTATACATGAGTCTGTGCAGGTCTATTTCAGCTAACAATACTTTGGATTACACTGGCTGATTAGAATTCGTCTCATCATAGAAACGGAGAGGAACTACTTACTTGTGGCCCCTCCACAAGCTCGTCCAATACATATAGAACATCCCTCTTCCAAGTGCCAACAGTGCCATCTACTATTTCACCTTCAGAAGACCCACAGCCTGTATAGTCAAACCTGGAAAGACCACATAGATCTGCAAAGATTGGTTTTCCTGACTAATTGAACTGACATACTGGCATGCATGCAACTTTTTTTTTTATCACTGAAAATACTATAGCTAACTTACCGTAGGTAAGAGTGGCCTAGTGACTGGCAGAACTCCTCAAGGGCTTCTGCTTTCTTCCCACCCATGTTTGAGGCAAACCCCGGCAAGAACACTACCCCTGGGCTCTTCCCCTTCACTTTTCTATAAGCCAGTTTCGGCTGGTCTGGGCGTGTAGCATAATGCACTGTAGACTTATGTCTCACTCCTGTAAAACAGAAACATTACATACTTCCCCAACCCATTAGCTAGGTCAATCATGCAATACATGATTTCATGAGATTACAATGATAGCCATGTGGCGCAGGGGTTATTTACAACGGTTTTGTTTGTGGCTCCAATTTGGATTTGTTTCTTGTTCGACACCTCTGACCAATCATGCTCTGTTCTGACTGATGTAGATATTACGTAGCTGGTTAACCCTCATTAGTTAGCCAATACTGACAAATAACTGTCGGCGAGTTAGCTCCAGGTTCGCGTTAACAGGGTAACGTTACTTTCCCGTAACTACCTAGTTAGCTATCTATTTAGGGTTGTGCAGCAAAAGACGATATAGCCAAGCCATACATTATATCAAATTAGCCAACTACTGTAGTTCGCTAGCTGGGCTAGTTGGCCTTGCTTGGCTGGGTTAGCGTTACAGTTAGTTAACGTTAGCTAGTTATCTAACTAACGTTAACGCAACTAACGCTAACCGACTTGGTTTTTGAAGCAATGATTTCGTAGAAAGAACATTCGTTTGAAAATCTGTCTAGTTACCTAGCCAGTAGACGTTTTTCGTTAAGGATTTAGCTATTGGTTAATTAGCTAGCTAGTTAACTCATTGTATCGTTAATTTCCTATTGTGGTGTAGCGACACACCCCCTGACGTTATTGTTTTTATGGAAGTAAGTCTGCATTACGCAAAGTTTAATAGTTGGGACATGAATTAAACACTTTTAGCTAGTACTCACCCGAAAACATAATATCTTGTCTTTGGACATTTAATTGGAAAACCCTGCTGAAACGCCTTACTAAAATATACGCCATCGCCAATCTGACAAGGATCCGACCTTATTGAACTAGCTGGTGCATTTGAATGACACCGACTGATTAGCTAGCCAGCCAGCCTTCCAGTTCCGGGTCCTACCAACCCCTGCGCTGGATGAACAAAACAAATACAAATACAGATACAGAAATATACAAACAAGAGTACATTAACCTAACAGACAGGGGTATTACATATCAAAATACATTTTTAATTTGTCAAAAAGTTTTATGGTCCGTATTGCTTTTTGTTTTTTACATTTACTGATAATTTCAAAATAATATTTCAATTCTATCTTAAATAATGTGAAGAGGGGTTTGTTCTCTGCCCACTTCATTTTATGGCTAAATAATCTTCCATGAAAAATAAACAAATTAACAAATGAAAGTTAAATCAGGGTCCATATAATTTGGATCAAAATAAAACATAATATCAGGGTCTCTCAAATTAAAATTAATAGTCGTTTCTTTTCAAATAAAGTCTTCCAACTCACTCCAAACTCTTCTGACATAAGAACAGTCTCAAAATAAATGGTCAAGAGTTTCTGGTTCACAACCACAAAATACGCATTTGTTATCAATAGCTATTTTGAATCTGTGTATAATAAAGGTCTTTACAGGGTAGATTCTATGAATGAGTTTGTATGATACTTCACCTTATTAGATTTACGGTATTTGACTGAGGTAAAGACAGTTTCAAGTTGGATATTCGACGGATATTTGCCTGTAGTTTTCCTTACGTCCACCAACAGCAGTTAGGGACCATCAACATAGTGACAAATCTAATTTTTCAAATTTCAATAGCTCTTTAACCATTACTCCTAAAACGTTCAAAACTGGTTGTAGCTAACCCGATGGCATAGACACACATTGCACACACTTTTATTTTGTCGATTTACATCTCACACTATTTTAAATTATTTATTTACAATTTTGAATTTCAATAGCTCTTTGGTCATATGACCTACTGACTTCAAACAAGGTTCAGAATGTACCCTCAGTGGGCCTATATATTGCACACCCTTTAGTTTGTCCATTTTCATCTCACACGTTTTTACATGAATTTTTCAAACGTTCAAATTTCAGTAGTTCCTTGGTCATGTGACCTACTGACTTCAAACAAGGTTCAGAATGTACCCTCAGTGGGCCTACACATTGCACACCCTTTAGTTTGTCCATTTTCATCATCATCATTTTGAAGTCAGTAGGTCACATGACCAAGGAGCTATTGAAATTTGAAAGTTTGACAAATTCATGTAAAATTGAGTGAGATGAAAAGGGACAAACTAAAGGGTGTGCAATGTGTAGGCCTACTGAATGTACATTCTGAACCTTGTTTGAAGTCAGTTTTTCACATGCCCAAGGAGCTATTGAAATTTGAATGTTTGACAAATTCATGTAAAATTGAGTGAGATGAAAATGGACAAACTAAAGGGTGTGCAATATAGAAGAGTATTCAGTCGACATTTTGAACCTTGTTTGAGTCAAGGTCACATGACCAAGGAGCTATTGACATTCAAATGTAAAACAAGTTTGTACCTAGTTTACGCTCCCTAACTAATTCAACTAGGAATAGAAAATGCTGCTCACATTTTCACATGTTTATTAGCTTTGGAAAGTAAATTAATGTCCAAATCGTGAAAATAAGACCTGTGCAATGATGTGCGCAATTTTTCCAACATCATGACACTTATTTGGAATCTGTGGCTCAAGTGGTTAAAAAGCTATTGAGGTTTGAAAGCACGAATATCCGTTGAATATCCAACTTGAAACTGTCTTTACCTTGGTCAATATTTGCCAGACAACAAGACTTTGTTCCAGTTCAATTGTCCTAGTGCTTTATTCCAGTACTATTTAGCAGAGGGAATAGTACCATCTTGACAGTTTTCTTATATACATGTTATTACATTTATAGTTTAAAATATAAATTCCTTCTAGATGTATTGAGGTTACAAAATCCTCAACAGTTGCACTTGGAGTATTGTTATATTCTCCTAAACGAAGAATAGCACCTCTAGGGATAGCTCTAACAATTATTTGAAACTCCTCAGGAGTGAATGTAACATTGTGTGTTCTCATGAATTTTGGATAATCATATAGTTGTCCATCATTATTCAATAATTGTTAAACCCAGATAATGCTGTTGTCAAACCAGTTCTGGAAAAACATGTATTTTATGTATTTATTATTCCAGATTGTATATCTATGTGGGGAAAAATACATCAGGTTCCAAGTTAAAATACTTGTTTATGAAAGTTAGCAAGCTTATTAAAAGGGATCTTACCCACATCAAAGTTTCATTTGAGTAAGAATTCTAGACCACCAATCTGTTGGAAAATGAAATTAGGGATTATATTCTAAATGCAATCATAATTTCTTGAATCGTTTTGTATCCATTTGATCTTAAAGATTAGGTTTTAAAATCCAGAGCATTCAACCCTCCCTAACGTTGGGTGCTACATATTACCGCTTTTCTTAAATAATGAGGTTTATTCCTCCATATGAAGTTAAATAATTTAGTATCAAGCATTGTAGTTAGAGGAACATCCAATGCAAGGGAGGTATAATGTAACGATCGTCGTATCGATGAGAAGGAGAAGCCCAAGGTGCAGCGTGGTAAGTACTCATAATTACTTTTAATGAATACTAATAAAAACGATAACGAACAGTTCTGCCAGGTGAACATACACTAAACAGAAAACAACCACCCACAACACACAATGGAAAATAGGCTACCTAAGTATAGCTCCCAATCAGAGACAACGATAGACAGCTGCCTCTGATTGGGAACCACACCAGGTCAAACACAGAAATAGACAACCTAGACATACAACATAGATTGCCCACCCACATCACACCCTGACCAAACAAAACATAGAAACATACAAAGCAATCTATGGTCAGGGCGTGACATATAAACTAATCTGGACAGACCTTCAGAATTTTACAAAAGTACACATACAGATAAAGAAAGATCTCTTAATAACCAGGAGTTAAATATCTTTCCAATTTTCTCTACAATAGGAGAAATATAAGTTGGCCCTTTCTTTCTGATCTTTGCTAACTTTAATACCAATATACGTGATCACGTATTTTACAGGGATATTACATACTGAATTTAAGTCACATCTTTTCAACGCAAATAATTCACATTTCCTAATATTCAGAGATTAACCAGATACAAGTGAGAAGGCATTAATACACCCAATAGCTGTCCTGACTTCATTATTATCTTCTTTTTTAAATGTTGGTGTCGTCAGCCAATTATGAACATTGTATCTCTTTATCTTGTATCTGAATACCCCTAAAACTATCCTTATTGATATAAAGTGCCGTATCTTGTGTGACCAATAAAAATAAGAAAGGAGAAACTGGGCATCCTTTTTTAATTCCACGTCTAATGTCGAATTTCTGTGAAGTTCCATGGGATAATTTAACAGAAGTGTTACTATTATTGTAAAGTGTCTTAATTACTGTAACAAGTGCAAAAGGAGTCGGGAAGCAAGTTCAGGGAGTGCATCATTTAATAAACAAAACAAGAACCACGAACAACGCACAGACAGGAAACTGAAACAATAACACCTGGGGAAGGAACCAAAGGGAGTGACATATATAGGGAAGGTAATCAGGGAAGTGATGGAGTCCAGGTGAGTGACGCACAGGTGCGCGTAACGATGGGCACAGGTGTGTGCCATAATGAGCAGCCTGGTGACCTAGAGGCCGGAGAGGGAGCACATGTGACAATTACACTTACAACCAAAAAAATCGAAGTCTCAAAAAGAAAATAATGCCTTGTAAAAGTCTACAAATAAAATAAACCTTTCTTCCATAATGTGCTCATTGTAGTCTATCAAGTCCAATACTAGTCGAATATTATTACATATACAGTATGTCTTCCCTTCATAAAACCATCAATGATTTGGTCAAGACCTTTTTTAAGTCTTTCTGCAACTAGCTTTCCATCATTGTTCATTAATGTGATTGGTCTCCAATTTTCTAACATCATAGGATCTTTGTTTTGTTTGGGGATTACATAAATGAGGCCCTATGTCATAGAAACAGGCAGGACCCCTAAATCAATTGCCTCCTTAAAATCATTAAATATAAATTCAACAATATCTTCCTGAAAATATTTATAGAACTCACTAATAAGGCCATCATTTCCTGGAGATGTGTTCTCTTTTAACTTGCTGATAATTAATTAATTTCCTTAATAGAAATATATTCATCACAAGACATTTGGAAGTCTTCATCTATGAATTTTGCATATTCTTTGACAGAGTCTTGAAAGGCAGATATGTCACTAGTTGTCACTAGTTGTAACGATTCTCGTCTGGTGAAGGAGAAGAGGACCAAAATGCAGCGTGGTAAGTGTTCATCATATTTTTCATAAAAACTGAACACTACACAAAATAACGAGAAAACGAAACAGTTCTGCAAGATGAACAGACACTAAACAGAAAATAAACATCCACAACCAAAATGGGGAAAACAGGCTACCTAAGTATGATTCTCAATCAGAGACAACGATCGACAGCTGCCTCTGATTGAGAACCATACCAGGCCAAACACAGAAATACAACAACATAGAAAAAAGAACATAGACTACCCACCCCAACTCACGCCCTGACCAACCTAACACAAAGACATAAAAAAGGAACTAAGGTCAGAACGTGACACTAGTAGGACAGGCATTACTGGTGTAAAGATTACCATAGAATTCTGAAACATATTTTGAAATATCTTTGGGGTTTTCATTTTCTTTGCTATCTAAACTCAGCAAAAAAAGAAATTTCCCTTTTTCGGGACGCTGTCTTTCAAAAATAATTAGTAAAAATCCAAATAACTTCACAGATCTTCATTGTAAAGGGTTTAAACACTGTTTCCCATGCTTGTTCAATGAACCATAAACAATTAATGAACATGCACCTGTGGAACGCTCGTTAAGACACTAACAGCGTACAGACGGTAGGCAATTAAGGTCACAGTTATGAAAACTTAGGACACTAAAGAGACTTTTCTACTGACTCTGAAAAACACCAAAAGAAAGATGCCCAGGGTCCCTGCTCTTCTGCGTGAACATGCCTTAGGCATGCTGCAAGGAGGCATGGCGACTTCAGATGTGCCCAGGGCAATAAATTGCAATGTCCATACTGTGAGACGCCTAAGACAGCGCTACAGGGAGACAGGACGGACAGCTGATCGTCCTCGCAGTGGCAGACCATGTGTAACAACACCTGCACAGGATCGGTATATCCGAACATCACACCTGCGGGACAGGTACAGGATGGCAACAACAACTGCCTGAGTTACTCCAGGAACGCACAATCCCTTCATCAGTGCTCAGACTGTCCGCAATAGGCTGAGAGAGGCTGGACTGAGGGCTTGTAGGCCTGTTGTAAGGCATGTCCTCACCAGACATCACCGGCAACAACGTTGCCTATGGGCACACCGTCGCTGGACCAGACAGGACTAGCAAAAAGTGCTCTTCACTGATGAGTCGCGGTTTTGTCTCATCAGGGGGGATGGTCGGATTTGCGTTTATCGTTGAAGGAATGAGCGTTACACCGAGGCCTGTACTCTGGAGCGGGATCGATTTGGAGGTGGAGGGTCCGTCATGGTCTGGGGCGGTGTGTCACAGCATCATCGGACTGAGCTTGTTGTCATTTCAGGCAATCTCAACGCTGTGCATTACAGGGAAGACATCCTCCTTCCTCTTGTGGTACCCTTCCTGCAGGCTCATCCTGACATGACCCTCCAGCATGACAATGCCACCAGCCATACTGCTCGTTCTGTGCGTGATTTCCTGCAAGACAGGAATGTCAGTGTTCTGCCATGGCCAGCGAAGAGCCCGGATCTCAATCCCATTGAGCACATCTGGGACCTGTTGGATCGGAGGGTGAGGGCTAGGGCTAGGGCTAGGGCCATTCCCCCCAGAAATGTCCGGGACCTTGCAGGTGCCTTGGTGGAAGAGTGGGGTAACATCTCACAGCAAGAACTGGCACATCTGGTGCAGTCCATGAGGAGGAGATGCACTGCAGTACTTAATGCAGCTGGTGGCCACACCAGATACTGACTGCTGTTTTTGATTTTGGCCTCCCCTTTGTTCAGGGACACATTATTCAATTTCTGTTAGTCACATGTCTGTGGAACTTGTTCAGTTTATGTCTCAGTTGTTGAATCTTGTTATGTTCATACAAATATTTACAGATGTTATGTTTGCTGAAAATAAACGCAGTTGAGTGTGAGAGAACGTTTCATTTTTTGCTGAGTTTATATTAAGCTTATGAACAGAGGTAAATTCAGAATGTTTTTTTTCCCCCTTCCTCCAACCATTTCCTTCTTGATCTTACAAATGCCCCTTTTGCTCTCTCTTCATACATGCGGTCCATTTCTAGTTGTAAAGAAAATAGTTCACCTTCCCTCAATCTTTTAAGTTCAGCAATTTCTTTACCTCTCTTCATGGCTGTTTGTCTTATTTCACACTTCATTAATTCCCAATATTTCCCATAAGACCCAACAAATAGTTGTGCTTTCCCCCAATTTTCTTGTATAATATCTTTGACATTCATCTTGAAATTATCATTTTCCAACAGCCTACTGTTGAGTATCCAATAACTCCGATTCGGTTTATTAGATCCATTAATATTTAAAGATAAGGATATAACTTTATGATCAGTAAGAGTTGATGGTTCAATGGATACCTTGACTACAGTGTTATATAATGAATTAGAAATCAACCAGAAGTCAATTCTTGACTGTCTTTACATTTTATTTTTATTTTATTTATTTCACCTTTATTTAACCAGGTAGGCTAGTTGAGAACAAGTTCTCATTTGCAACTGCGACCTGGCCAAGGTAAAGCAAAGCAGTTTGACACATACAACAACACAGAGTTACACATGGAATAAACAAACGTATAATCAATGATACAGTAGAAAAATCTATATACAGCATGTGCAAATGAGGTAGGATAATAGAGATAAGGCAATAAATAGGCTATGGTGGCAAATTAGTTACAATATAGCAATTATACACTGGAATGGTAGGATGTGCAGAAGATGAATGTGCAAGTTGAGATACTGGGGTGCAAAGGAGCAAGATAAATAAATAAATAAATACAGTATGGGGATGAGGTAGATTGGATGGGCTATTTACAGATGAGCTATGTACAGGTGCAGTGATCTGTGAGCTGCTCTGACAGCTGGTACTTAAAGCTAGTCAGGGAGGTAAGAGTCTCCAGCTTCAGAGATTTTTTGCAGTTCGTTCCAGTCATTGGCAGCAGAGAACTGGAAGGAGAGGCGGCCAAAGGAAGAATTGGCTTTGGGGGTGATCATACCTGCTGGAGCGCGTGCTACGGTGGGTGCTGCTATGGTGACCAGTGAGCCGAGATAAGGCAGGACTTTACCTAGCAGAGACTTGTAGATGACCTGGAGCCAGTGGGTTTGGCGACGAGTATGAAGCGAGGGCCAGCCAACGAGAGCATACAGGTCGCAGTGGTGGGTACTATATGGGTCTTTGGTGACAAAAACATGTCCTTGTTACTCCAAGTGAAGTCCTTTTTACCAGGATATTTAGATCTCCAAGACCAATAAATAGATTATTAAACAATGCTGGATCTGTTAGGATGGGGATATCTGTCAATCATCACATTAGATACAGAATTAAAATCTACACCTAAGATGAGTTTGATATCCTGAAATACACCTAGACTCTGTTAATCTCTTCTTCAAATTCTTGTTGTTTTGTTTGTTGTTGGATACATAAATACAGTTGAAGTCGGAAGTTTACATACACATTCGCCAAATACATTTAAACTCAGATTTTCACAATTCGATTTTCACAATTCAATTTTCACAATACATTTAATCCTAGTAAAAATTCCCTGTCTTAGGTTAGTTAGGATCATCACTTTATTTTAAGAATGTGAAATGTCAGAATAATAGTAGAGAGAATGATTTATTTCAGCTTTTATTTCTTTCATCACATTCCTAGTGGGTCAAAAGTTTACATACACTCAATTAGTATTTGGTAGCATTGCCTTAAACTTGTTTAACTTGGGTCAAATGTTTTGGGTAGCCTTCCTCAAGCTTCCCACAACAAGTTGGGTGAATTTTGGCCCATTCCCCCTTACAGAGATGGTGTAACTGAGTCAGGTTTGTAGGCCTCCTTGCTCGTACACACTTTTTCAGTTCTGCCCAAACATTTTCTATAGGATTGAGGTCAGGGCTTTGTGATGGCCACTCCAATACCTTGACTTTGTTGTCCTTAAGCCATTTTAACACAACTTTGGAAGTATACTTGGGGTCATCGTCCATTTGGAAGACCAAGCTTTAACTTCCTGACTGATGTCTTGAGATGTTGCTCCAATATATCCACATAATTTTCCTCCTCATGATGCCATCTATTTTGTGAATTGCACCAGTCCCTCCTGCAGTAAAGCATCCCCACAACATGATGCTGCCACCCCCATGCTTCATGGTTGGGAGGGTGTTCTTTGGCTTGCAAGCCTCACCCTTTTCCCTCCAAACATAACGATGGTCATTATGGCCAAACAGTTCTATTTTTGTTTCATCAGACCAGAGGACATTTCTCCAAAAAGTACGATCTTTGTCCCCATGTGCAGTTGGAAACCGTAGTCTGGCTTTTTTATGGCGGTTTTGGAGCAGTGGCTTCTTCCTTGCTGTGTGGCCTTTCAGGTTATGTCGATATAAGACTCGTTTTACTGTGGATATAGATACTTTTCTACCTGTTTTCTCCAGCATCTTCACAAGGTAATTTGCTGTTCTTCTGGGATTGATTTACACTTTTCGCAACAATGTACGTTCATCTCTAGGAGACAGAATGCGTCTCGTTCCTGAGCGGTATGACGGCTGCGTGGTCTCATGGTGTTTATACTTGTGTACTATTGTTTGTACAGATGAACGTGGTACCTTCAGGCATTTGGAAATTGCTCCCAAGAATGAACCAGACTTGGTGGAGGTCTACAATTATTTTTCTGAGGTCTTGGCTGATTTATTTAGATTTTCCCATGATGTCAAGCAAAAGGCCTCCCGGGTGGCGCAGTGGTCTAGGGCACTGCATCGCAGCGCTAGCTGTGCCACCAGAGATCCTGGGTTCGCGCCCAGGCTCTGTCGCAGCCGGCCGCGACTGGGAGACCCGTGGGGCGGCGCACAATTGGTCCAGCGTCGTCCGGGTTATGGGAGGGTTTGGCCGGCAGGGATGTTCTTGTCCCATCGCGCACTAGTGACTCCTGTGGCGGGCCGGGCACAATGCATGCTGACATGGTTGCCAGGTGTACAGTGTTTCCTCCAACACATTGGTGCGGCTGACTTCCGGGTTAAGTGGGCATTGTGTCAAGAAGCAGTGCTGCGTGGCTGGGTTGTGCTTCAGAGGACGCAGGGCTCTCGACCTTTGCCTCTCCCGAGTCCGTATGGGAGTTGCAGCGATGGGACAAGACTGTAACTACCAATTGGATACCATGAAATGGAAAAGTAAAAAAAATATATATATATTTCCCTTCACTGGAACTAAGGGGTCTAGCCCAAGCAATGAAAATTATTATTCATCCTACACCAAAATGTACAGTTGGCACTATGCATTGGGTCAGGTAGCATTCTCCTGGCATCCGCCAAACCCAGATTTGTCGGCCTGGACTGCCAGATGATGAAGCGTGATTCATCACTCCAGAGAACGCGTTTCCACTGCTGCGGAGTCCAATAGCAGCGAGCTTTACACCATCCCAGCCGACTCTTGGCATTGCGCATGGTGATCTTAGGCTTGTGTGCAGCTACTCGGCCATGGAAACCCATTTCATGAAGATCCTGACGAACAGTTCTTGTGCTGACGTTGCTTCCAGAGGCAGTTTGGAACTCAGTAGTGAGTGTTGCAACCGAAGACAGACATTTTTAAGCACTACGCGCTTCAGCACTCGGGGATCCCCTTCTGTGAGCTTGTGTGGCTTACCACTTCGCGGCTGAGCCGTTGTTGCTCCTAGATGTTTCCACTTCAGAATAACAGCACTTACAGTTGACCGTGGCATCCTGTGATGGTGCCACGTTAAAGATCACTGAGCTCTTCAGTAAGGCCGTTCTACTGCCATTGTTTGTCTATGGAGATTGCATGGCGGTGTGCTCGATTTTATACACCTGTCAGCAATGTGTGTGGCTGAAATAGCCGAATCCACTAATTTAAAGGGGGGTCCACATACGGACAGTCTGTATATTAGTCGTATACAATTGAGTCTGTTCCATATATCTGACCATACTGGTATGTCTAGTAAAATTATTATTAGTTGCATACCTTAGAGTATGTAGGGAAGGGATAAATGGTACTCTGGTACCAGAGGTGGGACCAAGTCATTGTTTTATAAGTCACAAGTAAGTCTCAGGTCTTAGCACTCAAGTCCCAAGTCAAGTCCCAAGTCAAGACAGGCAAGTATCAAGTCAAGTCTCAAGTCCTAAACTTTGAGTTTCGACTCCTAAACAAGTCATAATATGCTCTTCACCAAATGTAATACCATTTCATATTTTTAACAAGAGTAATAGTTAGTATATTACATTTACGCAAATCATGAATGCTTATAAAAATATCTATATATTTATTACTTTTCAAATAAATGTTACATTTCCATGGAAATACATGGGTAGCCATGAGAAAGACCCCCCCCCACCCCCAATATTGATTGACTACCGAGGATCGCTATGGGGCACAATCGGGTGATGTAGGTTTGTACACAATCGCCCAACCTTAACACACACACACACACTCTGTGTGTGGTTACAGTAGGCTAACGTATGTCAATGGTTTTAGGAACAGCAGTAACATCAGGCAGGATTTAGGCTACCAACTGCCTAGCCAGTTGTAGCTCAATCTTGGGTGCAATGATCACGTTCCCGCACTGACTGACTGTGTGGAGGCTCATTGGTTTAACGTTACGTTAGCCTACATGCTACACTAGCAAAGTTATAAATTATATAGCTGTCGGCTATATTAGCCACGACTTACCGTTCTTTGTGCAGCTTCAAATGTCGAACATAGTTGGAAATTGTTGCGCCTCCGTCTGTAATTTTCTTCCCGCATGTTTTGCAAGTTGCAATCCATTTTTTGTTGATACAGCGTCGTCTTTATATCTGAAAATAATAATTTTGGGTATCATCTCTGCAAGGGCTCGATCTGAATTCACCCGCCGACGTTCCTCTGCACTGCGACGCACAACTTTTTCTCAGCTGGCACAATTTGATTGGCTGCAGTCCGATTCAAACTGTAATCCGTTAACTTCTTATGGCTGGGGGACAGTATTGAGTAGCTTGGATAAGTAAGGTGCCCAGAGTAAACTGCCTGCTACTCAGGTCCAGAAGCTAAGATATGCATAATATTGTGGATTTGGATAGAAAACACTCAAGTTTCTAAAACTGTTTGAATGATGTCTGTGAGTATAACATAACTCATATGGCAGGTAAAAACCTGAGAAAAAATCCAACCAGGAAGTGGGAAATCTGAGGTTTGTAGTTTTTCAACTCTTTGTCTATCCAAGATACAGTGTAAATTTGGTCCGATTGCACTTCCCAAGGCTTCCATTAGATGTCAGAATTCTTTAAAACCTTGTTTCAGGCTTCTACTGTGAAGGAAGAGGGAATGAGAGCTATTTCAACCAGGTGTCTGGCGCTCCCCCGTGAGAGTTAGCTGCGTTCCATTGCATTTCTAAAGACAAAGGAATTCTCCGGTTGAAACATTATTGAAGATTTATGTTAAAAACATCCTAAAGATGATTCTATACATCGTTTGACATGTTTCTACAAACTGTAGCGGAACTTTTTTACTTTTCGTCTGAACCTAGTGCTCGCGCCTCATGAGTTTGGATTTGTGTACGAAGCGCGGGAACAAAAAGGAGGTATTTGGACATAAATTACGGACTTTATCGAACAAAACAAACATTTATTGTGGAACTGGGATTCCTGGGAGTGCATTCTGATGAAGATCATCAAAGGTAAGTGAATATTTATAATGCTATTTCTGACTTCTGTTGACTCCATAACATGGCGGGTACCGCCGTACTCAGATTATTGCATGGTGTGCTTTTTCCGTAAAGTTGTTTTGAAATCTGACACAGCGGTTGCATTAAGGAGAAGTGGATCTATAATTCCATGTATAACACTTGTATTTTCATGAACATTTATGATGAGTATTTCTGTTAATTGATGTGGCTCTCTGCAAAATCACTGGATATTTTGGAAGCAAAACATTACTGACCATAATGCGCCAATGTAAACTGAGATATTTGGATATAAATATGAACTTTATCGAACAAAAGATACATGTATTGTGTAACATGAAGTCCTATGACTGTCATCTGATGAAGATCATCAAAGGTTAGTGATTAATTTTATCTCTATTTCTGCTTTTTGTGACTCCTCTCTTTGGCTGGAATAATGGCTGTTTTTCTGTGACTAGTTGCTGACCTAACATAATCGTTTGGTGTGCTTTCGTCGTAAAGCTTTTTTTAAATCGAACACTGTGGTGGGATTAACAACAAGTTTATCTTTAAAATGGTGTAAAATACTTGTATGTTTGAGGAATTTTAATTATGAGATTTCTGTTGTTTGAATTTGGCGCCCTGCACTTCGGCCCTGCACATATATATCCCGTTAGCGGGATTTCAGCAGTAAGAAGTTAAATGAAGAGTTGATGCGCTGCACACTTTTTTTAATAGCATCATTTTTTATATTTCGGCTTGGGGAGGATATCAAGTCAGGTCGAGTCAAAAGGCTCAAGTCCAAGTTAAGTCACGAGTCACTGGTGTTAAAATCAAAGTCGAGTTGCAAGTCATCATATTTGTGACTCGAGTTCAAGTCATGTGACTCGAGTCCACACCTCTGGCCCGGTACACCTGTGTTCAATCTGTTTACCCATCGCTGGGTTTTCTAGACAGGCTCCCAAACTACCCCCAAAGTATGGTGCTTCTGCTGCAAAATTGAGCGGCATTATCTGTTTTGTTTTCCACCGGTAATCTTCCAGGCGTGCAGTCTCGTTCTGTGTTTCACTGAGAGTAGCAAAATAAAAAACTTGACTAATCTCATAGATCTAATTAAGTTACCTGTAAAAGGTATACCAATCATCAGAAGATCCTTTGGGCATCGATCACTACAGATTCAGTTTCCTAATATATATTTTTCTGACCGATAAGGGGCAGAGTTGTGAAAGGTCTTAAAGATAATGGATTGAGACCTACAGAGACTTAGTGCTGTCTGCCGTTTTGGGCAACTCTCTTTAAAAAAGTTATAGACACAACTCAGTAAAACTACACTGAGGACAGTCAAATGAATCCCAGAACATATGGCCAGTGAGCACAGATGTAGATCACCACAGTCAATATTATTAGTCTTCAGATGTGAATCCGATTGAAGTCCAAACATCCTAGGCAGTATAGGTAGTATAGACCAGGGTTTCCCAAACTCGGTCCAGTGGCCCCCCCTGGGTGCACGGTTTGGTTTTTACCCTAGCACTACACAGCTGATTCAAATAATCACAGCTTGATGATGAGTTGGTTATTTGAATCAGCTGGGTAGTGCTCGGGCAAAAACCAAAACATGCACTCAGGATGGGCCCCAGGACCGAGTTTGGGAAACCCTGGTATAGACTACCGTTTCTTTATTGCATCTTACTTGAACAGACAACTGAAAATGTGGATCTTAGTTGTGAAGCTAACATGATAGGTTATCAATTTGTAGTGAAATGTATCTTGAATATCATTAGTGTTAGGCCTAGGCCATTCTTAAAGCATAACTTATACTACAATAGGCCTACATTTCTACTGCAATTACGCATTTGAGGTAACATTTTTTAAATTATATATACACCAGTCAAAAGTTGACACAGCTACTCATTCAAAGGTTTTGCTTTATTTGTACTATTTTCTACATTGTAGAATAATAGTGAAGACAACAAAACTATGAAATAGCACATATGGAATCATGTAGTAACCAAAAAGTGTTAAACAAATCTAAATATATTTTATATTTGAGATTCTTCAAAGTAGCCACCCTATGCTTTGATGACAGCTTTGCACACTCTTGGCATTCTCTCAACCAGCTTCACCTGAAATGCTTTTCCAACGGTCTTGAAGGAGTTCCCACATATGCTGAGCACTTGTTGGCTGCTTTTCCTTCAATCTGCGGTCCAAACCATATCAATTGGGTTGAGCTCAGGTGATTGTTGAGGCCAGGTCATCTGATGCAGCACTTCATCATCAGTAGTTTCATCATTGTGCTTGATGTTTTTTGCGACTGCACTTTAAGAAACTTTCAAAGTTCTTGAAATGTTCCGCATTGACTGACATTCATGTCTTAACGTAATGATAGATTGTCGTTTCTCTTTGCTTATTTGAGATGTTCTTGCCATAATATGGACCTGGTCTTTTACCAAATAGGGCTATCTTCTGTATACCACCCCTACCTTGTCACAACTCAACTGATTGGCTCAGACTCATTAAGAAGGGAAGAAATTCCACAAATTGTAACGATCGTCTTGAGGAGAGAGATTGGACCAAGACGCAACGGGTAATGAAGACATGATGAATTCATTGAACAAGACGAAAACGAACTACACTTGATAATTAACAAAATAACAAAACGACGTAGACAGACCTGAACTGGAAAAACTTACATAAACACGCAGAACAGGAATAGACTACACAAACCGAAAGTCCCGTGTGGCGCGACAAACACAGACACGGAAGACAATCACCCACAAACAAACAGTGAGAACATCCTACCTTAATATGGTTCTCAATCAGAGGAAATGAATTACACCTGCCTCTAATTGAGAACCATATCAAGTAACCCATTAACCAACATAGATACACATAACATAGAATGCCCACCCCAACTCACGCCCTGACCGACTAAACACATACAAAAACAACAGAAAACAGGTCAGGAACGTGACACAAATTAACTTTTTACAAGGCACACCTGTTAATTGAAATGTATTCCAGGTGACTACCTCATGAAGCTGGTTGTATTTGTATGTGTATTTATTATGGATCCCCATTAGCTACTCTTCCTGGGGTCCAGCAAAATTAAGGCAGTTTATCCAGTTTTTAAACATTACAATACATTCACAGATTTCACAACACACTGTGTGCCCTCAGGCCCCTACTCCACCACTACCACATATCTACAGTACTAAATCCATGTGTATGTATAGTGCTTATGTTATCGTGTGTGTGTGTGTGTGTGTGTGTGTGTGTGTGTGTGTGTGTGTGTGTGTGTGTGTGTGTGTGTGTGCATGTGTGCATGTGTCTGTGCAAATGTTTGTGTTGCTTCACAGTCACCACTGTTCCATAAGGTGTTTTTTTAATCTGTTTTTAAAAACTAATTTTACTACTTGCGTCAGTTACTTGATGTGGAATAGAGTTCCATGTAGTCATGGCTCTATGTAGTACTGTGCACCTCCCATAGTCTGTTCTGGGGACTGTAGAGACCTCTTGTGGCATGTCTTGTGGGGTATGCATGGGTGTCCGAGCTGTGTGCCAGTAGTTTAGACAGACAGCTCGGTGCATTCAACTTGTCAATACCTCTCATAAATAAAAGTAGTGATGAAGTCAATCTCTCCTCCACTTTCAGGCAGGAGAGATTGACATGCATATTATTAATATTAGCTCTCTGTGTACATCTAAGGGCCAGCCATGCTGCCCTGTTCTGAGCCAATTGCAATTTTCCTAAGTCCTTTTTTTGTGGCACCTGACCACATGACTGAACAGTAGTCCAGGTGCAACAAAACTAGGGCCTGTAGGACCTGCCTTGTTGATAGTATTGTTAAGAAGGCAGAGCATCACTTTATTATAGACAGACTTCTCCCCATCTTAGCTACTACTGCATCAATATGATTTGACCATGACAGTTTACAATCTAGTGTTACTCCAAGCAGTTTAGTGATCTCAACTTGCTCAATTTCCACATTATTTATTACAAGATTTAGTTGAGGTTTAGGGTTTAGTAAGTGTTTTGGTACAAATATGGTGCTTTTAGTTAAAAAAATATTTAGAGATAACTTATTCCTTGCCACCCACTCTGCCAAGAGTGTGCAAAGCTATCATCAAGGCAAAGGGTGACTACTTTGAAGAATCTCAAATATAAAATATATTTTGATTTGTTTAACACTTTTTTGGTTACTACATGATTCCATATGTGTTATTTCATAGTTTTGATGTCTCCACTATTATTATATAATGTAGAAAAATAAAGGAAAACCCTTGAATGAGTACGTTTGTTTAAACTTTTGACTTGTACTGTATATACATACACACATTTTTACTCCCTTGTTTCAGCCTTAACCATTTTTATTTAAAAGAAAATCTACCTCCATATCGCCACTAGATGATGCTCCTACTCCATCCAGTCTCTGAGCAGCACGATTTCTTTACTATTTGAGCAATAAGAAGTTAGGAAAATGTCGGCCTACAATGACGATGAGCTGAGACCCAGAGACTTGTGCGTTTGTGGAATGGCAAAAGGTAAATGTTATAATCCAGCAATGTCTGTGTTTTGCCATTAGTATTTGTCGTGGGTCCAGGCTACTGTTAATGTGTAGGTTATCAAATGTCATGTATTGTGATTAAATAAAGGCTTGTTGCTCGTCACAATCTACCCGTTCTCCACATTGTCTCTTATCTTTCCATTCTCTAGCCCTGCTACCGCCGCCAGATGGCGCTATTATTCCTTAAATCGTTTGTCATTGAATAATAGCGCCACCAAGCGGCAGCAGGGCTATCTCTTATTTCGTATGCATTTCTTCAAAAGATTTGCATATCAACATTTGGTCATGTCACAAAATTCTAAAATGTCACAAATTCGATCCATATCATGTTTTAGGCTATATGTCAGGTTAGGTATCATAGGCTGGAAAGTTTTAGGTAGACCACAAAAGGTTGATGAGTGAGTAACTGCAACAAGATCATGGGAAGCTAAGTTAGCCTATTCTCTTGTGGTAGCTATCATTCCTTGGCTGCATGCGCGCGTTCTCGTTCCCAGATCACTTTCTTGTTATGACATCCCGGTAAAAGACTGAAAATTGGAGGTCTCTCACCTCGACAATACATTCAAAATGAATGCAGTAACCCCCGTTCTCCACGGTGAAAAGATTCCAACAATTTAACTTCTTCTGCAGCTTGTGTCAAGCCTCATGACTAATTCTCATATTTAAATGTGAACAGGCGAAACAGGCCCATTTGACAGCAGCCAAGCGCGCTTCATCCGGTCAGAAAGATATCAATAGCAGAGGTAGTGTTGAATTGTTTAGCTGTGCAAAATTCTACCAAAAAGATAAATGTTGAAATGAACATTTCGGCGTGGCCTTCTCTCGAGGTACATGCGGGCGGAAACAGGAGCGAAACATTCTTTTTGCACCCCGGTGGTATTGTTCTCGTGTCTCTTTATATCGCTTACAAAGGTTAACACTTGAAAGCTCAGTTCCAAGTCAGCGCAGTTCATTATTTCACGACCCTTGACATTGCAGGTGCAGACTCAAATAGCTGCAGATTCTCGTTCCGTACACTGAACAACAGTAGAACGACATTTTGAAGATTTAAACGTATTAAATACATACATTAACTGATTTCACTATTTAATGCTTGGCCAACTAAATAAAATAAAATGCTATTCGTCACGTACACAGTTTACAGAATGTATAAAAGTTGCAGTGCTGAGTTACGTGCTATCCCCCTCAACATTGCAGTACAGTAATCAATATCAATAATAAAAAAGTAAAGGAATTACAAGGTAGTATGCAAGTAATAAACTGATATATACACAATAATATATACAGTATAGATTATGAATGTGCTATGTCAAGTATAACTGTATTTACAAATATAAAATGGAAAGTGTCATGGTCGCACAGTTAAATAACTAGTATATAATAGAACACCAGCATTGACTGTGTGTGTGTGTGTAGCCTATGTGTATGTATGTGTGTATGTGTCTGTGTGTGTGAGAGAGAGAGCAGGGCAAGCCCTAAGCTTTTGGGGGCCCTAAGCAAGATTTGGTTGGGGGCTCCCCCCACCTCTTGGCAAAATCTTTTAGTGTCCTCCCTCTTGACAGCGGAGAGAACCTGCAATTCTACACATTTTGCCATGTGGTGGAGATACATTTTTTCAGTTTTAAAGCTAATGACCTACATGTCTACACATTTTGCCATGGCAGCCTATTCCATGTTAATATGATATCTGAATGAAAATGGCGGCCCCCTTGAGGTCAGGGCCCCTGGGAACGTGCCAGTCTGTTTTTGGCCATGATTACAAGTTTAGATAGCTGGCTAGACTAACTACAAAATCTAAAAATGGTTAGTTTACATGGCTAATTGAGTGACTGTCAAATTTCGAAATTGCGCCTTGTCTATTCTACTATTCTTACACTCAATAGCAAGTTGAGACCCTGACTGAGTTCCTAAAAAAATCAACTAGGAGCCCTAAGCACTGGAGAGTCTCTAGGTGTAGGTCTGAGCAAGTAGACAGCTAGGGTTAGCTGTTCAGCAGTCTGATGGCAGAAATGTTTTACCAGGTAAGTTGATTGAGAATACATTCTCATTTTCAGCAACTACCTGGGGAATAGTTACAGGGGAGAGGGGATGAATGAGCCAATTGTAAACTGGGGATGATTAGGTGACCGTGATGGTATGAGGGCCAGATTGGGAATTTAGCCAGGACACCGGGGTTAACACACCTACTCTTATGATACGTGCCATGGGATCTTTAGTGACCACAGAGAGTCAGGATACCCGTTTAACAAAAGATGGCACCCTACACTGTCCCAGGATATATTTTTTAAGACTAGAGGGAAGGGTGCTTCCTACTGGCCCACCTACACCACTCCCAGCAGCATCTCGTCTCCCATCCAGGGACTGACCAGGATCAACCCTGGTTAGCTTCAGAAGCAAGCCGGCAGTGGGATGCAGGGTGGTATGCTGCGGGCTGCATGTTGAAGCCTGTTGGTCCAGGACCTGATGCTCTGATATTGTTGAAAGATGCTAACAGAGAATTATAACCAGGATATTATTAAAGGAAAAGTATTGTGTCATTTCTCGCACAGACACACACACACACACACACACACACACACACACACACACACACACACACACACACACACACACACACACACACACACACACACACACACACACACACACACACACACACACACACACACACACACACACGCACACTTCTCTGTGATTGTGGAAGTAGGGTGTCTATCCTTAGTTAAAGGCTATTGGGCTTGTGGCTATAACTTCCAAGGAAAGGCTGACGGTCAAATGGGATTGAGTTTACAAGGTCATGATCGATGACTACTGCCCTGTCGGGATCGATCACCTGACTGGGTGCGTCGCCACAATCAGAACATAGCTGCTGACCCTGCTTTGTAGATGGCCCCAACCAACGGCCCCCTATACCCACGAGGCATTTTAATCAACAATTAGCGAAATGGAAAAAGATCTCATTACACAGTTGCAATCTGAACCAGGCTTCCCACAGCTTGAATTACTGGCACAGAAACCATCATTACCACAGCCCGGTGCAAATCGCTTAAAAACTAACAAAAACATACCATATAACAGCCCTAGTGAAATACTATTTATCCTGTCTCCCATGAATCTCACTTGCTGTTTTATCTAAAGCAGGCTATATAAAGAAATATATTCGCTTACACGTCTAAATATGTCTTAAGGTAATTGGTTTTAAATATATTAGGACAAAGTAAGATGGAATTAGATAACTGTTATAACAGCCTATCAAAATTTTAACTTTTGCAGTAGGCTAAGATTTTTTTCACATGGATGCTTTCTCATATCCAACTGCACCATTGTTCAAATAAGGGCTCCATTGCTTGAGGAGAAAACAACAAATGATTCACTAAATATTTTGTTGGTGTAAAAGGCAAGAAAACATGTAACTCCTTTTTAGAAAGGAAGTGGTAAAGATGCAGCATAGATCCAGTTATTCACAACAATTGTCTACAAGGCTGAGGATAAAAAGAAGACAATGTGTCTATGGTTTCCCTTTACAATTCCATGTAAATAACATGTTTTGTTTAAGATAAAAATATATATAATATCTTCAAATGTGTTAGGAAAATTATGTTACATAGTATTTATATGTTTATTTTATTAAATATAATGTTTAAACTTGATCTGAATGTGTAGTGCCGCTGCGAGCCACGCGAGTCCAAAGGAGCGCTCATTGAGAAGCCACGTGTCCGTTTCCAAAGCCTCTCCAACTTAACCACCTCCATTGTAAGACTAACCCACATCGGCAGCGTCCCTCCACATAAAGGGATTTGCAATTTCAAGATATCCCAGCTTAAATGTTTTTGACAGTTCCCTCGCTTTTGCTTCGGCTTGGTTATTTTAACTGTGCCAAATGGGTCACCTTGGGTAGCTGTCTGCGCGCAAAGGGCTTTTGCGCGCATTCAGTCTGAATTTTTTCCAACTTTCCTTGACGTGGAAACCAGCTGCTGGTCGTGAAAAGACGGCTTATTAATTGTCCTTTGTCATGTAGAATTGCTTGATTTCTAAAGAAACGTACAAAGGCTCTTTTTCAGGATTCAAGTATTTTGTTTCGTGCGCATTTTCAAACCATCGAATCAGCTGCAGCGCCGCACCGTCTACCAGACTCAGGTACTGACGGCTTGCTCCCTTTGTCCGCGACTCCGCGCATAATGCTCTTGTAAACCGGGCAGACTGATTTGTTACAAGCTGCTCTTTTAATCTGATAGATAAGAGACATGTCTAAGAAAAGCCGTAAATGAAAAATTTGTTGGAATAAAGACAAGGGAAAGTCTGCTAGATGGGCGCCTGTTGACTCAAGCGGCCCTCGAGCGTCGGGTAGCGCTCTCAGCAGCCCCGTCAATGTCACGTCAACAATTCGCTTTTCTTCTCTTAAAAAGACACTGTAGCCTTTTTGCTTCAATGAATTGATCAGCACAAAATTAAGAATAAATAAATGTAGCATTTGGAGCACCGGGCTTATAAAGTCCCCCAGGGCGCATACCCCCGGGCTATTGAATGGATAAAGGGCGCTTTACAGAGGACGCAGTGAGCAAAATGGGTCTCTATGGTGCAATTAACAAAATGGTCTAATCCCATATCTTAACAAATGCAAATATTGGAGTTTTGTTAAAATGTTTAAGTGAACAATTAAATCAAAGTTTACAAGTGCAACTTCTCGCCCAAAGGCACAATAACGTGAATAATGTAGTAAATGTGCAGTCCTAGAAGAGTCTTTGTTGTCACCGAGGGCTGATGATACGTTTCCAGATAAGTAAATAGCATTTAAATCCTATTTTAATAAATGTAATATAGTTTTGAGAAGCCAGTAATGAACAAGGAGAGCATGTAGCGCGAGTAGGCTACATGGCAGGCTTATTTACAGTCTTGGTCCCGTTGTCACCCAATAGTCTCCCAAACTACGAACCTTTGAGAAATGTTTTCATACTTGATATGCGTTCTCTCTATATTAAGTGTTTTTTTCCATCATGATTGCTTTTTGACAGATAGGCTACTAATTGAAGGGCCTTTCCAAAACAACCTATGCTTTGGGTTGTTTGTCCCTTAATTTGAGCAGCAACGTGGAGTATAGGCTAGCTATATTTGAAAATGGTCTAATCATTCCAATTAAAATACATTACATTGAAGTACATTTGAATGTATTTCTAGAATGAAGAATGTAGCCTAACACATAGGCATAGATATAGCCTGTAGTTGTCTTCAGAATTGAGTTCAGAAATAAAAACAACCTTGGAGATCAACGACGTCACCAACAGAATTACAGATCAACAGGAATGATATGGATAGCATATGAGCCTTTGTTTTTGTCTGTTTAAATAGCCGACACAGTGATGAATGTATTAATTTGCTCACTTTCATTCACTCGTTAATACACCCCGTAGTGGTTATTAACTCCCTGGCACGAGACGGATCAGGACATTGGGATGAAGCGGATTTCTGATATGACAAGAGCGAGAGCCGCAATGTGGAGCTCCGAGGGCCCCTGCATGCTAACGCGGGCTTTGAGAGCTCTCCCCAGGGAAAGCATGAATGTCTGGCTGTTAAGACTTCTTGACAGAGATTACCGTCCCCATAGCACTTGTCTTGAGAGAGGGGAACCTTTCTTTTGAAACACTTTTCTTGAGAGAGGGGAACCGTTCTTTTGAAACACTTTAGCACAATAACTGGCTTCAAACGGGCATCTAAAATTTAGAGCTGCACCATTTTCATGTGGCAAGGAAAAGCATGCATTACCAAGTGTCTTTGTGCGTAATACTCAGTACTACCTACGGAAAAGCCTAGATTTTTCCCTGGACAGAAAAACGTTTCAGCTGCCTGCTTTTTCTCTTCTGTCCACTCTTGAAAGCAAACAGACCGTGCGCGTAAATGATGCACATGAGATATCTGATATATACCATCTCCTTTGGATTCATAAATGAATGTATAGGATAATGTATAGACTTGATGTATAGGCTATGTGAACATGCACACACAAATAAATGTGGAATGGACATCACAAACACAACACGCATTCTGAAGGTTGCACAGTATCACCAGTAAACTGACCCAAATGCCATATCCAACTCTGCATAAAGTAGTTGGTAACATATTTTGAACTTAACATATCCACGGTGAGTCGTTTTTCATTGTATTTTATTAATGATGTCTTAAGTTAATATCCTGTTAACGTTTCCACACGGTGCTGTGCCGTTGATAGGACGAATGAAGTCAGTGCGCAACGGCTCTGTCTGTGCGAATCCAGTGTCTGTGTTTGCGCTCCTAGTGTCTGTGTTTGCGCTCCTAGTGTCTGTGTTTGCGCTCCCAGTGTCTGTGTTTGCGCTCCTAGTGTCTGTGTTTGCGCTCCTAGTGTCTGTGTTTGCGCTCCCAGTGTCTGTGTTTGCGCTCCCAGTGTTTGTGTTTGCGCTCCCAGTGTCTGTGTTTGCGCTCCCAGTGTCTGTGTTTGCGCTCCCAGTGTCTGTGTTTGCGCTCCCAGTGTCTGTGTTTGCGCTCCCAGTGTCTGTGTTTGCGCTCCCAGTGTTTGCGCTCCCAGTGGTGCGCAAGTGTAAACAATTTTACACAGAGTCATGAGTATATCACTAAGAAATATTCTTTATTTAAGTATTCACATTTTTAAATAAATAAATATTTTCAAATACACTGAAGATATAATAACAGTTTGATAGGCTATTAGTGATGTGACATTGTGAGAGAAAAAAATTCTCCATCACATTTCCATCCAAATAATGTGCTTAAAGCTAGCCAGTATTCACCATTATACAAAATACAGCTATTGTTTTACAAAAATAATACTAACAAATGTTGCTATTCATTTGGGTATATCATAAAACCAATATCGACCTGTCTAGCTGTAATATAATCCATTGGCAACAACGAATGGACCGTTATCAGAAAAAAACTACATATAAAACGAACAACATGTATACAATTATACAACATTCCAGAGAAATTCCCTGTTTATATATTTTATTCTCTTCCTATGTACAGGTGACTGAACACGATAAGAACAGTCGACTTTTTGGCTGCATTCAGAATTCCACAGGTGCTATGAGGACCAATTGTCTCTGTTGAGGATCGGGGAAGATCAGGGGAAGTTCAGGGAGAGACGGACAGGTCTCCATCATCCTCTTTCCCTGATGAGGAAGGAGACATGGGCATGTCCTCTTCCTCCTCCGAGCACCGTGCAGATGACAGGGACGAGCACTTGCAACTGTGGGAGCCGGATCTGTGCGCGCCGCTCTTCCCCTCCTTCTTGTGTTTGACTCTGCGGTTCTGGAACCAGATCTTGACCTGCTTCTCTGACAGGTTTAGATATGTGGCGATCTCAATGCGTCGAAGTCTGGAGAGGTACATGTTGGAAGTGAACTCTCTCTCCAACTCCAAAAGTTGCGTGCTGGTAAAGGCTGTGCGCATGCGCTTGCTGCTCTGAAGTTGGCTGTTGTTGTTTTCTGTAAAAGCAAAGAAATATACACATTTAATTAAGTTATCCAAAATGCTAAATAAAACACCGGAATAAATGTTCATTCAGCTGATGAAGCTCATTCTGTGTAAAAGTATCAATTGTGTATTCAATACGTTTACTCACCGATGGAGATGCAGTGGAACTGTCGTGGGTCTGGAACCGAATAGGTTGCTTGATATATCCCCGGACCGTGGTTGAGGTTGACGCCGGTGGAGGACGTGTGGTGCCTCGATAGTGCAGAATGGCAGTACTGGGAGCCGAAGGTAGGGAAGGATGCCTTGAGGAGTGGCAAGGTCGGTGGGGATGGGTGGAGCTGGGATACGCATAGCGGACAGAAGCATAGCAAGCCAGCCTTCCGTGAGTGGCAAGAGCCTGCGGACAGCCCATGGAGTGGGTGAGACGGGTGCATAGCGTAAGGAAATAAAGGTGGATTGTTTTCCCTCCCTTTATCATTTGCCTCCCTCAAAATCAAGGAATCCACAAGAAAGGACCTCGGCATCTTTGCAAACTTGCTGCTCAGTACTTGGTAAACTTTTTCAGTCAGCGCGTTGTTTCGTTCTGAACTGCTTGCTTGGCGGGTGGACAGCGGAGTGGTGCTGAAAGGACACTGACGCTCTTTAAATAGTTGTAGTCCCGGTCCGGCCATGTGACGGTTACGCCGTGAGCGTCTAAGAGCTCTCAATAGGGTTTTGTGCCTTTTCTCTTGGCATTCACACTGCACGCTTCCCCATTATTTCACTTGTTAACTAAATGAACTGCATAATGTGGTCTATTCTTGTCAGCCCCACCCACGCCGCAAGAGGCGGCACTACCCCTTCTACTTGTTAGCTTCGCTCTTATTTATTATACTACGTTTTAATATCTATAATTTGAGAAATAAACATTTAGCCAATGTACTGGGGTAGCCATTTCTACTGGTCTGTCTGTTTTCAGAAAATCTACTCATTTATGGAACACCATCAGCACTTATCCAACTAAGCCTACACTTTCCGCATAACATAACAGAGAATGTGTTTAACTTGATCAATCATGAGTAACAGTTGGGGAGTTGAGTGGTATTTGCTCTGTAATGTTTACGTTAAATAAGCTGTAAGTTAATATTTTCTGGAATCCAAGCACATATGCATGCCACACAAAAGATGCAGGACACACAATAGCCTCGTAGTCTCGAAATACAATAAAACGTTTGCATTTCGTTCTAATTTATGCTGGAGAGGACCTTCCTTAATTGGCATCGTTAAGGCTTCTATGTTGAACTTGCAAGTATGTCGTAATATTTGTGAACACATGACATATAGCCCTATAGGACATATTAGGACCTTTATGTCTATACAAGTGAAAATATAGGCTATATTATATATATATATATATTATTGATTGCTGCTAAAGGTAGGATTATCTGCAAACAAATAAGTGTTTAATTTAAAACGTGTGAATGTACTTGTCCATTTTGAGGCCAATGTATCATTTCTAGACACAGAAAGGACAAGTCACAGCCTGAAGGCAATGCGGTTCAAACCAGTGATTAATTCCTGTGCCCGGGCCCCCGCCGAGTCCGGGAAAGAATATATAAAAATAACCAGGTTTTCACTCGCCGGCCCTTATTGAATGTCATTGTGGAGTGTTTTCAATGCAAGAGAAAGAGACTCGAATTAAAGTGTGTGACAGCGGCGGATAGACGCACACAAAGGCGACTCTGTCACAGAGAGGCCAAATGCGTGCGCGTGAAAGCCCCCGCCTCGCTCTGATTGAATTAAGTAATAGGAAAACATTTTCTTTCACTTTAGGTCTTCTAAACAACACCTTCAAAGGGATGGGAACCATTAATGTTTGAGTAAACAGTGAAATGTCGTTTATATTCCTCCCAGCCGTATTGCGTTTCTTTTATTTTTTGTTTTTGAATTGTCCCTAAAAAGCTTCCCTATTTTATTCACATTAGAAACTTAGACGACGCAAATGTAAATATTCTTTCAAAATTCAAACAGTGCTTTCCCAGAAGAAGAGAGAGAAAATAAGATGGGTAATTGGTTATAATGCTTATAAACATATATCAGATAGCAACTGGATAAAACCATAACATGAATAGACCTATAAGGTTTTGTCACCAGTTTGGGCTACGACTGGAGTTTCCAAATGTATTATATCTAAAATCTTATATTTTACATGCATGCTTTCTACCCAGGTTGCTAGTGTGCTTTCTGCAACAAGTGCGCTACGGAAGGATGTCTAGAACTTTCTAATTCCCATGGGCAAGGAATCTTTCCCACGAATGACAATACTAACTCTTAGGCTAAGGAAATATGTTGCAATGGGCTGTGTATAAATTAAATCTTATTATTAGAGTCTGTTAATTTTGCAAGGTGCAAAAAAATCCACAACTTCTCATGTGTGCCTGACCACATAGCACACTGGACACCTTTCTGGCTGCGACGTTGCAGAGTAAAATGTTGGTGTCTCTGGTGGTCGTTGACAAGCGTGACAATTACCTGTCTGCTCACCGCTCATGCTTTTCAGTTCAGAACCGAGCTGCTCACATAATGGCTTTTCAGTCTAGAAGCAAGCCCGCCCATATGCAGCATACAAACCTATTTGTTTTATCTCCTGTAAAATGACCAGGGACTCTGCTCCGCGGAAAATACCACTCGACTTACATTAAGGGTATAATTTGGTCGCAACTTTGCCGCGCCATAATAGCAGGTATTTACCGCACAAATTATGAGCAATTAAACCCTTAAACAAGCTGTAGGTACAGATTCATGCGGACAAGAGCCTGTTATCTGCAACAGAGTGGGATTAGGCCTTTCATTCTCTTGGACGCCGTATGCCAGGCGTCTTCCATTAACTAATAGGCCAATCTCGCTCCAGTCCCTTGACCCACCACATCCCCTTTCAATTATATGCTGTATTCTAAATTTGAATTACAGAATGGGTTAATAATGTTGTATTAATGTAACAATTAATTCATTAAATGCATTTCCTTATTTTCGCAACAAAAATGTAAAACATTAGAGGCTCAGAGTTTGTTGGGGTATGATCTCACAAGGCACAATAAAATTGGTCTGGAATTGGTGCTGTTTCAACAGGTGGAGGGTTACATTGAATTATCTGGTCACTATTAGAACAGTGACATTTGCTTGGCTGGTTGGCGTTTAGAGTCGGCTCATTGCTTAAATATATTATCAAAGGAAATCGTTTTCAAAATAACGGTCATAGCTGTCATCCCGTGGGTAGGAATATAGGGGTGCTGGGGGTCGCTATTTAGGGAGGCTCATCCTCATTTGTAATCCCAACTGGAGACCGACAAATAGCTTTGACCTCAGAAAACATGGCCCTCTGGAGGCGCAGGCCAGAAGTGCAAGAAATCTCATCCAGTATAATGACTTTGTTACTGAAACAAATCAAACAGCTACTCTGCAGCTCCCTGTCTGTGCGAAACAGCATACTCATAGATACTCTAGACACTGTTATGAAGTCCTCATTTCATAAAGTAGGCTGCAGCCTAACATTCATATAAGATGAATCAATGACATATATTGTGAAACTAGAAACAAAAGCAGTGAACATCTACAAGGACAACAACAAATAGATTACTCACTCAAGTCAAACCACAAATAGAATAAGAATCGGATAAACATTTAATCTAATCCACTAATAAGTATCCAATAGTGTGATGTCACAAACCATACAACTGAAAAAGCAACAACTGAAAATAGCCAAACCATTAATCAAATATTCCAATAAACAATAATCATGATACCAGTTGAATATTGTTAATGCATGATGATGATGATGATATTGGCCAGCACCCGTTGTGCCACCAGAAAATGATATTTTCATGGGTTTGTGTGTGAGTCTAATGATCTCCCATTTGATCAAATAAAGAGGGCACTCTGTTCATGGGGATGTAGTCAATATCTCCTTTTATTCTACTATGAATTATTCATCGTTTTGAGACACTCCGCCCCCGTACTTAATATGTACACACATTTTACAGCCACACATCTCTAGTAGGAGGGATGGTCTTAGCTGACAGTGTAACAGGATTTAGGGTCCCAGTGGGGTTTGGCCGAGCCGGACGGGCGCTGTGACTGTCGATGTGACACAGAGGGCCGGCTGCCCCTCCTAATCTTCCCCTGAGGCGACTGCACAGACTGCAGGTCCTGCTGCACCACTATGGGTAGGCACACAAAGGCCTGATTATCATTCATATGCTCAGCAGAGCCACCAGTCCAACAGACAACACTGCTAACCCAACTACCAGCTGAGTAGTGCAATATGTACAGCACACCATGGGGACTAATGAATCCTTAAGTGTGCGTGTGTGTGTGTGTCTGTGTGTGTGTGTGTGTGTCTTGCTCCATTTGGTAGCAATACGAGTTATCAAGATGAACTTGAACATAGATAAACACATTTTCTTGCATTTACATTTATATTTGGGTCATTTAGCAGACACTATTATTCAGAGCGATTGACAGTAAAGTGCAATCATCCAAGGAATGTGAAAAATTAAAACGTAAAGTATGGGTTTAGTGCCTACCATAAGTTAGCTATGTATGGGAAGTATCATCAAATATTTACGATGCAGTGTGAGGAGGTGGGTTGTAAATCTACAGCAAGAGTGAAAGTCACCTGAAGAGGGCTGTTATGGTGACCGTATTACCGCCACATCTGCAGTCACAATCATTACCATAGTCAAATTCCATGTGGCTGTTGAGTCACAGTAACTGGGCTTCTCCAAAACTGCGCTCTGTAAATGAATGGTGCTGATGGTTGTTAGTAGCCTACCAAACTTGCTAATGTCCCTAAAGTCAGGTGAACTAAATACTTTTAAAATCATGTGATATCATTATGACTAATCATAACAGCCCTATACCATTTCATAATGCCCAATCAATGAATATATCAATAAATTGCTTTACATGCATTCATAAACCAATATAAGAGAATAATAGTATTCAACAATAGTCAACAGTGCTCAATTAAATCAAACCCGTATTGCAGTATCTACAGAGTAGCTGTTTTTCCTATGGTCAAATAGCAGAGAACTAATTTGTGCACTGTAGGAACCAATTAGTACACAGAAGATTGAACAAATTCAGCATCTTGTCCTTGCTGAGGTCAGACCCTTTTTAATACGGTCACACCCTGATCTCTTTCACCTGTCTTTGTGCTTGTCTCCCCCCCCCCCATCCAGGTGTCACCCATTTGCCCCATTATCCCCTGTGTATTTATACCTGTGTTCTCTGTACATCTGTTGCCAGTTTGTCTTGTCAAGCCTACCAGCATTTTTCCTGTACTCCTGTTTTTGCTCTAGTCCCTGTTTTGACCGTTCTGCCTGCCCTGAGCCTGCCTGCCGTTCTGTACCTTGTGACACTGTCCTGGATTACTGACCTCTGTCTGCCCTGACCCTGAGCCTGCCTGCCGTTCTGTACCTTGTGACACTGCCCTGGATTACTGACCTATGTCTGCCCTGACCCTGAGCCTGCCTGCCGTTCTGTACCTTGTGACACTGCCCTGGATTACTGACCTATGTCTGCCCTGACCCTGAGCCTGCCTGCCGTTCTGTACCTTGTGACACTGTCCTGGATTACTGACCTCTGCCTGCCCTGAGCCTGCCTGCCGTTCTGTACCTTGTGACACTGTCCTGGATTACTGACCTCTGTCTGCCCTGACCCTGAGCCTGCCTGCCGTTCTGTACCTTGTGACACTGCCCTGGATTACTGACCTCTGCCTGCCCTGAGCCTGCCTGCCGTTCTGTACCTTGTGACACTGTCCTGGATTACTGACCTCTGCCTGCCCTGACCCTGAGCCTGCCTGCCGTTCTGTACCTTGTGACACTGCCCTGGATTACTGACCTCTGCCTGCCCTGAACCTGCCTGCCGTTCTGTACCTTGTGACACTGTCCTGGATTACTGACCTCTGTCTGCCCTGACCCTGAGCCTGCCTGCCGTTCTGTACCTTGTGACACTGCCCTGGATTACTGACCTCTGCCTGCCCTGAGCCTGCCTGCCGTTCTGTACCTTGTGACACTGTCCTGGATTACTGACCTCTGCCTGCCCTGAGCCTGCCTGCCGTTCTGTACCTTGTGACACTGTCCTGGATTACTGACCTCTGCCTGCCCTGACCCTGAGCCTGCCTGCCGTTCTGTACCTTGTGACACTGCCCTGGATTACTGACCTCTGTCTGCCCTGACCCTGAGCCTGCCTGCCGTTCTGTACCTTGTGACACTGTCCTGGATTACTGACCTCTGTTTGCCCTGACCCTGAGCCTGCCTGCCGTTCCGTACCTTGTGACACTGTCCTGGATTACTGACCTCTGCCTGCCCTGAGCCTGCCTGCCGTTCTGTACCTTGTGACACTGTCCTGGATTACTGACCTCTGTTTGCCCTGACCCTGAGCCTGCCTGCCGTTCTGTACCTTGTGACACTGTCCTGGATTACTGACCTCTGCCTGCACTGACCCTGAGCCTGCCTGCCGTTCTGTACCTTGTGACACTGTCCTGGATTACTGACCTCTGCCTGCCCTGAGCCTGAGCCTGCCTGCCGTTCTGTACCTTGTGACACTGTCCTGGATTACTGACCTCTGCCTGCACTGAGCCTGCCTGCCGTTCTGTACCTTGTGACACTGTCCTGGATTACTGACCTCTGCCTGCCCTGAGCCTGCCTGCCGTTCTGTACCTTGTGACACTGTCCTGGATTACTGACCTCTGCCTGCCCTGAGCCTGAGCCTGCCTGCCGTTCTGTACCTTTCGGACTCTTCTCTGGATTACTGACCTCTGCCTGCCCTTGACCTGTCATTTGCCTGCCCCCTGTTTTTGAAATAAACTTTTGTTACTTGAGCAATTTCTCAAGCAAGTATTTAGCTAGGTCTGTCTGGAAGTGGTCTGAGTGGGGAGGGGAAAACTGAAAACTAACTGTTATTGGCAGAGAGGTTTGGAACGCTCTTGCTTATTGGTCTATTTACTCATTTACGGCCTGGTGATTTCACCAAGCAGGCCATATTTTCATCCCACCAAAACAGGCTGAAATTTCAGGTGGTCTTTTCAAACAACTCTTACACTAAAAGGGCATTATCATCATTTTCATGAGTTCACAGTATTATTCCAACCTCATAGTGTGGAAATGCATACAGTATAAAACACAGGAAAATCAAGTTTTTGACTGCACTAGGCCTTAAGGCATTTTGACGAAATGCCCATCAAACTATACTGAAGTATAGAGCTAATGGACGTTTGATAACGACACTCTGCGTACATAATACCCGTTTGATGTGAATACATTTGTTATGGTATAGATATGTTTTAAAATGTCCCCTTTGGCTTTCATTCCCATATGAAAGCCTTGACATGCTGCTCAAAGGGGTCTGTTTCCCTATGGAGGTCATCAGGCCATTTTGTATGGCTGACTCAGATTTTTCCGATTCAGTAGACTTTTCGGCTTTAAAATAACAGGTCAAACCAATGAATTTAATGAACTCCCAGACACAATGCATGCGCCTTGCCATTTGAACTGCAATAAAGGGCGATGGGCAGGTCAGCAAGCTCTTTCAACGGTTTGTACACAAATGTGTGACAGAATGCTTAGAATGCGGCCACTTCAGCATCTCCATTGACAAGTTGTTCAAAGTGTTGGGGACGTCAGTGACAGTGCCTTCAGCCAAGGTACCCCCCCTTTGTTCCGCTCTCTGTTTCTGTCCTTTTATCACACCCAAACACTCCCTAACAACAATATGTGAAAGAATGGCAAACCACTTTCTCCACCACTTTCCTTCCCTCTCCTTAGAAAAAGTCATAAGAAACCCACAGAAACTAGTCATGTGCACAGAGTTATGACCCAAACGAGTGCTGCCTGTCTCTCTCTACTCCTCCCTCCTTTTAATCGTTTTACTTTTCTGTTCCTCCCTAGTTCCCTCCCTTCATTCTTTTCTTCCCCTCCTTCATTGTAGCCATCTCGCTCTCTCATCGTCCCTCTTTCAGCTCCTCTCATGTCTCTCTGTGAGCTGGCTACATTGGCTCTTGGAGAGAAAGCGGGAGAAAGCGGGAGGGAGGGGTGGGGAGATGTGCTTGAAAAGAAGAATAGACCGTATAGGAAGGAGGGAGAAATTTGGTTAAACTTCAAGCACTTTTCAAAGATTGCGATGCTATCTGAAATCAATTTCCAATCACACAGCATTGTCCTATGATGAAAGCTGGAAGTTGAGGATACAGGTTGAAATTCTAAATATTTTGAAGAAACATGTATTCTTAGTGAACTAGCTAACTAGTTTCAGATATACTTGAACAAGTAAACCATAGGCTATTTGATAGAGTCCCACAGTACTTGTGTATTCGCTTAATTTAATTAATTGGATCCCCCCTGGGATTGACGACTGAGCCATGGGAGGGAGGAGGAGAATAGAAGAGGGGTTGGGGAGGGTGGGAAGCTGCCACACTGCCTGCAAACTGTCAACATTACTATTGTATTTGTATTGACTTGTTTATTTCCATTTCTTACTCAAACTAAAGTGGTTTAATTGCAATAATGGGATTGTATAATTAAGCTCTCAGGATTGCATTGCTGCTTGGATGGCTCCATCATCTCTTATATCCTGTTAATTTCCCAGCCCCTGAACTTTTCCCTCTCTCCCATCATTCTCCTTTTAACAGTTAGTATCATTTTTTATTAGTTTAAGAGAAAATATTGTGATGGAGAAAATGCAATATTAATGTTAGCATTGTTTTAAATTCAGTACTTTTCCAAGTATTTTGGAGCAGTGTTTTAGAATAGATGAGTTGTGTTTAGTGAATTGCATTGTTACTTTGCACTATAATGGTAAAAACAGTACTATTTTAGAGGCAGGAGCATAATTTTTGTTGGCAATTTTATTTCTGAAGTGGTGCTATAGCAGAACATATGTTGTGTGGAAATGCTGTGGTGAAGGTTGAGTTGCTCAATTCAGTGTAAATTCTGATGAAAATGTAAAACTGTACCCAGTCCTGAAATGAGTGAGCTGTTGCCAAGGCGAGATCGACACTTTCAGGGTAATGAATAAGACATTTGGGGACGTGAGTAAGAATAGCCCCCTGATTCATTTTCATAACCCAATATCCCCTTTTCTTACCAAATCTCTATGGCCGTCATTGTGTTTTGGAGCCAGCTTTTGTTTAAGTTTTCGTTTGATTTTTTTTCTCTCATTCATTCCTGCATCTGACTTCTCCCCCCACCCTAATGATCGGGGTGACCACCCCCCCCCCCCCTCCTCCAGTCCTCTCTCTCCCTCTCTCTGCATTTGACAGTGCAGGGCTCTGTCCCAGCTTTTTGTCTCTGAGTTATGACGTAAGCGCTGAGAAAAAGCCCAACTCTGTGGTTCTGGGGTATAAAATTTGTTGCTTTTTTTGTGGCTGCTGGGGACGGGTCACTGCCCATTTCAGAGGGTCCCCAGTTTTCTGCAGATGCGCTCTATTGAGGAGGCGACACGCGGCGGGACGCTGCTGAGTGGGGGGTTACTACTCCTCCATTACCATAGAAACCAATACACTGGCTTTCAGCTAGCCCGGGCCAGGGGTCCACTGACACCGACCTTCGCACTGATCTGAGTCCTGACAGAACCCAAACGGACCTCCGCACACTGAATAATACTAATTTGTTGCCAGTTTGTCAAACATAACAAGAGCTGCCAGAACCGTTATGACAGCCTGTGCACAGATTACTTTAATAAATGAGACCTACTCTTTGGGATGCCACTCCCATGATGGACCACAGACAAATAAGATGAATTGGAAGATACCCAAACAGAACCACTCCAAGATGACACAAACCAGTACAGGGCCAAACCCTACATTATGGAGCAGAACTCTCAGGTACGGGACTTCTCAGCACTACATTTAGAACTATACACAGCCACGAGACAGGTCATCTGTACAGAATGTAACCAACCCAAAACAGAACTAAAAGTAAATCACAAAACAGCGCTAGATAACAAACAAGAGCTCAACAAGTCCTAATTCCTTAACACTAAATACAATTCTGAAAATGTATACATTTCCAAACAATTCAAATGATAATTAGTAATTTCACATCAGTAAGCATGCTGAGTTGTGTGTGAAATGTGTGTGTGTGAAGTGTACACAAAATATGTGCTTGTTTGGATGATAGGGACGCAACATGTGTGTGTAACAGTGTGCGTTTGTATACGTATATTACCTGTGTATGGGCATCAAATGAGCATGCCCGGAGGGTACAATGTCAGAGTTCACACTCACTGCCCTCACCCCTGGCAGGTGCAGCCCCTGGGGGCGTGAGGAGGAGGCCCCTCATCTCTCCCACCTCTTCACGCTGCTCAGACAGAGAAAGAGAGAGATGTGAAAGGGTGCACTCCAGAAAGCCATCACCTGCTCCCTCCGCCCTCCAATCCCCACTACCCCCCCCCCCCCCCCCCCCCCCCCACCTCCGAACCATCCTACCACCCTCTGCTCCTCACTGCCTACTTTGACTGACTGGGGTGGGGAGAAAGAGAGAGAGAAAGAGAGCAAGAGATAGAGAGAGAGAAAAAAGAGAGAGAGAAAGAGAGACAGACAGACAGAAAGAGAGGGAGAAAGAAAGGGAGAGAGAGAGAGAGAGAGAGAGAGAGAGAGAGAGAGAGAGAGAGAAAAAGAGAGAGAGAGAGAGAGAAAAAGAGAGAGAATGAGAGAGAGCCGAGAGGGAGAGAAAGAGAGACAGACAGAAAGAGAGAGACCTCCAAAATAATGACACCAACACAGGAACAGACTGAAGACATAAAAAACATGTAAAACCTGGAGAAGACATGAGTGACACTGAAACCAACAACCTAGAGTGTAAACCATGAGCTAGTGCAGTGTGATTTTGTTTTTGCTAAGTTGTGGGTATGAATGCTTTTGGCATCAGAAATGTACATTTGTCATGCCCACAGAGGGCAGTGAATTGGACTGGGAGCTGAATTGAGACTGTGTGGACAGAGAGTCCATGGGTGAGGTTGAGTATTGATGGACGCCCCTCCCAGTCTCTCCCAGCCTCCCCCTCCATTGTGGCTTGAGTGAGTGTATCCTCCTGCTCTGAGAGGTGGAATGCGTCTCCTCTCCTCCACGGCCGTGATGGATAGAGCCCTTGTCCTGCACTCCTTTGCCCCTCCCTCTGAATCCCTTCTTTCTCTCTTTTAGGCTTTGACTCTTTCATCCCATCCTTTTATTCTACACCAATAAAAGTCACTGATCCTTCATTGGCTGTTGTGTGGATCTGAGAGGCTCTGAGACTTTTCATCTGGAGTGTGTCACACATCATCACACAAATACACACGCATGCACATAAACCAACGCCAGCACAGAAATGTATAGAAACACACCACATTCACACACATAAACTAAGACAAAAAAACCAACAAGAAAACACAACAAAAAATGTATTGTATCCATAGTAGAAGTTTCTCTCCTCTCTCCTGCTCTATTGACCCTCATTTACACTCCAATAACAACTCTATTGTCTGGTGTTGTGCTGTTCAGTGTGGTGTTGTGCTGTTCAGTGTGGTGTTGTTCTGTTCAGTCTGGTGTTGTGCTGTTCAGTCTGCTGTTGTGCTGTTCAGTGTGGTGTTGTGCTGTTCAGTCTGGTGTTGTGCTGTTCAGTGTGGTGTTGTTCTGTTCAGTGTGGTGTTGTTCTGTTCAGTCTGGTGTTGTGCTGTTCAGTCTGGTGTTGTGCTGTTCAGTCTGGTGTTGTGCTGTTCAGTCTGGTGTTGTGCTGTTCAGTCTGGTGTTGTGCTGTTCAGTGTGGTGTTGTGCTGTTCAGTCTGGTGTTGTTCTGTTCAGTCTGGTGTTGTGCTGTTCTGTCTGGTGTTGTGCTGTTCAGTCTGGTGTTGTGCTGTTCAGTCTGGTGTTGTGCTGTTCAGTCTGGTGTTGTGCTGTTCAGTCTGGTGTTGTGCTGTTCAGTGTGGTGTTGTTCTGTTCAGTGTGGTGTTGTTCTGTTCTGTCTGGTGTTGTTCTGTTCTGTCTGGTGTTGTGCTGTTCAGTCTGGTGTTGTGCTGTTCAGTCTGGTGTTGTGCTGTTCAGTGTGGTGTTGTTCTGTTCAGTGTGGTGTTGTTCTGTTCAGTCTGGTGTTGTTCTGTTCTGTCTGGTGTTGTGCTGTTCAGTCTGGTGTTGTTCTGTTCAGTCTGGTGTTGTGCTGTTCAGTCTGGTGTTGTGCTGTTCAGTCTGGTGTTGTGCTGTTCAGTCTGGTGTTGTGCTGTTCAGTGTGGTGTTGTGCTGTTTAGTGTAGTGTTGTTCTGTTCAGTCTGGTGCTGTGCTGTTCAGTCTGGTGTTGTGCTATTCAGTCTGGTGTTGTGCTGTTCAGTGTGGTGTTGTTCTGTTCAGTCTGGTGTTGTGCTGTTCAGTCTGGTGTTGTTATGTTCAGTCTGGTGTTGTGCTGTTCAGTCTGGTGTTGTGCTGTTCAGTCTGGTGTTGTGCTGTTCAGTCTGGTGTTGTGCTGTTCAGTCTGGTGTTGTGCTGTTCAGTGTGGTGTTGTTCTGTTCAGTGTGGTGTTGTTCTGTTCTGTCTGGTGTTGTTCTGTTCTGTCTGGTGTTGTGCTGTTCAGTCTGGTGTTGTGCTGTTCAGTCTGGTGTTGTGCTGTTCAGTGTGGTGTTGTGCTGTTTAGTGTAGTGTTGTTCTGTTCAGTCTGGTGCTGTGCTGTTCAGTCTGGTGTTGTGCTGTTCAGTCTGGTGTTGTGCTGTTCAGTCTGGTGTTGTGCTGTTCAGTCTGGTGTTGTGCTGTTCAGTCTGGTGTTGTGCTGTTCAGTGTGGTGTTGTGCTGTTTAGTGTAGTGTTGTTCTGTTCAGTCTGGTGTTGTGCTGTTCAGTCTGGTGTTGTGCTGTTCAGTCTGGTGTTGTGCTGTTCAGTCTGGTGTTGTGCTGTTCAGTCTGGTGTTGTGCTGTTCAGTCTGGTGTTGTGCTGTTCAGTGTGGTGTTGTTCTGTTCAGTGTGGTGTTGTTCTGTTCAGTCTGGTGTTGTTCTGTTCTGTCTGGTGTTGTGCTGTTCAGTCTGGTGTTGTGCTGTTCAGTCTGGTGTTGTTCTGTTCAGTGTGGTGTTGTTCTGTTCAGTGTGGTGTTGTTCTGTTCAGTCTGGTGTTGTTCTGTTCTGTCTGGTGTTGTGCTGTTCAGTCTGGTGTTGTTCTGTTCAGTCTGGTGTTGTGCTGTTCAGTCTGGTGTTGTGCTGTTCAGTCTGGTGTTGTGCTGTTCAGTGTGGTGTTGTGCTGTTTAGTGTAGTGTTGTTCTGTTCAGTCTGGTGTTGTGCTGTTCAGTCTGGTGTTGTGCTGTTCAGTCTGGTGTTGTGCTGTTCAGTCTGGTGTTGTGCTGTTCAGTGTGGTGTTGTGCTGTTTAGTGTAGTGTTGTTCTGTTCAGTCTGGTGCTGTGCTGTTCAGTCTGGTGTTGTGCCTTTCAGTCTGGTGTTGTGCTGTTCAGTGTGGTGTTGTTCTGTTCAGTCTGGTGTTGTGCTGTTCAGTCTGGTGTTGTTCTGTTCAGTCTGGTGTTGTGCTGTTCAGTCTGGTGTTGTGCTGTTCAGTCTGGTGTTCTGCTGTTCAGTGTGGTGGTGTGCTGTTCAGTCTGGTGTTGTGTTGTTCAGTGTGGTGTTGTTCTGTTCAGTGTGGTGTTGTTCTGTTCAGTCTGGTGTTGTTCTGTTCAGTCTGGTGTTGTTCTGTTCAGTCTGGTGCTGTGCTGTTCAGTCTGGTGTTGTGCTGTTCAGTCTGGTGTTGTGCTGTTCAGTCTGGTGTTGTGCTGTTCAGTGGCAAGGGAGTGAGACAGGCTTATATGCCCTTACTAGTGAGATATTCTTAAAAGCTCATATGTCTATGATAGTGTATTTACTGGTCTGCTGCGAGGCTTGTTGAAAGGTTATAAGAGGGCTGTTTAAAAACTATTATTAGATAACATTACGCAATAAGTCACCAGCAGGAGTATGGCTTCATCCCTGAATCACCAATCAGCTCCTGAGTCACTGCGCCCAACCTCTATGGACCCTCTCTGAGATAACTTAGAAATTATATTATATACACTCTCAAATGACACACACAGACACCAAGATAATAGAAAATGCATATATCAATCAATGTAATAAAGCACACAATTGAGCAAATGTTTGAGTATCTATCATAAAATATATTGTTATTTCACATATGAATTTGTTATTAGGGTTTATCAATAGTACCAATGGGGAACAGGCATCCCAAGGCTCATAGCTCATTGAAGATGTATGCTTCTGCGTCATATGGCTGTTTGGTACTGTACAGGAGCTTGTCACTTTGTGAATGAGTTAAGAGACAGGGTTAAAGCACAGAATACAATGGGATGTTGTCAATGTTTGAACGTTTAGATATTTACAACTCAAATTACCTTGATTCAGTGATATGATGTTACCATACGTAGTGGGGTGATTGTAGAAAAATTGGGACTGAAATCCTGACTGGGACTGAAATCTGCATTATTTTACAAGAATGCTGGTGCCTTAGTAGTTCAATCCCATCTCAGCTGCATGGCTGTAACTGATGAAAGTAGACGGAAAATGAACTGAGGAAACTATCCATTTAAATCTGTGAATAAATGAATCTATAAAATGTACCAATCTGATGTTTGTGTTCCCTGTTCAGAAGTATGTGCTAGTGTATACAAGTCTTCAGTGTGTGTGTGTGTGTGTGTGTGTGTGTGTGTGTGTGTGTGTGTGTGTGTGTGTGTGTGTGTGTGTGTGTGTGTGTGTGTGTGTGTGTGTGTGTGAGTGTGAAAAAATGAGCAGAGGCAGTAAAAGATGAAAGGGAAAAGGGTCAGTAATGAATTTAAAGGAAACTGAACATTAATGGCACTAGCATTACTCATGTTCCATATAACAAATTATTGGAAATTTGTCAAGCACACCAAATTATCTCCTCGTGTCTGTCGGGAGCGCGGTGAAGTCCTCTCTGCCATGGCAAGACAATTTCAGCTCATTTGACTATTTAAACAATAGAACCACCCATTAAGACAAATTAATGTCATTATCAAATCTCTATGAAAATGACAACTACCAGCGTTTCGAGCAGCTTTAGAGGCTATTGACGATAATGAAATCCCCTGTACAGGTACTGAAAAGAAACACTCCAAGTAATTATTTTCTAGTAGCTTGTTTGTCTGTCGTCCGTTCGTTTGCTTTCAGCTCAATTATGTGACTCTGTGAGCGCGTGGAGGCGCGTAGGGCTCTGCGGCCCACAGAGCGAGGGGCCTAATTGGGCAATTACCGTCCCGTTTCAGGGCTTTTAGCTCCAGCAGAGTGGAGGAGACCAGGCCGCTCACAGCCAGGAGCACCCTACACATACAAAACTACACGTTTACACTACTCACTCAAACACACACACCATCTACACACACCATACATTGTAGGCTTTACATTACCCACGTGTAAGAACACATGGTATACACACAATGTCACACATGGTATACACACAAAGCCACACATGGTATACCCACAAAGCCACACATGTAATACACCAGTGGAGGCTCCTCAGAGGAGGAAGGGGAGTACCATCCTCCTCAGTGAATTTCATAAAAATAAACTTTTTAAAACATTGAAAAGTTATCCTTTTTAGTTAAAACTATACTAAATATATTCACGTTACGAACTAATTGATTAAAACACTGTTTTGCAATGAAGGTCTATAGTAGCCTCAGCAGCATTCTGTAGGGTAGCACCATGGTGTAGCCGGAGGACAGCTAGCTTCCGTCCTCCTCCTCCTACACAGTAATTATGACAACTTCCGGAGGATGTCCTCCAACCTATCAGAGCTCTTACAGCATGAACTGACATGTTGTCCAGAGAGAGAGAGCGAGAGAGAGAGATAATATTTTTTTTGACTTTCAGTTTCACTTACTTAGCTAGCAAATGCAGCTGTCTAGTTTAGTTACTCAAACACCCAGCTCAAACAGCGGGATGCTACTGTATGTTAGCTAAGTGGCTATGACTATCCAACACAACACTGGAACTCTTCCAAGTCAAGGTAAACTTTTGGTTTTATTAATTTATTGCCACCGGGGCTTGCCGGTGTAACTGCTTACTGAATATACACTGCATGATTGTAGTGGGTTTATTAACGCATTAGTTCTATTAGCTATGTTGACTAGGACGTTACTTTAGCTAATATGGGGACAACGATGTAGGCTGTGTGTAGCGGTTACGACACGGTTTGGCTTGGAACGTTTTTTTCGCCTGGTCACATATAGCTGATGTGTTGTTCATTGAAGTCAACAAACAAAGGAGAAAGGTGAGAGGAGGAGAGTGCATCGAGATGAGAAGGAATACAACGTGGCTGCTATGAAAGTGATCTGTGTTTATGCATGATCAGGGGTGTATTCATTCCGCCGATTCTGTTGAAAAACGTTTCTTAAACAGAAGCAAACGAAACGGGGATAAAAATACCTGTATTTTTCCAATAGAACCTCTGGTTTGCAATTGTTGGATTAATGATTACACCCTAGATAAGCTAGATGCAGGCAAGAGTGTGCAGGGCGGTATTGAATGTGTCACTGTCTGTCCATGTGTCACCGTCATCTCAAATTTTTCTCTCGACCTGTGTGCACATGCGTTGTAAACGTTCATTTATAGGCTAGGTTGTAGCAACCTCATGATGGGTATATGGAAAATTTGAGTATCATGTAGTAGCCTAAACCTAGTGATGTTACATTGAACAGGGTGAATGGAATATGAATGACAGTCATCCAACATGCTGTAATAGAAATAAGGCCATGCTCATGAAAAAAAATGCTCCTCCCTCATCATATACACACAAAGTCACACATGGTATACACACAGTCACACATGGTATACACACAAAGTCACACATGGTATACACACAAAGCTACACATGGTATACACACAAAGTCACACATGGTATACACACAAAGTTACACATGGTATACACACAAAGTTACACATGGTATACACACAAAGTCACACATGGTATACACACAAAGTCACACATGGTATACACACAAAGCTACACATGGTATACACACAAAGTCACACATGGTATACACACAGTCACACATGGTATACACACAAAGTTACACATGGTATACACACAAAGTTACACATGGTATACACACAAAGTCACACATGGTATACACACAAAGTCACACATGGTATACACACAAAGCTACACATGGTATACACACAAAGTCACACATGGTATACACACAGTCACACATGGTATACACACAAAGTTACACATGGTATACACACAAAGTTACACATGGTATACACACAAAGTTACACATGGTATACACACAAAGTCACACATGGTATACACACAAAGTCACACATGGTATACACACAAAGTCACACATGGTATACACACAAAGTTACACATGGTATACACATAAAGTCACACATGGTATACACACAAAGTCACACATGGTATACACAGTCACAGATGGTATACACACAAAGTTACACATGGTATACACAGTCACAGATGGTATACATACAAAGTTACACATGGTATACACAGTCACAGATGGTATACACACAGTCACACATGGTATACACACAGTTACAGATGGTATACACACTATGGAATAATAAATACAACTTGTATAAACACTACTTTGTATGCAAGGACAATATTGAAAAAATTATTGTTATCCTTTTAAAAATGTATTTAACCTTTATTTAACTAGGCAAGTCAGTTAAGAACAAATTCTGATTTACAATGACGGCCTACAATAAGATAATATATAATAAGATTTTATATTCAGAGACCATACATCCCTATAGAAATCCCAGCCAGGTCGACCGTGATACAAGTCAGTATTCGACATCCATCCATGTCTGAGGATGTTGGGAGATGACGTGGAAACTGGCTATTAGGGGCAACAGTGAGCGCTGTTACCTTCAAGTAGGTTTCGACTTTGCTACGGTGTTGTGGCAGGGATTGCGAATGGGCGAGCAAATTCGAATCCAGCAATGGAAGTTGTTTTTGAGATTTTTGTTTTAATCCTATCCCAAACCTTAACCCTTACCTTAACCATCCGGAGTTAATTCCTAAACTTAACCCTAACCTTAAATAATAGGGAGTTAATGCCTACACCTAACCATAAACACTTCTAAATTTGACATTTAAAACAATTTCAAAATTTGATGGATGAATGTTTAATTTTGACATCAGACTGTGAGAGCTTGTTGAGAAATTCTATATACACAATAATAATATGTGCGTGCACACACACACAAACACACGCACAAGTATTGTGGGGGGAATATACGTGTAATATAGTTGAGCATTGATATATGTAAGGGTTTTACACAATTTTGTCTTATACTGTATATTTAATGTACATAATGTAAATTATGTGGCTGTATCGGAATTTCTATGTACTAGCTGATTTGTGTGTTTGTGTGTGTGTGTGTGCGCGCCTGTGCGCCTGTGTGTGTGTATACGTGTGTATGTGTATATGTACAGTACCCGTCAAAAGTTGACACACCTACTCATTCCAACACTTTTTTCGTTACTACATGATTGCATGTGTGTTATTTCATAGTTTGATGTCTTCACTATTATTATACAATGTAGAAAATAGTAAAAATAAAGAAAAACCCTTGAATGAGTACGTGCATTCAAACTTTTGACTGGTTCTGTATGTGTGTGTCATTGATATGTAAGTCTATGTCAAATATGAGCGTGTGGGATTATAAACGAGTGAAAACAGGTGGTACAAAACATTATGCTCACCTTCATATCTCTCGCTTCCTCCTTCCTGCCCTCCCTCCCTCCCTCCCTCCCTCCCTCTCCTACTCTAATTTTCACATTATCCCTGTAGCGTTCTCCCCCTCACTCTAACATTATGTCTGTCCCTCTCTGGATCATGTAGCTTGTGTTAATTAAACCCTCTTTCAGATCATTCCCTTGTTCAAGTGGATGCAGTGCAGCACCCATTAGGCAGCAAGCTCTGTTTTCTGCATTTCCAAATGTAGCTCAACATTTATTAAAGTGAAATTTATCCAGTAATTGCCTGCCTCGGCATACCCTGTGCGTGACTCCCTTTTCCCGGACCACCTGCCCAAAGACACCTCCAACTATTTCCCAGCATGCTACAGGGTAATTATACCTTTCACACCCTGTACACTGAGAGCCTGGTAATTGCGTTAACATCATGATGATCATTATGTAAAAATAACTGCTAATGAAGCATTAGCCTTGATTTTATTTGAATTAAAAACACCTAGAAAACACACCGAAGTGAGAGTGCACATAGACAATGTCAGGAGAATCTTTTTTTCTGAAAAAACACCCTGGAGGTTTTTAACAGTCCAGGAGTTTTGCTGAGACAAATTTCAACATCTATCTAGTGGTATGAATATATAAAGTTGATAAACTGTAATGCAAATGCAAATTCATATATCTTGTTACATTTTGTTGTGGTGCGGTGGTGCTAAATAAAATGACCATTTGAGTAACTATAAAGTCAAAATAACTATTGTGGTAAGTGACAATAATAGTTTCTGAAATTGGTTCATTTTATGGCTCATAAATTCACATCTGGACACTTGTTTTGTCAGTTTTCTACAAAACATTGAGGTATATGATGATTTGTGACATTTCCCAAGACAATTTGTCTCAACCACAATTGTTTGAAGCTTATTTATATTTGCTTAATTAAGAAGTGACTGTTTAATTTGTAATAAATTGCTCAAGTATATCACAATGCATAACCATCTGAACATGTTGAGTATGGTGTAAATCATTATACACGTTAAATCATATAGTACATGAGGACAGTTTGTGTGAATTTATTGTGTTACATGAATACATAGGTCAGGCTAGTGGATTAAAATACTTGTACCAAGTCTGAACATCACGCAAATAATGTAAATCATTTCTGAACTTAAATTCCATCTCTGATATATCCTAGGTTTCTTGTGTAATTAAACTACCTGTATGAATAAACAGTACATACAGTAGAACAGAATTTGGACAAAATGTAGAATAGACAATATTCCTACTACTGTCATTGTTATTTTTTAAGTAGACTACAAGTGGGTTGGCTGTCTAATCAGGGTTATTGACAAGTACAATGTAACAATGCATCATAACAATAATTGTTACAATGTACTTACAAGCGTAGCCTAATAACAGCTATGTAAACGAACTGTTTTTTGGAGTTTCCTTTCAATACAATATATATATTTTACATTTTTATTTTAACTTTATTTTCACAGGGAGTCATGCTGAGACCACGGTCTCTTTTTCAGATGAGCCGTGTATACACATCAATAATAAATGAGTTAGTTGTGTTTGTTCTGTACCTGCAGGTACAGTACATAGCTTACATGTAGCATAGCAGCACAGAAGAACAAGAGAGTGACTACGGCATAATATAAATTATTTTCTAAATCATTAGCCTACATCATTACTTAGAATAATAATTTTACAGTAATAATAGACTATAGGTTTTATACTGACATGTATAGTTAAACATAAATATTAAGACATTGTTGACCTGTTTCATGTGGCTTCAAACCTTCTCAACTTCTGATCACTAAACATACAATAAAATATAAATGATTATGGAATTGATAGACGCAAGTGAGAATAGTCTAGTTCTAAAACTAGACTAATCCGTTGAATGGTGGATTATTAGGTCGACAAAGGGAATAACTCGATTGAAAAGTGAATAAAAAATGCAAATCAAGAAGGATATAACAATCATTACCATTTACTGTAGCCTAAGCTATAGAGACCTACAAATGTTTTTGCAATGTATTAATTAATTGAGACATAAATTGCAAGAGAGAGGTGGGGGCGGGTTATGCTACGTTTCATTTGATCAGCAACTCATTCGGTTGCTAGACAGCACCACAGCCTGGCTGCATCTCTGTATATTTGCAGAAACATGGTTGAAGGTTTGTCCTTGGGAAAACCAGACTCACCCATAGAAGCCCAATGGGATGAAGACCAAAAGAAAGATGTAAAAGAAACATTGTGTTGAATTGTTACAGTCTCTTTTGAGAGGATACAGAAAAGTTCCCTTGTGGTAACTTACCTTTTTGTTGGGGTGTCGCCGCAACGCAGGGTGCCAGAATTTGTGCGCTAATTAGGAAATGAGGAAGCTCGCGTTCTCCACCATGAATGCTCTTTCGGGGAGCACATCTTTCTTTCCAGTCAGTCAACCGTGTACAATCATCCACCTGCTACTCGCAAACGACGCACTTTTTTTGTTCAGATTCCCCTTTAAAGAATTATATTTAAATAGGCCTCTCTTTAACATTGGCAGTTAGTACCCCCACGTTTCTCTACATTTTGACCATTGCCCAGCTTGCTGAATGGTTGAGCTCAATCATTATGTTGTTTAGCTGCCCAGACACCACAGCACTGCAAACAGCCTATATGCAATTGGCCTCCTATTATGTTCCTCATCATAAAATGCTTATAGGCTCCTAATAAGTTCCACACGGTTACCAGACTTAGAGGTCTATACAAATGCACGGTTTGGTTTGTAGAAAGGATATACAACTTTGGAGATTGAGGCCTCAAATTATCATTGTGAAACAGAGCATGCAAACCGATAAGTGTTTAAGTTTTGTTTTTCCTCCAGATACATGCCTTCAAGACAAGAACTCATAACTATACAAAAAGTGCAATGTAGCTTATTTCCAACACCCCTTGCCCTCCAGGCTCCAGGCTACACACTCACACTCACCCCCCACCCCCACACACATAAGAAACACAGCATTGAGTGACAGAGACATTTCACTCTATGTCAGAGGTCTCTTTTTTAACTTTGAGTCTTTTTTTGTGTTTTCTGTAACAAATGAAGCCCCAAAGCTTTCTCAAGCGCTGCCTCTATTCTCCTCTCTCACGACCCACCAACGAGCACTCGCTTTCTTATCCTCAAACCAGGCTATAACATAGCAACCGCCTCCCCTGCAACCTCTGACCTATGCTTTTTTGCATTTCCTGCAGCTAAAACATTGAGAAGCAGCCTAAGTGAAGGGGGTGCACCTGTGGCTGGGCAGGTGACACTGCGTGCGCCTTCGAGAGACGGGTCTCCAAGACGTTGCTCCGCTCTCTGACATTGAGGTTAAAGCCATTGAAGAAAGCGAAGATTAGACTCTCTTTGTACCAGGCAGCGTTAAACAAATTAATCTATTGCTGCTCATCTGACTGTAAAATCTCTCGATTTACTATTTCTATAGACCAAGGCCTGGGCAGGGGATAACCCCACACCGCAGAGCCCACTGAACATCTCGAAAACTTTGTTGACAATGAGTCTATCACTGCAGACTTCAAGTATGTGTCAGAAATTACAATCCAGATCATTACCCAGTGGAATTCTAGGAAGAAAATATAGGCTAATTTAGCAAATAGGCTGACAATGTTTGCAAACATCCAAAGCAATATAAACAAAAACATGACCGCCTCCTCCTTTCAAAGTGTTCTCCTCTGAGAGCTATAGAAAAGCACCTTTGTTTATCAGTCAGCTTTTTCCCCTCACTAATCTCTAGCAGAGTACATTAAACACATAAAAGGGACTCTTTAAATAAAGGCCCCACTGAACATATCAAGTTCCTATGATTAAATAAATCAACAACACATGGAGAAAAAAAAGTAAGGATATAAAATAGATAGTAGGGTATTGATAAACATGAGCATATAACATCAAATTGGCTAAATATAAAGGCTAAAATGTAGTGCTTATGAAAGAAAGTGCAAAACAAAGACTGGCAGAGTAGGGTATTGACGGGTCAAACTGTGTCAACCCGAGTTACGTTCAGATGAGCGAGCGAAAGCTGACCCGTGCGTGCACTACGCTTGCACTGGTCTGTTTTAAAGACCCCGCTTTTATTTCAGTTCCTTTATGTCATTATATCTTCGATTGTCTGCCAAATGAATGGAATTTATTTAAAATATATGCCATGTCAATGAGATTTGTTCTTTCGTTTGAAAGACCAATTGCCTTCAAATGACTAGGCCTATTCAAAATCAAACTTAGATGTGGAATCACAAGGTTTGCTTAGAAAACCATTTGATAACTATTAGTCTAGCCCATGATCAGGCTAATATAAACAGCAGCTGTAGCCTAGTCTATCGTACCCCAGTGCCAGTGGCCTATCCATTATTAATTATAGCCCAAGTTTAGCTATCAACATAATAAGAAAGTGACTCCAACGACGTCTAATAAAGAAAACTACAAAATGAATACAGAAAGATCATCATTCATTCTGCGACAATGTCATCATGCTGCGCCAAAAACCGTTAAGGAGACAGGACCCCATTTTCATTCAGTATGGAAAAGAATGCCTCTCGTAAGGCAATGCGAAAACGAATTTAAAATAATATACAATATAAAAGCTACTTTAAAAAACAAAACAACGTATTTGTTCCTGTTGTTCGATCTGGAAGCTGATTGTCTCGTGCCTTCTCTCTATGTATTCGTACAGGCTGCTAATTCTCCCTGTCAAACGTTGTTAGCTAGCTGTGGCTAGCCAGACTTCCATGTTTGTCAACTAGGAGAGTTGTCGATGGACCTTCCCATGCATTTTCTGGCTTGTAAACATAGCTTATTTCTTGTGGCAATATGCCTAGTAACCTGTTCACGTTTGTAAACCACTCTCATAATAGGCCCATAATGCCTAGTGCTTGTCTGAGGTGGTATCTCTGCCATGCACCTAGAGGGGTCTGTGGTGGTACTCCCAGCTCCTGGAGAATAGCCTCTGGGTCTGGGCTCCTATCATACAATGGAAATGTGTAACTGCACCGTTGTCTTGGATGGTCTCCACTGTCCAACACAGTAGATGAAGCTGGAGAAGGGCAGGTGCCTTACAAGAAGAAGCAGGATCCCCGAGCCCGTGCCATTGGCAGTCTTGGCCGGAAGATCCACCAGCGCCACCTGCAGGTGATTAGTGAGACTGGAGAGAACATGGTTACCATGCATCGAGTTGATGTCCTCAGACTGATGGACGAGAATGGGCTAAAACTGGTGCCTCAACGAAAACAAAAGATCCACCCGTCTAATGACGGGCAAACATATCCACGAGGAGCAGCTCAAACTCGGTGAGAAACAGAAAGCCAAGACAGGTGTGTAATATTTAGCATATACAACCACTGTTTTACACCAGACACATGTACATCTCTACCTTGCACACAGTGGTTGTATCTGAATTCTCTAAATGCCTTTTTTCCTATAAGAGGGATATTATAATTATTTTATTATACCTTTATTTCAACAAGGAACACAGACTGAGACCAAGGTCTCTTTTACAGCAGGGCCCTGCGCATACATGTTTACACATACAGTTTAGATACAATGATTAAGAAACTACATAAGACAAACAAAACGATCACATAACACAAAAAAATACAGCAACAGATTATTACATTTACACATAGGTTATTCCCCTAACAGCACAAGAACTTGCATTACCCGAAACAGTTACAAGCGATACAAAAATAAAAATCCTCCAATAAATATTTAAAATGGGCAACAAATATTTAAAATGGGCAACAAATATTTAAAATGGGCATGGGCAACAAGTCTCAAGTTTAAGTTTAGTCTGCAGGCTATTCCATAGGCAAGGAGCATAACAGGAAACGGCAGCCATACCCAACTCTGAGGAAATCGCATGGGCCTCAAGTGTAATCCATGATTGAGACATGGTTTTAGGAATTATAATTCTAATATTGATGAGTGATGATAAATAAGAAGGTAGTTATTCAGAAGTTCTTTATAGACAAACACGAGAGCATGTTGTTCTTGTCTCACGGACAGCGAAGTCCAACCCACATTTTGATATAAAACACAGTGGTGTATATACTACAAAGCAGGTTCAATGAGTTAGTCAGCTATGTTCTGAAATAACTTTATTTTTTGGAAAGGTAAGCTTGAAATGGGCATGGCCTTTGACTCAACAACCAAAAGAAAATAGAGTTTAGCTTTCTTAATTAATGAACCCCAACAAATCCAGTTACTTCTGGTTGTTTATCGAAGTTAGCTGGCTAACTCATTGAACCTGCTTTGTAGTATACCCCTCGGATCTAAAATAAGAACAAAAACTACTACCCATACCGAGGCCCTGTGCAGGTAAAGGATCTCACATTTTCCTCTGACATTGGTAACCATGATCTTCTAACCAAACTGCGGCAGGTCCAGAATTGGCTGGATAAAAAGCACCGTGTCAGAATCACACTCAGAACAGGATGTATGGAACATGTACAGCCACTGGTGAGATATCTATCGGGGATTGGTTTACCTGTCTGGTGCACATCATCTAAAACACTTATCGTATACAGATGCTATTCACCATTCTGTTGTTTCAAAGACGCTGTAGAGATGATTGAATTATATGCATAACGACCACTATCATCTTCATGTACGTCATCTCCCTAACAAGCTCATGGAACTAGAGAACAGGTAACCATTAGTATTGCAACCAGTAAACCTCCCATTTCAGACCAAAATGTGTCAACCTGGACAAACCAGATACCTCTTCACTATTCTGTAGTTGAAACCAGCAAAATAGTTAGTTGGCTTTAATTTGTCTCTTTTTATTGCAAAAATATACATTCAATTCTGTATATGTACAACAACTTTCCTTTGGCAGAACAAAGACTCGTTAGCAACAAACTAGGCTCAGACATGCATAAATAAATATGTATTCTTGTGGACAGAAAAAGGAGTGTGCCCTATTGTCTGTACAAGGACTCCATGTTGACTTTCCTGAGATGTGCAAATGCGGAATAAGCCAAATGTTAATGTTGTATTTCTATATGGAACGCTGTTTGGGTCTTCGCGTGTCAAAAAAGACACACGTGAAATAACACTATTTGACATGTCAAATAAACTTGTTGACCAATCAGGACCTGAATATGACTGCACGTCACATAATAATTTAACACGTTAATTAATTTTGTATGTAGTTATTACACTCCCCCTTGTATTTCATATGTCAACGGTTCATCGATACGTATGCTATGATAAGTTGTCTCGCGCACCTACAGCGCTGGTCATAAAAAAAGCCAGCTAGCTGATGACGCAAACAGTGTTCTGCCCCAAAAACATAGCAAAACGACATCTTTTTCAGTATGCTAGGTGTCATCTAAAATAACCCTAATTTATAAAACCGTTCTTATTGGTTAATGGTTGTCGAGACACATCTGTGAAGCTAGCCACAATAGTGGACTTCGCGGTTAGCCTTCAAAGTTAAAGTATGTTATTGACAGTGACGTAAATGAATACAACTTGTAGAATTATGCCATAATTGAATAGATTATTATGCACGAGGTTGGAATGTTATATAAAAACAAAATACAATAATTTGACAAATCTGTTGAAATCACACTGGATGTATTAGACTTTAGAATTGCATTGGGGGCATACTTATTTCACTGTACAGCCTTACCTATGGATTGTGGATCAATGACACGGGGTATCAGTCTACTCAGTGACACCCAGAGACCATTAGCATTGTAGCTCTTATTGCAAGACAACTGAATTGAGCGATATTTGTCAACCTACTATGTCTATTGAACATTATTCCCTAGGAAAAACAATACTGCATGGATGTTTTGGAGTCTGATAACTCTTGAGGACGTTGGGGAAAAAATATATTGGGTATTGAGTAGACTGATACCTAATTTCACTGTAAAGCTCTACAGTGCAATATGAAAACGCATCGTTCGTGGCCGGCGTGTGCTTGTTTGCAGACTCTTTTTGTACAGCTTTGACAGTGCTACTGATAGTAGTGGTGGCGCTTGGCTTGCACGTGCAAATTCAGCACACAACATTCAATAATAGAATTGAGTTATTTGACGTGTCAAATTAAAATCTTATTTGACATGTATCTTTTTTGACACGCAAAGACCCAAACGCATTCCATACTTTTATGGTTTTGACGGCAGGACACAACCCTGGAGCAGATGGGAATTATTTCCAAACCCAAAGCCATCCAATATGGCAGAGCTGCCATGTGCATCCTGTGTCCACCTGCGAAGGAAGTCAAAGAAATGAACAGTTGCCGCAGCATCATCCTGATAACAGCTCACAGCCCACCATGCCCAACACATCACCTACAGTTCTCCCCACAGACCTCACAGCACTTAATACAATCAAACTGAACAGTTGTGCGTGTAAACTCATGAGTTCAAGTACAAATAAAAAAATCGACACACAGTGAACTAAACTAGCGAGGGCAATATCATGTTTTTTTGAGGAGGGGGGTTGTCTGGAGTAATTTTCCTCCAATTGGCACTGAAAGTAATACTGTCATATGGCAAAATCCGGTCGGGTGGTCACGGTTTGATTTCTTAACCAGAGTTGAAAACGACTGTGTCCTGAAGAAGGGATACCAGTGTAATAGGCTCTGATCCAACAGTGTTCGTTTGCTCTGACTGACCCCTTGCAATGGATTCTGATTGCAAAGCTGCATGGGGCTTTGGATGACTGTTATTCTTGGGCTTGTAACCACTCAGTCTGGAAACCAGGGATCGCTTGGGTCGGGGTTTCTTCTGCAAACATGAAAAATGGATCATTAGCTAATACAGGGCTGAAACACTAACAGTTACAAATCAATAAACAATAACATGTATTAACCATTTTCATAGGATGCGAGGAACAGCACAAAATGTAAGGTTTAAGTACTAACTACAAGTATTAAAATAAAATGAACGTATTCAAGCATACATGGCATGCCTATTCTAACCTGTTTCTTCCTTTCTGGATCGTGGACAACATTGTGGCGTTGTAAGCTTTGCTGCGAAAGACAGAGTTTTCTATTAGAGGGAACATAGGTCCATATATCCATGTTATCACTGACATTTTGACTGTTACGAAAATTTCTGAGGACAACTCTCCCATACAAATGCACCTTCAGATATAGAAGCTGATTTTGACTAATAAGAGTGAGGTGAATCTGGTAGCAACACAACAAGACTCTGGTCAGATATCCATACCTTCATGGCAAAGGTCTTTCCACAGCCTTCATGGGGGCAGGTGTAAGGCCGTAGCTCCTCATGGTAAGAGCCGATGTGGCTTTGCAGGTTGAATGGCGTGGTGAAGGACCTCTGGCACCCCTCCCTGGGACAGATAAACACCTGGCGCTCCTCTGCGTGGACACGCTGGTGCTGCTTCAGGAACCAGGTGTCGCGAAACACCTTGTTGCACTCATTACACTGAAAAAGGGCTGGAGGCACAAACAATCACCCTGCAGCGACCTTCATTGACCTCTGAGACATACATTGTTGTAATTGTTTTTGTACACATACTATTCTGAAAGCAATGTGTCAATCGTAAGGTGCGAGACAGCATACCTCGGTGTACGTGTTTCCTATGGTTAGTATACTCAGTCCAGGTCTTTCCGATGAAAGAACAGCTATCTTTTTCACAGGGGTAGCCTGTGAGAGAAAAACAACATTTTAGCAGTTACAGGGCTCAGTGTCACTCCCAGACAATCCAGCTGCAGGATCAGGAGATAAATCTTACCTCTGTGCACCTTCTCGTGAAGCCGTAGTTTATTGGGGAAAGTGAATTGTTTCTCGCAGCCCTCAAAGGTACAGCTATAAAGCCAGTGAGCGAGAAAGACAAAGGCAGATTAGTATAACAAGCTTGCACTGACCACTAAGAAGTGTTGTTCTCTAGACCAAAGCTAGGAGTGCTAGGCATGTATTGTACTGGGTTACTATCTCCTGGATATTCAGTTCACAGGGCTCAAATTTTTCATATTTAAAATTAATTTACATTCGCTCCAGGACATCTGTTTTCAACCAACAACATGGGGTAATACCATTAGCATAACAAACAGCTTAATTTACTCACTGAAAGGGAGGTAGTTTGGTGTGCTGCTGGCACTCATGTGACTTGAGCTGATTGTTCTTCCTGAACACTTTCCCACATCCCTCAAAGCTACACTGTAAACACAGAAGAGTAAAACAATTATGGCAGCAATGCAAATTACACACCTGTTAGCCAAGTACTGCATTTCATAATACCTTGGCTGACTAAGACCAATAAATGTAGTCAGATTAACTCACCACATATTCATACAGTTTCTCCTCATCATGGTTGTGTTTTCGATTAACATGTTTCTTCAAATTGTAATTTGTGGTGAAGGCCTCTGTGCATCCATCTACTGTACATCTGTCAACAAACAGAACACTTGTAGCCAATTTGTCTGGAATGTCCGCACTAGCTGGCTAAATAACACAAATACTACCTAAAGGGTCTCTCTCCACTGTGGCTCAACTGGTGCCGAGCTAGGTGGTACTTGTCGCAGAATGACTTGTCACAGCCGTCATGTTCACACACAAATGGTTTCTGCAGAATACAGAAAAAAATGGAAGCATTTGTAGAGGGGGAAAATCGTGGTGTGGTGGTGGAATTAAATGCACAACGTGGGATATTTCCTCTGTTCAATTGCCATTACAATTAATACCCATTGATTCTTGAAGAACAAGAAAACATAGGCAGCTAGTTTTGTACTAAGCTTGGTTTAGTCTGTCTCATCTGAGCAAAAAAAAACGTATTACTCTGGTGTTTGTTTTATATCGTCATTGAAGTCTGTATAACGTAACACAACGTCGATCTCAGAGACTGCCAGTCCTTGCATTCACAGCACAGTCTATCAGTTTGATACTGGTTTAATTGCCCCAGCAGCTTTATCAAACCACGTAGCGGGACTGCAGTTGTGCTGAAGTATGAACTCAGGCGTTAACTACCCAGCATTACATCAAAACCTATTTTCCCAGCGGAATCGCCTAACTACAGACCAAATACAGGGAATACAAAATTCACTTGCCGGTGTCCATGGCATGTCTCAAAATGTTGCTAGCTAGCGGTTAGCTGAGTAGTAAGCTGTACTCACCAGCCCTGTGTGCTTGCAAATATGAGCATCTAGTTTCCATGCTTTGTTGTACGACGCATGACAGTCAGCGAATGAACATATAAAACTTTTGCGCGGTACTTGCTGACTTAATTCCATTATAATAATAAAAAGCGAGGACCACAATGTGGCGTTGACCCACACACGTGCGGAGTTGACAGGAAGAAGACATTACGCCGCTACCATGTTGGCACTAAAGAGGGGGGTTGTAAAATTAAGAAAACTAAATACCATTCCAGTCACCAATCGCGTCAGTTAAGTGTATATTTTTGTTAAAAATTGTAATACTACGTCGAAACGGACACGTTGTTTCTGTGTTTTGTCGACGCATTTGGGTATTTTTCTTTCGACGTTTAAAATAGGCTGACCCAGCAAGCCATTGCACTCGTTTTGACAGACGGAGTGCCCCGTTTCTGACTCCGGCATTCTCGGCGCCTGTGGAGACGGGAATCCTATGCGGAGTGAGCTGCTCAGTATTGAACGCAAGTAAAAAAGCAAAACAAATTGTTGAGACAAAAATGTATATTGTTTCTGGATGTAAACATATTTTATGTTTTTGTGTACATCATTGGTCTAAGAGTAGGAAGTAGACTAAATCTCCAATCCAAAATCAAATCTAGAGTCGGCTTTCTATTTCGCAACAAAGCCTCCTTCACTCACGCCGCCAAACTTACCCTAGTAAAACTAACTATCCTACCGATCCTCGACTTCGGCGATGTCATCTACAAAATAGCTTCCAATACTCTACTCAGCAAACTGGATGCAGTTTATCACAGTGCCGTCCGTTTTGTTACTAAAGCACCTTACACCACCCTCCACTGCGACCTGTATGCTCTAGTCGTCAGACCCACTGGCTCCAGGTCATCTACAAGGCTATGCTAGGTAAAGCGCCACCTTATCTCAGTTCACTGGTCACGATGGCAACACTCACTGATCATCCCTAAAGCCAAACCTCATTTGGCCGCCTTTCCTTCCAGTTCTCTGCTGCCTGCGACTGGAACGAATTGCAAAAATCTCTGAAGTTGGAGACTTTTATCTCGCTCAACAACTTTAAACATCTGCTATCTGAGCAGCTAACCGATCGCTGCAGCTGTACATAGTCCATCTGTATATAGCCCACCCAATTTACCTACCTCATCCCCATACTGTTTTTATTTATTTACTTTTCTGCTCTTTTGCACACCAGTATCTCTACTTGCACATGATCATCTGATGATTTATCACTCCAGTGTTAATCTGCTAAATTGTAATTATTCGCTCCTATGGCCTATTTATTGCCTACCTCCTCAAGCCTTTTGCACACATTGTATATAGATTCTCTTTTTTTCTTTTTATTCTACTATGTTATTGACTTGTTTATTGTTTACTCCATGTGTAACTCTGTGTTGTTGTCTGTTCACACTGCTATGCTTTATCTTGGCCAGGTCGCAGTTGCAAATGAGAACTTGTTCTCAACTAGCCTACCTGGTTAAATAAAGGTGAAAAAAAAGAAAAAAAAGACTTAGAGACACCCCAGTGAGCACCCTCTGACACCGACGTCCATGGACGTTGAAAAGACGTTCAGTCCGCCCGCCCTGGCCTTGATTTCAAGTCCACAGATGTCGTTATCCGGTCCAGACCGGCCTTGATTTCAACATGGAATCCTCAACTGAAGCTAGCTAGCTAACTAGCTATCAGCTATCAGTCAGCTAACCACTGCTAGCGGTCATCAGCTAACATTTAGCTCTGAAAGCTCTCGCCAGTCCGTACAACGCATTTCAAACCAGAGCATACCGGACCTATTTTTCTCTCCATAGCCCCGGATTCCTACCGCAAACTCTGAACCTTTTCATCTGGATCATCGCAGCCAGCTAACCGCAACCCGGGTAGACTACTCCTGGCTAACGTTTCCGTCCCGGAGCAAGCACCAACTAGCCTGGAGCTAGCCCATGCTAGACGCATCTCCCGGCTAGGGCTCCTGGGCTACTCCTGAAGCCCACTCCTCGGCTACAATATCCGGACCCCTTCTACTGCTGGTACGGGGCACGGAACCCCGCCGATCCTTCACGACTGGAAAATTGACATAATCTGCCCGAGGATCCCAACAGGCCCCTCAGCCGCGATGTTCCCTGAAGGCCCATTCTGCTAACCGTGGCCTGCTAGCTATCTAGAGCATATTGGACTGTTAGCTCATCCATCGGCCAGTTTCTTGGACAACTATACCCATTTTGCCAATTGGACTTGGACCCCTCTGCTACTTGGAACCCTACTAATTCCACGACTGGTCTATCGACGTCACCGCACAATTTTTCCCCCATCGCAACGTCCCTCTAAGGCCCTTATGCTAGCTTGCTAGCCCCGCCCTGCTAACTGCTAGCTTGCTAGCCCCGGCCCTAACTGTCTGATTCGCCGTGTCCCCAGCCAGCCCAACCACTCTCTGGACCCATACGATCACTTGGCTACGCATGCCTCTCCCTAATATCAATATGCCTTGTCCATTACTGTCCTAGTTAGTGATTACTGTCTTATTTCACTGTAGAGCCTCTAGCCCTGCTCAATATGCCTTAATCAACCATGTTGTTTCACCTCCCACATATGCAATGGCATCACCTGGTTTAAACGTCTCTAGAGACTATATCTCTCTCATCATTACTCAATGCCTAGGTTTACCTCCAATGTACTCTCTTCCTACCATACCTTTGTCTGTACATTATGCCTTGAATCTATGCTATCGTGCCCAGAAACCTGCTCCCTTTACTCTCTGTTCTGAACGTGCTAGACGGCCAGTTATTATAGCCTTTAGCCGTACCCTTATCCTACTTCTCCTCTGTTCCTCTGGTGATGTAGAGGTTAATCCAGGACCTGCAGTGCCTAGCTCCACTCCTACTCCCCAGGTGCTCTCATTTGTTGACTTCTGTAACTGTAAAAGCCTTGGTTTCATGCATGTTAACATTAGAAGCCTACTCCCTAAGTTTGCTTTATTCACTGCTTTAGCACATTCTGCCAACCCGGATGTCTTAGCCGTGTCTGAATCCTGGCTTAGGAAAACCACCAAAAACCCTGAAATTTCTAACTATAACATTTTCCGCCAAGATAGAACTGCCAAAGGGGGCGGTGTTGCAATCTACTGCAGAGATAGAACTCTGCAGGCTATCTTACTATCCAGGTCTGGACCAAAACAATTCGAGCTTCTACTTCTAAAAATTCCCCTTTCAGGAAACAAGTCTCTCACCGTTGCCGCTTGCTATAGACCACCCTCTGCCCCCAGCTGTGCCCTGGACACCATATGTGAATTGATTGCCCCCCATCTATCTTCTGAGCTCATGCTGCTAGGTGACCTAAACTGGGACATGCTTAACACCCCGGCCATCCTTCAATCTAAGCTTGATGCCCTCAATCTCACACAAATTATCAATGAACCTACCAGGTACAACCCCAAATCCGTAAACACGGGCACCCTCATAGATATCATCCTAACTAACTCACCCTCCAAATACACCTCTGTTGTTTTCAAAGAAGATCTCAGCGATCACTGCCTCATTGCCTGCATCCGTAATGGGTCTGCGGTCAAACGACCACCCCTCATCACTGTCAAACGCTCCCTAAAACACTTCAGCGAACAGGCCTTTCTAATCGACCTGGCCGGGGTATCCTGGAATGACATTGACCTCATCCCGTCAGTAGAGGATGCTTGGTTATTCTTTAAAAGTGCCTTCCTCACCATCTTAAATAAGCATGCTCCATTCAAAAAATGTAGAACCAGGAATAGATATAGCTCTTGGTTCACTCCAGACCTGTCTGCACTTGACCAGCACAAAAACATCCTGTGGCGTTCTGCATTAGCCCCTGTGATATGCAACTTTTCAGGGAAGTTAGGAACCAATATACACAGGCAGTTAGGAAAGCTAAGGCTAGCTTTTTCAAACAGAAATTTGCATCCTGTAGTACAAACTCAAAAAAGTTCTGGGACACTGTAAATTCCATGGAGAATAAGAGCACCTCCTCCCAGCTGCCCACTGCACTGAGGCTAGGCAACACTGTCACTACCGATAAATCCACAATAATTGAACATTTCAAGAAGCATTTTTCTACGGCTGGCCATGCTTTCCACCTGGCTACCCTTACCCCGGTCAACAGCCCTGCGCTCCCCACAGCAACTCGCCCAAATCTCCCCCACTTCTCCTTCACCCAAATCCAGATAGCTGATGTTCTGAAAGAGCTGCAAAATCTGGACCTCTACAAATCAGCCAGGCTAGACAATCTGGACCCTCTCTTTCTAAAATTATCTGCCGAAATTGTTGCAATCCCTATTACTAGCCTGTTCAACCTCTCTTTCGTATCGTCTGAGATTCCCATAGATTGGAAAGCTGCTGCGGTCATCCCCCTCTTCAAAGGGGGAGACACTCTAGACCCAAACTGCTACAGACCTATATCTATTCTACCCTGCCTTTCTAAGGTCTTCGAAAGCTAAGTTAACAAACAGATTACCGACCATTTCAAATCTCACCGTACCTTCTCCGCTATGCAATCTGTTTTCAGAGCTGGTCATGGGTGCACCTCAGCCACGCTCAAGGTCCTAAACGATATCATAACCGCCATCGATAAGAGACATTACTGTGCAGCCGTATTCATCGACCTGGCTAAGGCTTTCGACTCTGTCAATCACAACATTCTTATTGGCAGAATCAACAGCCTTGGTTTCTCAAATGATTGCCTCGCTTGGTTCACCAACTACTTCTCTGATAGAGTTCAGTATGTCAAATCGGAGGGCCTGTTGTCCGGACCTCTGGCAGTCTCTATAGGGGTGCCACAGGGTTAAATTCTCGGGCCGACTCTCTTCTCTGTATACATCAATGATGTCGCTCTCGCTGCTGGTGATTCTTTGATCCACCTCTACGCAGACGACACCATTCTGTATACCTCTGGCCCTTCTTTGCACACTGTGTTAACTAACCTCCAGACGAGCTTCAATGCCATACAACTCTCCTTCCGTGGCCTCCAATGGCTCTTAAATGCAAGCAAAACTAAATGCATGCTCTTCAACCGATCGCTGCCCGCACCTGCCCGCCCGTCCAGCATCACTACTCTGGACGGTTCTGACTTAGAATATGTGGACAACTACAAATACCTAGGTGTCTGGTTAGACTGTAAACTCTCCTTCCAGACTCACATTAAACATCTCCAATCCAAAATTAAATCTAGAATCAGCTTCCTATTTCGCAACAAAGCATCCTTCACTCATGCTGCCAAACATACCCTCGTAAAACTGATCATCCTACCGATCCTTGACTTCGGCGATGTCATTTACTAAATAGCCTCCAACACTCTACTCAACAAATTGGATGCAGTCTATCACAGTGCCATCTGTTTTGTCACCAAAGCCCCATATACTACCCACCACTGCGACCTGTATGCTCTCGTTGGCAGGCCCTCGCTTCATACTTGTCGCCAAACCCACTGGCTCCAGGTCATCTACAAGTCTCTGCTAGGTAAAGCCCAGCCTTATCTCAGCTCACTGGTCGCAGCACCTACCCGTAGCACGCGCTCCAGCAGGTATATAGCAGCACCTACCCGTAGCACGCGCTCCAGCAGGTATATCTCACTGGTCACCCCCAAAGCCAATTATTCCTTTGGCCACCTCTCCTTTCAGTTCTCTGCTGCCAATGACTGGAACGAACTGCAAAAATATCTGAAGCTGGAGACTCTTACCTCCCTCACTAACTTTAAGGACCAGCTGTCAGAGCAGCTCACAGATCACTGCACCTGTACATAGCTCACCTGTAAATAGCCCATCCAATCTACCACATCCCCATACTCTATTTATTCATCTTGCTCCTTTGCACCCCAGTATCTCTACTTGCACGTTCATCTTCTGCACATCCTACCATTCCAGTGTTTACTTGCTATATTGTAATTACTTCGCCACCATGGCCTATTTATTGCCTTACCTCTCTTATCCTACCTCATTTCCACATGCTGTATATAGATTTTTCTACTGTATTATTGATTGTATGTTTGTTTATTCCATGTGTAACTCTGAGTTGTTGTATGTGTCGAACTGCTTTGCTTTATCTTGGCCAGGTCGCAGTTGCAAATGAGAACTTGTTCTCAACTAGCCTACCTGGTTAAATAGAGGTGAAATAAATAAAATAAATAAAAATCCACAGACACCTGAATCGGACTTGAATTGGCCCAAATCTAGACGTCCATGGTCGGGTTCAGGTTTGGTTGAAGTTTGGAAAGCACAGTAGAGTAGAGCAGAGTACAGTCAGGGCCAGGATTATGGGTGGGCCTTAGGGGGCCTGGCCCTCCCTTCCGTACATCTTTGCCCATCCAAATAAAATATTTAAATATTGATAATTTATTTGAACGAGACACACGCCGACAGAAATACTAATCAATCTCAGATAAAGCATTAGAGCGAGAGAAAAAGCACCCCTCTGTCTCAGTATGTGTAGCCCATGTATCTTATGCTGTCTGGCCAAAAATAGTATTACATTTTAGCAGATGCTTTTATCCAGAGCAACTAGGGTTAAATGCCTTGCTCAAGGGCACATTGCCAGATGTATTTACCTAATTGGCTCAGGGATTCAAACCTGCAAACTTTTGGTTACTGACCCAACGCTCTTAACCATTAGGCTACCTGCTGCCCACAGTATGGCATGTCACACTCTTTTTGCCCAGACAGCATCAGATACACATTAAAATGTAATACAATTTTACAGTCCAATTACGTATTTACTATAAAACCCACAAACCCATAAAAATGTGTCCACATGAAAGCATGTCCCGTAAAAAAAATAAACATGGAAATCAAATGCCCTTCCAACTGATTATTTCTGGAGCAGTCCCTGAGTACAGTACAGTTAAGTATAGTAAAGAAAAGTAGAGTATAGTTCATTACAGTACAGTAGAGCACAGTAGTGTACAGTATAGCATTCTGTATTATAGTGTACTGTACTCTACTGTATTGTACTGCACTGTATGGCAATGCACTGCACTCTACTGCGCTCTACTGTACTATACTGTGCTGATCTGTACTGTGCTGTCCAAACTTGTGAAACATACTGTAGTTGTCTATGATTGGTTCAGATTTGGTCCTGTCCAGGAACAACCAAATTTGGTCTTGCATTGGGGGCGGAGCTTATTAGAATAACATCCAGCATGCTTTGCAAGTGTTCATTTTTACATTCACATTTTGGTCGTTTAGTAGACACTTGTCCAGAGCGACTTACAGACTTACTGTAACCGTTACTGAGAATGTTATTGTAGTTGAAGTGTTCTGTTGTTTTTTTCTGTTGTCAGAAAGTGCATGTGACGGATGTTGGCTCCCTTTTCCTATTGCAGCCCTTTCCTGCAATCAAATGACCTAGTGGCCTCATGGGTGGGATGTTATTAATACTTTTCATAATTTCAAAATGAATAACAATTATTTTAAAAAACCTGCTGAAAATCTGGTGTTTCTATGTCAAATGGTTGTGTTATATTGGGATGCAAACTGTGGTGGCATATTTCTGTTTTACCAAATGAGGAGAGTTACAAACTACACACCAGTCAGAGTTATACTTAAACTACATCTTTAATAATAATAAGCTTTGCAATAGCATTTGACTTTCAACAATTCACTATTTCTAATGAACTGTTGAGAAGTCCCAACAGAAAAGTACAAAGATCTTTTATAGCCAAGATACACCCCTCTCAACTTACACTGACTAACCACAGATCTTAGGAACAGTTCACAAATGTTAAGATTTGTATGAAAGATATCTATAAAACATAGCAGACAGTTACTGCTGTGTCAACAGTTTTCATTGTAAAGACCAGTGTCTGGCCCCCCTACTCCAAAAGGGAACCATCTCTCCCTGGTACGGCATAGAACAGAACCATTAGCTCATGTTCTCTGGAATGCTCTTTAGGTTTTATCACCCAAAGACATCGTAAATCTCCTCTGTCAGTGCTATCTCATAGAGGCCCATCCTCAGTGGAACACACACACCACAATAGTTAACAAAATACTCTATTCTGTCGAATAAAACAACCATTACAATGCAATACAAGCATTATAATATAATCTTGCAATTTTTCATGACAAAACTCAAAATTGAACACTTTTCAACTCTATAACTGACATGGTACAGCTGTCTTCTTTATGATTTGCCCATAACCATGTGTTTGAGGTGTATACTTTTGTGTCAAAGTAGACTTGTTTAAGACTACTAAGAAACACTCTGTGTGACCCTGAGCTTGGCCCACTGCAGTAAAAGGTTAATTGGAATTACATTTTTTGAATGTGATATTGTCACGTCTGATCTGTTTCACCTGTCTTTGTGTATTGTCTCCACCCTCCTCCAGGTGTCGCCCATCTTCCCCATTATCCCCTGTGTATTTCCACCTGTTTCTGTTGCCAGTTTGTTTTGTCCGTAGAACCTACCAGCATTTTGTTTCCCGGTTTTGACCCCTGCCTGCCCTGACCCTGAGACTGCCTGCCTGCCGTTCTGTACCCTTACACCCTTGCTGGATTACTGACCCCTGCCTGCCCTGACCCTGAGACTGCCTGCCTGCCGTTCTGTACCCTTACATCCTTGCTGGATTACTGCCCCCTGCCTGCCTTGACCTGTCGTTTGCCTGCCCCTGTGGTTGTAATAAACTCTTGTTACTTCTGCACCGTCTGCTTCTTCCCTTAAAACGTGATAGATATAATGCTTTCTTCATCGACAAGTACGTAAAAGTGAGTTAATGTACGGTTGAAATTTGGGCAAAGAAACAATTACCCCCAAAAATTGTATTGTCAACGTCCGTAAAATACATATTTTCAACATCTGTAAAATACATATTTTCAATGTCCAGAACATCCTTAATATACGTATTTTCAACTTTCATTCAGAATCCAAAATGAGCCTGATTTCAACATCATTTTACTCGCTGCGACGACTCATACCAACATCCTGGACATCAGCCTACATCATTGCCAATGCCTGTTTATCATTGAAAATGGTGTTTGTTGCTCTTTTCTATATTTTATTGTTACTGTTACATAAAACATGAACAGGTTAGTAGTTCTGTCACACAAACATCAAGGCGATACACTCATAACCAAAAGTATGTGGACACCTGCTCGTCAATCATCTCATAACAAAATCATGGGCCTTAACATAGAGTTGGTCCCCCCCTTTGCTGCTATAACAGCCTACACTCTTCTGGGAAGGCTTTGCACTAGATGTTGGAACATTGCTGTGGGGACTTTCTTCCGTTCAGCCACAAGAGCATTAGTGAGGTCGGGCACTGATGTTGGGCGATTAGGTCTGGCTCGCAGTCTGCGTTCCAATTCATCCCAAAGGTCAGGGCCCCGTGCAGGCCAGTCAAGTTCTTCCACACCGATCTCGACAACATTTTTGTATTGACCTTGCATTGTACACAGGGCATTGTCATGCTGAAACAGGAAAGGGCCTTCCCCAGACTGTTGCCACAAAGTCGGAAGCACAGAATGATCTAGAATGTCACTTTATGAGTTAGCGTTGGGGCTATGGGAACTATGGGGCCTAGCCCGACCCATGAAAAACAGCCCTAGACCATTATTCCTCCTCCACCAAACTTTACAGTTGGCACTATGCATCCTGGCATCTGCCAAACCCAGATTTGTCCGTTGGACTGCCAGATGGTGAAGCGTGATTCATTACTCCAGAGAATGAGTTTCCACTGCTCCAGAGTCCAATGGAGGCAAGCTTTACACCACTCCAGCCGACGCTTGGCATTGCGCATGGTGATCTTAGGCTTGCGTGCGGCTTCTCGTCATGGAAATCCATTTTATGAAGCTCCCGACTAACAGTTCTTGTGCTGACATTGTTTCCAGAGGCAGTTTGGAACTGGGTAGAGAGTGTTGCAACCGAGGACAGACGATTTTTACATGCTACAGGCTTCAGCACTCGGCGGTCCCATTCAAATCAAATTGTATTTGTCACATGCGCCACATACAACAGGTGTAGGTAGACCTTACAGTGAAATGTTTATTTATACAAGCCTTTAACCAACAATGCTTTAGAAGTTAAGAAAAGTAAAAAATAGAAAATAAAAGTAACAAATAATTAAACAACGAGACTATATCCAGGGGGTACCAGTTAGTTGATGTAATTGAGGTAATATGTACATATAGGTAGAGTTAAAGTGACTATGCATAGATAATAAACAGAGAGTAGCAGCAGCGTAAAAGAGTGGTCTGGGTAGCCTTTTGATTAGCTGTTCAGGAGTCTTATGGCTTGGCGGTAGAAGCTGTTAAGAAGCCTTTTGTACCTAGACGTGGCGCTCCGGTACTGCTTTCCTTGTGGTAGCAGAGAGAACAGTCCATTATTAGGGTGGCTGGAGTCATTGACATTTTTAGGGCCTTCCTCTGATACCACCTGTTATAGAGGTCCTGGTTGGCATGAAGCTTGGCCCCAGTGATGTTCTGGGCCGTACGCACTACCCTCTGTAGTGCCTTGCGGTCGGAGGCCGAGCAGTTGCCATACTAGGTAGTGATGCAACCAGTCAGGATGCTCTCGATGGTGCAGCTGTGGAACGTTTTGTAGGATCTGAGGACCCATGCCAAATCTTTTCAGTCTCCTGAGGGGGAATAGGTTTTGTCGTGCCCTCTTCACGACTGTCTTAGTGTGTTTGGACCATGATAGTTTGTTGGTGATATGAACACCAAGGAACTTGAAGCTCTCAACCTGCTCCCCTGCAGCCCTGTCGATGAGAATGGGGGCATATGCGGTTCTCCTTTTCCTGTAGTCCACAATCATCTCCTTTGTCTTGATCACGTTGAGGGACAGGTTGTTGTCCTGGCACCACCCGGCCAGGTCTCTGACCTCCTCCCTATAGGCTGTCTCGTTGTTGTTGGTGATCAGGCCTACCACTGTTGTGTCATCGGCAAACTTAATGATGATGTTGGAGTTGTGACTGGCCGTCCAGTCATGAGTGAACAGGGAGTACAGGAGGGGACTGAGCACGCACCCCTGAGGGGCCCCCGTGTTGAGGATCAGCGTGGCGGATGTGTTGTTAGCTACCCTTACCACCTGGGGGCAGCTTGTCAGGAAGTCTAGGATCCAGTTGCAGATGGTGTTTAGGCTCAGGGTCCTTAGCTTAGTGATGAGCTTTGAGGGCACTATAGTGTTGAACGCTGAGCTGTAATCAATGAATAGCATTCTCACATAGGTGTTCCTTTTGTCCAGGTGGGAAAGGGCAGTGTTGAGTGCAATAGAGATTGCATCATCTGTGGATCTGTTGGGGCGGTATGCAAATTGGAGTGGGTCTAGGGTTTCTGGGATAATGGTATTGATGTGAGCCCTGATCAGCCTTTCAAAGCACTTCATGGCTACAGACATGAGTGCTACGGGTCAGTAGTCATTTTGCCAGGTTACCTTAGTGTTCTTGGGCACAGGGACTATGGTGGTCTGCTTGAAACATGTTGGTATTACAGACTTAGTCAGGCCCTGCCACATTCGACGAGCATCGGAGCCGGTGTAGTACGACTCAATCTTAGTCCTGTATTGACACTTTGCCTGTTTGATGGTTCGTCGGAGGGCATAGCGGGATTTCTTATAAGCTTCTGGGTTAGAGTCCCGCTCCTTGAAAGCAGCAGCTTTACCCTTTAGCTCAGTGCGAATGTTGCCTGTAATCCATGGCTTCTGGTTGGGGTATGTAGGTACGGTCACTGTGGGGACGACATCATCAATGCACTTATTGATGAAGCCAGTGACTGATGTGGTGTACTCCTCAATGGCATCAGAAGAATCCTAGAACATATTCCAGTCTGTGCTAGCTAAACAGTCCTGTTGCTTAGCATCTGCATCATCTGACCACTTTCTTATTGACCGAGTCACTGGTGCTTCCTGCTTTAGTTTTTGCTTGTAAGCAGGAATCAGGAGGATAGAATTATGGTCAGATTTGCCAAATGGAGGGCGAGGGAGAGCTTTGTACGCGTCTCTGTGTGTGGAGTAAAGGTGGTCTAGAGTTTTTTTCCCTCTGGTTGCACATTTAACATGCTAGTAGAAATGAGGTAAAACATTTTTGAGTTTCCCTGCATTAAAGTCCCCGGCCACTAGGAGCACCGTCTCTGGATGAGCATTTTCCTGTTTGCTTATGGCCATATACAGCTCATTGAGAGCGGTCTTAGTGCCAGCATTGGTTTGTGCTGGTATATAGACAGCTACGAAAAATACAGATGAAAACTCTCTTGGTAAATAGTGTGGTCTACAGCTTATCATGAGATACAAAACCTTGAGACTTCCTTAAATTTCGTGCACCAGCTGTTGTTTACAAATATACATAGACCGCCAACCCTTGTCTTACCAGAGGCTGCTGTTCTATCCTGCCGAAAAACTTAAAACCGCCAGCTGCATGTTATTCATGTCGTCGTTCAGCCACGACTAAGTGAAACATTACAGTTTTTAATGTTCCATTGGTAGGATGTACGTGATCGTAGTTCGTCTATTTTATTATCGATTGATTGTACGTTGGCTAATAGGACCGATGGTTAAGGTAGACTACCCTCTCGGCGACAGATCCTTACAAGGCACCCAGGATCTTCGTCCTCGATACCTCCGTCTCTTTTTCCTGCGAATGATGGGGATGAGGGCCTTGTCGGCCATCTGAAGTAAATCCTTCCCATCCTACTCGTTGTCGAAAAAGTATTCCACCAGTATGGGGTGAGTAATCTCTGTCCTGATATCTAGAAGCTCTTTTTGGTTATAAGACACGGTTGCAGAAACATTATTTACAAAATAAGTTATAAATAATGCAAAAAAACATACACAAAAGCACAATTGGTTACGGGATAGTAAAACGGCAGCCATCTCCTTCGGCGCCATTAGGCTAAGTCTTACAAGTCTGTGAACTTGTGTGGCCTACCACTTCGCCGCTGAGCCGTTGTTGCTCCTAGATGTTTCCACTTCACAATAACAGCACTTACAGTTGACTGGGGCAGCTCTAGCAGGGCAGAAATTTGACGAACTAATTGGTTGGAAAGGTGGCATTCTATGACGGTGCCACATTGAAAGTCACTGAGTTCTTCAGTAAGGCCTTTCTACAGCCAATGTTTGTCTATGGAGATTGCACGGCTGTGTGCTCATTTTTATACACCTGTCAGCAACCCGTGTGGCTTAAATAGCTAAATCCACTAATTTGAAGGGGTGTCCACATACTTTTATTTATACCTTATTTTACCAGCTAAGTTGACTGAGAACACATTCTCATTTACAGCAATGACCTGGGGAATAGTTACAGGAGAGAGGAATGAGCAAATTGGAAGCTAGATGGCCATGATGGTATGAGGGCCAGGTTGGGAATTTAGCCAGAACACCAGGGTTAACACCGTTACTCTTACAATAAGTGCAATGGGATCTTTAGTGACCACAGAAGGTCAGGACACCTGTTTAACCTCCAATCCAAAAACAACACCTTATATAGGGCAATGTCCCCAATCACTGCCCTGGGGCATCTTGTTTTAGACCAGATGAGAGAGTGCCTCCTACTGGCCCTCCAACACCACTTCCAGCAGCATCTGGTCTCCCATCCAGGGCCAACACTGCTTAGCTTCAGAGGCAAGCCAGCAGTGGGATGCAGGGTGGTATGCTGCTACTAGTATCAGGATATAGAATCAGGCCTACTCAAGACTGCCATCAAGTGGCTAAATTGGGTTATAATGGCAAGGACATGCTGGAGGTGAAACCAGAACGGCATTATTATTACACTGTTGATTTTATTGAAAGTGTGTGGGTATATCAGATTGATCTCCATATTATAACTCTGGTATGTAACAATGTGTAACACTCATTTAACAGAGAAGACAGTATTTTGGGATCTGCATTGTTATTTGCTGTGAATTTCGAAAAATCATGTTAATTAAAAATGTAATCAATAAATTATTTAGCAGTTTTGCATAGCAACCAGTCAGTCTCCCTTATGTAAATGTGTATTACTGTATCAACAGGTACAAAGTTATACTGTGGTTCTGGACCAATTCCATGGCTTTGAAAGCTAATTTAACTAATTGAAATGAGTAACAGAAAGCTTTTTATCTCTAGATCTCATACAATACCAATATACAGCGTATACTGTGGTAGCATAGCTGTATGTCTTCTCCCACCCCCACACTTACGCACACGATGAAATTCCTCTAAGAACACGGTCACAGGCTTTTAGACACTCATTAGCCCGTATGAATACTATAAGTGTTAGCTCCCATTACATGGTGTTGTTTGGGATTGGGACACACCCCCAACTCCATACATGGAGTGCTACCTCCTTCCCACACAGCACTGCATCTCACAGAGACAATATATGGATTGTTTTCTCTCACTGTTGCCTTTGACTCACGTACCCTCACACACACACACAAACAAACACACACACTCTTCCTCTCTCTCCCGCTCTCTCTTGTTCTCTCTCCCTCCTTAACTCTATAAACAAGACTCACAGACTGCATACGTTAACAGACTGCATTTGAACGTAAACCCCTCCAAGTTTCCATCATGATGTAGAAACACAGATGATCTTCCTCAGGCAGCTGTTTAAGGAACCTCCCCACCCCACTCTGTCCCCATTGCGTTGTCTCATATATAGACAGCACACGCTGAGTTGTAACAAAATCTTAATTAAGGCTCCTAATCCTCCGTGCCGTCGCCTGGCCAATGCTGTGCACTCTCGTGAAATACTGTGAAACACAGCATGGGAGGGAAGGGGGGGTCGGACAGGGCTGTCTTCTTCTGCATTAACATTCTGTTACGAAGGGGTGGACTTGTTTTTTTTTGTCCAGACTACTCTTCAAAAATCAATTCAGTACACGAATGAATAGAAAAACCAATCCATATGCCACAGTCTAGATCCAGTAGCAATGTGTTACTGTAACAGTACTGTCAAATTCTAGATTAGTCCGAAGCGTTTACTGTTGGTCTAGATTAGTTTAGTGCCAGAACAACATTTTATAATACAGGTTTGAAAATGTGGACTGGTGGTCTGCAACACTCAGGACAAGGACTTGTGCCACATTCCGTAAGATATCTGATGGTACAAACCTGAATATCTCCTTACTTGTGACAGGCTTCTTGACAGATGTGTGTCTGTTGTACGCGAGCTAGTGTCTTGATTGAAAATGCCCACACAGCAACGTCCTCAGTCAAATGCGCAACATTTTTTATTTATCAAAGTTAGTCACTGTCTATATAGCTTTATGTTGTCTGGTACCAACAAGCATATACTGTACATTTTCTTTGAAATGCATTCACATAAAGATGGTCTGTGATATACTGTTGTAGGACCGCATTAGTAGACTTCACAAATTGGGTAGACATTTTAGAGATATCAGCAGAAATTTGATTTCAGGTTTGATATGTTTTGCAGTGAAAGAAGGTCATTGGTTGACCAGAGAAGCAACGGGATTAGGAGGCTACCTTGTGGTACTCCACAATCAACTGCTACCGCTATTGGTTCTGAGTATTGACCACTGACACAACTCATTTCTGTCCACCAACGAGGTAACATTCAAACCAGGATATGAGGCAAATACTGAAACCATATCTTTCATCATCAAAGGCTATTTTCTCTAAATGGAAAGTATTTGGGTCATTCCATAAAAAGAGTGCTTTTTGCATCCATTTAGTATCTTAAGTATAAATTGTACACCAATATTGAATTTTAAAAGCCTGTTATATTAAATAAAGTGCCATTTAATATAGACCACACGGAGAATTCAATACATCTTATTTGAAATATGAATAAAGGCTTGCTAAAGTGCCAAAATGCAGCATTTTCACATGTCCCTCTGTGTCACGTCTAGAAAGATTTCAATCGACTTAATTCATTGCCTTTAATTGCCACTCCCTGTTGCACACAACAAGCTTCTATTCCCCCTGTCGTGAGGGGATTTATGGCTGATTTAAGATGAAATCGTCAACCCTGTTATGATCAACCCTGTTACTTTATTTGGCACTTAATAGGCACTTACTTTAGTATTTTTTTCCCATTTAACTTAACTTGAGATTGGAAGTTGAATGTGTGCTCTTTATGACAGAATGTTAAAATTAGGTGAAATCAAACGTTTTTTTAACTTCTCAAAAGGCACCGAATTGGTGGAACGATCCATTTGCTTTTGTCCTTGGGGAGGCTTGTATTCATCGGAGAAGCTTTTTATTCAGTGGAGTGGTAAAGGCCATGTGGTTTGGGAGACCTCGTGCCCCACCTCTCTTTAAGGAACAGATGCCCTGATGGAAGAAGTGCGACAGACGAGTCGAAAATGAGTTTGACACGTGTTAAACAGGTGCAGCCACGTAAAGTTGAGGTTTGACAAGATGATGGGCAGAACTAGAAGCAATCATTATCACCTCCACTCAAGTCTGTGATTAATATTCAGTACTGCCCTTTTTGAAAGACATCGACAAATGTCAGGATGTAAATAGTTTGAACAGATTGTCAGTGGTTGATGAGATGTTTGAATAAATCCAATGGTATAATTATTTGCATTTCCATTGTCAGGTATTTATAAGCTGTTACTAAGATTGAACATAGGTCTTATACAATGTATATGACTGACAAATGGATTGATAGATATCTGGGAGAAGACTATCTCTTAGTTCTGGGCCTTATTCTGTAGTAGACCAAGCGTGGACTAAATTCATTTTAAATGAGGACTCAAATTTTCTACAGAATGTATGTCATCACAATAACAGATAGAGCTGGGTAAGGATTACATGATACAAATGTAATACAATCTACTGTATATGTGGCCCTGTATCAGATTGAATAGATGCCAACATTCATTCTGAATCTCACACACTTTCAGAAAGTTTTCTTTCAGTCACTGCTACCTTTCACTTTCGTACACCCTAGCCCGTCCCGTCTTACAAAGGTGCCAATGATGGCGAGTAAGGCCTGAGGAGGGATATGCCATGGAGGGAGGTGCCCCCCACCCTCCAGAACCGTGCGGACCACAGGGGCTGGATTAATCACATTAGAGGCCCAGGAGAGAGATGGGAAGTAGACAGTACCGTGACAGCCGGGGGAGCACTGGCACGACTAATCCCGTTAGGACAGGGAAAAAGGGGGACGCCATCGCTCCTACTATGCTGAGAAAAGAAACATTTTCCCAGGAATGAGTTCACCTGTATGGTAACACAGAAAAGTTGCCCTTTTGATGCCTATAGAATGAGACAATTACTCTTGGCACATACAAATGGGTTTTTATTCATCCTGGGCATTACTTATTGTCGGTGCATAAAAACAAAACAGCTATAGACAGTGGCATTGCATGAGATCCTCTTTCATGCCACAGCAAAGCAGCCCTTTTAAACCTGGCGGAACCAGCCTCTCTAACAGTGAGAAGATGGGGAGGGCTGCTGTTAGAAAGACAGAGCTTACTTCATCTGCTATTGTAAGCGCACCCGAGTTCAACCTTAATGTAAACCTTAGCAGGCGCGATAACAATGGGATGCTCTCTATAAAAATATATCCTGCTGGGTAATCCGGCAGATGGCCACAGCAGCGGACACTATAAGAGCGGCTGGCCACTGCAGGAGTAACAGGGAACGTCCGATCACCAGCCACTCTCCGGCCTGGGAGATATGGAATCAAGATTCCTCTCTCCCCTTAGCAACGCTGGGAAACTGAGATGTCAGTTTGCATCCATCAAGTTTCTAGTTAATCTCACACTCCACTTCTCTTTCTCCATTCTCTCCTTTTTGTATATTCCTCTTTGTTGGGGGGATTAAGCTGAGTGGTAAAACAGTGATTTAATGATCTTTCCATGGCTGTGTGCACCACTTAAACCATGAGACAAACAAGCTGAGGCATTCTGGGAGTCACTCCCTCTGAAGGCAGCGCTCTGGGAATTGTGTGAGGCTTGATACAGCTGAAGTTCTGGGGGATTTTATTCCTCTATGGTCTGATTTGCTCATTTGCTGGTCTGGGAAAATATAGACTTGGTATATAATGAATTATGCACCAGATTTATAAGGCTCTTACTTGTTTGTGTAAAAGTACAGAGAGCTAACGTTTTAAACAATTATGAATGTTTTGGATAATAATAAACATTGGTTATCCAATGGTTGTCTTTTGCCATCATACAATTGTCACCAAATTCAGATATTCAAACTCTGAATTTACTAAATATAAAAATACTGAAAGTGAATCCATTCAAAGTTTTTCTGTTTTGTAGGTTGCATTAGCAAAGTTAAAAAGCAAACACATCTAATATCTACATTTGTACATTTTAACAATTGTTTTTCACTGCAAACAAAAATTTCTTTCACAGGCATTTAACTTCATAAATTAACAGGATCACTCTCACAATGCAAGAGGGAACTTTTCTTTGTATTTTCCTGGAAACCCTGTGACCCAATTAAATTCATGTTGGTTGCCCTATAATGTGTTGTTAATGTCTTTTCCTCATCTTTGTGACAAATGGGTGCAGTGGAAGTCGCATGACATCAAAAAGTGAACACAGGGGTCATCTTGGTTTTATCCAAGAGTCTCACTCTATCCTGAGTGTGGACTCAATAGAAGCCTTGTTTATACCTGGTGCAAACATGCGTCCTTTGTCCTGATCTTATCCAAATTCTGATTGTGCCCACATTGTAGCCGTTGCATCTACACATGGTAGTAAAATGTGTCTCTTATCCGTCCACTGTATCTGCATTGTGACCAGATTTCCTGGTGCCTCCCTTTATGCAGATCGTTTGACAGATATTCTGTCAAAATAAAATTAATTATTGATGCAATTCAATGGTGCTACCTGTCAATGATTTGACCATCCAGATCTGTTTACACTTCAAACAATGGCTCCCTGACTACCTCCGGAGGAGATCAGTAAGATCTGATCACAATGCGTCTTTTATTCATCTACAGCTGTCTAAAAATTTGGGCACAATCAGAATGTGTACAAGATCCAAGACAAAGGACACATGTTAGAACCAGGTATAAATGGGGCTAGAGAGTTACCTAATACTTGTGTAGGTCTGTCTTTGTTTAGAGGGATTACACCTCCCCCTGCCGCAGCATTAGGAGTGGAGAGATGGCGGGTGCTTAAAACTGTACCTGTAGGGAGACTTGTTATTACAGCGAGAGTGTATAGGACCCTGCGTAGGCACCCGCTCACTTTGTTAAAGGGGACCGCTAGACACTATTTGGGGTGTTTTTCCAGTCTCTCTACATAATTATGAGTGATGAGAGGTGTTTCAGACATAATTATGCACCATAGCGGTACTTTGGAATTTTCGCACTGGTAGAGTACAACCAATGACGTCATCGATTGATTGAGCCTGCTGCCTGATCTAAAAATTAATGGAGTCATGTTTTGTTGCAATTATTGTGGCCTTTGTGTTTCGCCATTCCACAATATCCAGGAAACCAAGCCTTGTGCATGTTTTTAATTTGCTCATTATGTCAATGTTGAAGGCTGCTACATTGATTAAAGTGGTAGTGTAAAAATTGCCTCTCACACCATTCAATAAATATAAACATCTATCCTTAAGGCTACCCTTCTGAACTCTCGCCAGAGGCTTACCAGGGATTAAACAGTGTTCTCCATGGGAAACTAGAAGAGCTACAAACCCACATGGCTGAAGTGCAGTCGACATACAGACATATGTGGAGGACCGTGGTGTAGGTGTAGGTGAAGAATCTGGGGTCATCCTCAATTCCACACTGTTTTATTTGCCCACATTAAAATCATCACTAAATCTACCTTCTTCCATCTCAAGAACATCGGCAGACTCCGCCACTCTCTCAACGACTCAGCGGTTTAAAACCCTTACACATGCCTTCAGTACCTCACGCATGGACTATTGTAATGCTCTCCTGTATGGATTCCCTGCCAGCTCCGTCTCACCCACACCAAGCCCAGGGAAAACATCACACCCACACTCCTCCACCTCCACTGGCTTCCAATCAAATGTCGGATCAACTTCAAAGACCTTCTCCTCATCTGCACATCCCTGCATGGCTTTGCTCCCTCCTATTTCTCCGACACGCTACACATCTACACTCCCACCCGCTACCTTAGATCCTCTGACTCTAGCCTACTGGTCACCCCCCTCTATGCTCCATGGGGGATAGTGCCTTCAAATTCAATAAAAAAAATCAAATACATTTAAAAAAAAAATGTGCCGAATACAACTCGTGTAGACTTTACCGTGAAATGCTTGCTTACGAGCCCTTCCCAACGATGCAGTGTTTAAAAATAAGAATAATAAAATAGTAACACAAGATGAATAAAATTAAATCAGGTGGACTGGGGACAATATTTCCCAAGTTAATGGTGTTAATCATTTCTGCTTGCCATCTACTGAAGCAAGGGAGGGTGGGTGACTTCCATTCTGTCAGGATCATTTATTTTGCATCCACCATTCCAAACATCAGAGCCTGTTGTTCCTCATAGGACGATCTTAGAACAGACTCTGAGCAGCCAAAGAGAGCAAGTTCTGCGTCAGGTTCAATGGCCCTGTCATATACCTTTGAGTACCAATCAAAGATGTTCCTCCAAAAATTATTAAGTAGGGGGCAGAGCCAAAACATGATTTAATGAACCCTCTGAGGCTTTACACCTGTCACACAGTAGGGAGACCTGGGGGTAAATTCTATGTCATTTGGTTTTGGTGTAATGAAGTCTATGCAAGACTGTATTGTGTCAATTGATATCTGGCATTGATGGAACAGGAGTGATTTCTTGACAGGGCTTCTCCTCATAGATCATCTGAGATCTCAATATTTAACCCTTTACCCCAGGTCTCCTTGAGATGACTAGTAGAGGCCTCTGTGTAGTAGGAGAAAAAGAAGACAAACTGTGAGATAAAGTGTTTTGAGTTGGGAGGGCGCTGTAGCAAATAATGCAATTAATGTTGTACAAGTACGGTGTCAACATTTAGAATTTTCCCTTTGAAATTGTGTCTGACTTGTAAATAATGGTAAATGATGTGAATGGGAAAGATTGAATGTATTCTTTAATTGGATGAATGATGCTAATTGTTTTTCTATGTATAAGTCTTCAACTGTGGCCAGTCCCTTCTCCCGCCATTCAACAAACACCTTATCAGACGGAGATGGAACAAAAATAATGATTCAAGCATATCGGGGTGTATACAGAGGTATCAGGCACTTCATAAACATGCTTAATCTGGTTTAAAAGTCTTAAAGAATTTCTCAAAACAAAGTTGTTGCCTGTCAGTGTGTTTGGGCACACTGCATTGGAGAAAAGCCAGGCTGGAAGAGGGGAATTTGTTACAAACTTGACTTCCATTTTTAGCCACAGGGGGGCAACAGCGTCCAACTTATCAGGGAACCCCAGTTACAAGTATGTTAATGTCTTGGCATTTGCAGCCCAGTAACAATGCTTAAAGATGGGTAGGCCTAAACCGGCACTTTCCTTGGGCTTTTGCAAGTGGGCTTTACCAATACGATGGTTTTTGTAACCCCAGACAAATGACAAGATTGTCGAGTCCAAAGTCTTCAAAAATTATGAGGTAAGAAAAACTGGAAGATTCTGGAAAAGATAAAGGAACCTGGGAAGAGAAACCATTTAATGGCATTAATGCGTCCCATCATAGAAAGTGGCAACCCGTCATTCAGGGCAGGTGGGGTTTTGAGCACCACACTTTTAGAAAAAAAAAACTATATACACTACCGTTCAAAAGTTTGGGGTCACTTAGAAATGTCCTTGTTTTTGAAAGAAAAGCACATTTTTGGTCCATTAAAATAACAAAAAATTGATCAGAAATACATTGTTAATGTTGTAAATTACTATTGTAGCTGGAAACGGCAGATTTTTAATGGAATACCTACATAGGCATACAGAGGCCCATTATCAGCAACCATCACTCCTGTGTTGCAATGGCACGTTGTGTTAGCTAATCCAAGGTTATCATTTTTAAAAGGCTAATTGTTCATTAGAAAACCCTTTTGCAATTATGTTAGCACAGTTGAAAAGTGTTGTCCTGATTAAGCAATAAAATTGGCCTTCTTTAGACTAGTTGAGTATCTGGAGCATCAGCATTTGTGGGTTCGATTACAGACTCAGAATGGCCAGAAACAAAGAACTTTCTTCTGAAACTCGTCAGTCTATTCTTGTTCTGAGAAATTAAGGCTATTCCATGCAAGAAATTGTCAAGAAACTGAAGATCTCGTACAGCGCTGTGTACTACTCCCTTCACAGAACAGCGCAAACTGTCTCTAACCAGAATAGAAAGAGGAGTGGGAGGCCCCGGTGCACAACTGAGCAAGAGGACAAGTACATTAGAGTCTAGTCTAGTTTGAGAAACAGACGCCTCACAAGTCCTCAACTGGCAGCTTCATTAAATAGTACCCGCAAAACACCAGTTTCAACGTCAACAGTGAAGAGGCGACTACGGGATGCTGGCCTTCTAGGCAGAGTTCCTCTGTCCAGTGTTCGTGTTCTTTTGCCCATCTTAATCTTTTATTTTTATTGGCCAGTCTGAGATATGGCTTTTTCTTTGCAACTCTGCAACTGTTATTGCTGTTTTGTTTTGGTCCTGCTAACTAGGCTGTGATCACAATGCACTAATGAAACTGGGTTAGCCCCAGGCTCAGAACACACTGAGTTAAAGATTCATCCTTCTGTACTGCAATACTCTTCCTTTCCTTCTCCTTTACGTTATCCTCCTCCTGCTCTCTCCTCCTCTCTCCTCCTCCTCTTCCTCTCTCCTCCTCCTTCTCTCTTCTCCTCCTCCTTCTCTCTTCTCCCCCTCCTCCTCTCTTCTCCCCCTCCTCCTCTCTCCTCCACCTCGTCTCTTCTCCCCCCTCCTCCCCACTCCTCCTCCCCCCTTCTCTCTCCTCTTCCTCTCTCCTCCCCCCTGGACATTGTCTGCGTATTACGAAATTCGGCTTTCTGTGTATCCTATTTTAAGACCTTGGATATTAGGATCATCCCTTATTTGTATCACAAGGGGTTCAAGGGCAACAGCGAAGAGCAGAGGACTGAGTGGGCAGCCCTGCTGGACAGATCTATGCAGTTCAAAGGGACTAGATTTGTCGCTGTTGGTCAGAATAGAGGATGTTGGGCAGGAATAGAGCATTTTGACCCAGATGATAAATAAATTGCCAAATCCAAACCTAGTGACTGCTTCGAACATGTATGACCATTCCATTTGGTCAAACGCTTTCTGAGTATCTAACGATATAATAGCCGCCTTGGAGCCGGATTGGAGCCATGATTTGTATATAGAATGTTAAGCAGCCTGTACACATTAGAAAAAGAGAACTTGGGATGAAGCCTGTCTGATCTGGATGAATTATGGTTGTTACATGTTTGTTCTACCTATTAGCAAGCACTTTGGTGCCATTTTTGAAATCGAAATTAAGCAATGTTATTGGTCTATAATTTGCAGGGTCTGTTACCTCTCTGCATTTTTTTTAACAGAAGGCAAATATTGGCTTTATACAAAGATTTTGGCAAAATGTTATTTTCTGTTGAATCAGTGAACCTTCTGAATAAGAGCGAAGTGAGAACTTCACAATGTTTTATAAAATTCACAGCCAAAACCATCAGGGCCAGCAGCCTTTCCAGATGGGAAAGGTTTTATTTCATTTCTTCTGTTGTGAAATTTGAGTTCAATTCTTTTTTGGCGCTATCGTCAAGGTTTGGCAGGCTGATGGAATCTGATGCATCGGATCTGGAAGAATATAACTGGGTACATTTTTTTGAAGCAGTTGTTACGTAGCTTGCTTGATGCTTGGGGAAGACTCTTATCATGCCGTTGTGGCGAACATGTAGCCTGGCTGGAAAATGCAGGCTCTAATTTACCTCCGCCTTCTCGCATGGTCTGTATCACATCTCGGAATGCGCGCTATTGCTCCATCACCTCCATGGTATAGTCGGGCAAGATGAGAACCTTTTTATCCTTTTGTATTCCATAGCACCTGGTGAGGGCTTTGCCTGTAGAGAGCAATGTGCATGGTCAATGATGAGGGGCTTTGGGAAGTTGTCGTCGCCCAGCAGTTTGGGAATGAGCTTGGACACGAACTCTGTGGGTTTCCCTTGTTCTTCGTCCTCCAAAATCCCCACAAGTTTGATGTTCAGCCTGTGACGCATACCTTCTAAATCAAGAACCTTGGCTTGGAGCACCTCGTTCTTCTTTTTAAGCTTTGCGCAGGTGGATTCCAGGCCTCCGATCTGGGTGTCATGATCAGATAGGGCCTCAGTGTCCATGCGGCCCTTCAGTTAGGCCTGTGCTGTCTTTAGAGACTCAAAATTTGTTTTGAGCCTGTTTCGATCGTTGATAGTTTTAATTACAGCCTCTTTCATTTGTTGACAGGTTTCCGTGGAAGAATCTTGTTGCTGGGTATCTGCAGAGTTGTCGTCATCGGTACTCAAAATAGCACTACCTGCTGCTTGTTGGGCCTGGGCCTTTGTCAACTTTGTGTTCGCTGTTCTGTTGATTTTCTTCACCATATTTCAATTTTTCGCTGCTAGTTAGTGCCTGGAAATAAAACAGTCAAAATGTACGATTTCAAAATACACAGAGAGGAGATCTGAAGGAACATTTCGACTCCTAACGCATTTGCACTAGCGCCTCCCCTCTTGAAATATTCTTGATATGTTCATCAAAAGAGAGATCAGGGTTCAGAGTAACACCAAGGTCATCACAGTTTTATTTGAGAGGACTGTACAACCATCAAGATTAATTGTCAGATAAAACAGCAGATCTCTTTGTTTCTTGGGACCTAGAACTAGCATCTCTGTTTTGTCCGAGTTTAAAAGTAAAACACCTTTCGCCATCCACCTCCTTATGTCTGAAACAGAAGCTTCTATGACAGGCCATTTTGGGGCTTCACCATGTTTCATCGAAATGTACAGCTGTGTGTCCTCCGCATAGCAGTGAAAGTTGACATTGTGTTTCCGAATTACATCACCAAGAGGTAGAATATATAGTGAAAACAATAGAGATCCTAAAATGGAACCTTGAGGAACACTGAAACTTACAATTGATTTGTCAGAGGATAAACCATCCACAGAGATGAACTGATATCTTTCCGGCAGATAAGATCTAAAACAGGCAAGAACTTGTCCGTGTAGACCAATTAGGGTTTCCAATCGCTCCAAAAGAATGTGGTGAGCGATGGTGTCAGACTAAGACTAAGGTCTAGGAGCATTTTTTTAGGTGCAGAGGTGCAGAGGATTTTTTTAGGGGGTAGAGCCTTGGTCTGACACCAGACTGGAGCATTTCGTATACATTATTTGTCTTCAGGAAGCAGTGAGTTGTGCGCAACAGCGTTACATTTTTTGTTGTTGAGAGGAATGGGAGATTCGATATAGGCCGATAGTTTTTAAGTTTTCCGGGTCAAGGTTTGGCTTTTTCGGGAGAGGCTTTATCACTGCCACTTTTAGTGAGTCTGGTACAGATCTGGAGGATAGGGATCTGTTTATTATGTTCAAAGCACAGGAAGTATCTCTTTCAGTAGTTTAATTGGAATAGGGTCCAGTAGGCAGCTGGAAGGTTTAGATGTCATGACTATTTTTGGGAATGTGTCAAGAGATACAGGATTAAAAAACTTGTGTCTCCATTGATCTTAGGTCCTGGCAGTTCAGTGCAGACTCAGGACAACTGAGTTTTGGAGATATACACAGATTCCGTAATTTGCATTCTAATGATCATGATCTTTCCTTTGAAGAAATTAATGAATTCGTCACTGCTGAAGTGAAGTCCATCCTCTCTTGGGGAATGCTGCTTTTTAGTGAGCTTTGCGATAGTATCAAAAATACATGTTGGATTGTTTATATTCTCCCCAATTAAGTTGGAAACGTAGGCTGATTGAGCAGCAGAGGGCTCTTCGATATGGCATGGTACTGTCTTTCCAAGCTAGTCGGAAAACTTCCAGTTTGGTGAAGTGCTATTTCTGTTCTACTTTTCTGGAAGCTTGCGTCAGGGCTCGGGTATTTTCTGTATACCAGGGAGCTCATTTTTTCTGACAAATATGTTTTATTTTTAGAGGTGAGACTGCATCTAGGGTATTACGCAAGTTTACATTTAGATCCTCAGTCAGGTGGTTAACCGATTTTTGTACTCCAACGTCCTTGGGTAGGTGGAGAGAGTCTAGAAAGGCATCTAGGAATCTTTGGGTTGTCTGAGAATTTATTGCATGATTTTTGATAATCCTTGTTTGGGGTTTGAACAGATTATTTGTTGCGATTGCAAATGTAATAAAATGGTGGTACGAGGAAAAACATTTAGATTCACAATATTTATTCCACCGGACAAAACTAGATCCAGGATATGACTGTGGCAATGCGTATGCTCGGAGACTTGTTGGACGAAACCCACTGAGTCGATGATGGCGCCGAAAGCCTTTTGGAGTGGGTCTGTGGACGTTTCCATGTGAATATTGAAGTCACCAAAAATTAAAATATCTGCCATGACTACAAGGTCCGATAGGAATTCAGGGAACTCAGTGAGGAATGCTGTATATGGCCCAGGAGGCCTGTAAACGGTAGCTATAAAAAGTGATTGAGTAGGCTACATAGATTTCATGACTTGAAGCTCAGAGGACAAAAACTCTGTTCTTTATTTTTTTAATAAAAATGTGCGGTTGTAAATGTCAACACCTCCGCCTTTGCGGGACGCGTAGGGGATATGGTCACTAGTGTAACCAGGAGGAGAGGCATTTAACACAATGAATTCATCAGACTTGAGCCATGTTTCAGTCAGACCAATTTTTATTTTTTATTTTAACTTTTATTTAACTAGGCAAGTCAGTTAACTTCTCTGCGCTACAAATCCCGTTAGCGGGATCACTTTCCTAAACAACCGTTAGAATTGCAGGGCGCCAAATGCAAAAATATTACAACAAATATTTATAATCATGCAATCACAAGTGAAATATATCAAAATACACCTTAGCTTGTTGTTAATCCACCTATCGTGTCAGATTTTGAAAATATACTTTACAGCGAAAGAAATCCAAGCTTTTGTGAGTGTAGCAATCAATGGTAGAATAGTTAGCCTTATATTAGCTTGGTTAGCTTGGTCACGAAAGTCAGAAAAGCAATAAAATTAATCCCTTACCTTAGATAATCTTCGGATGTTTGCACTCACGAGACTCCCAGTTACACAACAAATGTTCTTTTTGTTCAATAAATATAAATTTTATCACAAAAAAAACGCCATTTGGGTTGCGCGTTATGTTCAGAAAACCAAAGCCTTGTTCCGTTCGACATATTCCAAAAAGTATCCGTAATGGTCGTAGAAACATGTAAAATGTTTTTTATAATCAATCCTCAGGTTGTTTTTAACAAACACAATCGCTAATATTTCAACCGGACCATAACCTATTCATTAAGAGAGAAAAAGAAAATGGAGAGCTCCTCTCGCGCGCAGGAACTATTCGGAGGACACCTGACTACTTTTGAAAATTCACGCTCATTTTTCAAAATAAAAGCCTGAAACTATGTCTAAAGCCTGGTCACAGCCTGAGGAAGCCATTGGAAAAGGAATCTGGTTGATATTCCTTTAAATGGAAGAAAGACGGTCCAGGAAACACAGATTTTAAAAAAATATATCACTTCCGGGTTAGATTTTCTCAGGTTTTCGTCTGCAGAATACGTTTTGTTATACTCACAGACAATATTTTGACAGTTTTGGAAACTTTGGAGTGTTTTCTATCCCAATCTGTAAATTATATGCATATTCTACGATCTGGGCCAGAGAAAATGTCCGTTTACCTTGGGAACGTTATTTTAAGAAAGAAAAAATTCTGACCCCTAGCGCTAAGAAGTTGGTGCACGGATCCCTTTAGCGGGATAATTGTCATCAACAACCGTTGAATTACAGAGCGGCAAATTCCCCCAAAATTGCTAAAAATATTTATATTCATGAAATCACAAGTGCAATATAGCAAAACACAGCTTAGCTTGTTGTTAATCCACCTGTCGTGTCAGATTTTGAAAATATGCTTTACAGCGAAAGCAATCGAAGCGTTTGTGAGTTTATCGATCACTAGACAAAACATTACGAACACCTAGCAGCAATGTAGATTGGTCACGAAAGTCAGAAAAGCAATAAAATTAATCACTTACCTTTTGATGATCTTCGGATGTTTGCACTCACGACACTCCCAGTTACACAATAAATGTTCTTTTTGTTCGATAAAGATGAGTTTTATATCCAAAAACCTCCATTTGGTTTGCGCGTTATGTTCAGTGATCCACAGGCTCGTGCCGGTCTTGAAGGGCAGACGAAAATTCCAAATAGTATCCGTAAAGTTCGTAGAAACATGTCAAACGTTTTTATAATCAATCCTCAGGTTGTTTTTAACATAAATAATCGATAATATTTCAACCGGAGGGTAAAGTAATTCAATACAAGACAGAAATAAAATGTCGAACTACCACTTTCGCGCGCAAGAACTAATCAAGGACACTGACGCGATTTGATAAATCTCGCTCATTTTTCAGAATTAAAGCTTGAAACTATGTCTAAAGACTGGTCACAACCTGTGGAAGCCACTGGAAAAGGAATCTGGTTGATATCCCTTTAAATGGAGGATAGGCAGGCAATGGAACAGGGATTTTTCAAAATAAGAGGCACTTCCGAGTTGGATTTCCTCAGGTTTTCACCTGCAAAATCAGTTCTGTTATACTCACAGACAATATTTTGACAGTTCTGGAGACTTTAGAGTGTTTTCTATCCTAATCTGCCAATTATATGCATATTCTAGCATCTGGGCCTGAGAAATAGGCCGTTTACATTGGGAACGTTATTTTTCCAAACATAAAAATTCTGCTTCCTAGCGTCAAGAAGTTAACAAACGTGGCATTGTTCGATGCCAGAAGAATAGATCCTGACTGTATTGCCCGCTCGAGTAAAGCCACCATTCGTTTGTGGAGGCAAACCTTTCTGGATTTTAGAGCCCTGGAAAAGGCTGTGAGAAACCTAGCTTGTTCTATTTCAGGCTCGGGTGTTTCTACAAAAGAATTGGATGAATTAAGAAGGTTGGCCGCTTCGCATAACATCAAGTCGTCTACCTCTGAAATGTCATTTAAAACGTTGAAATCATCCGGTTTCAGTGTTTTATTGGGGATGTCCGGTGCGCCGAAATCCTCCGCGTGTTCTCGTTGTGTATGGTCTTCTGTGCCGTTACACGCCGGGGAGGAGTCTGAAAGAAAATAATACATACAAAATAGGTTATTAAACATAAAATATATTAGATAAAAAAAGTCAAATATATTTCAGATATAATACTATATATTAACAATACATAATTAAAATACCTCGGCTTTTTTGACGAGGGCTGTTCTGACGAATTGCGGAAACCGGGGGCTCTAGACTTTTATCACCAAGCATTCCAGATTCTGCCGGGCATGTCTCGTTGGAGTCTGAAAAAACATTATTTGTCATTGTTTTAACATATTCAATCATAAAAAATGTATAAATAATAATAAAATATGTATAACTAATAACATATACAGTGGGGAGAACAAGTATTTGATACACTGCTGATTTTGCAGGTTTTCCTACCTTCAAAGCATGTAGAGGTCTGTCATTTTTATCATAGGTACACTTCAACTGTGAGAGACGGAATCTAAAACAAAAATCAAGAAAATCACATTGTATGATTTTTAAGTAATTAATTTGCTTTTATTGCATGACATAAGTATTTGATCACCTACCAACCAGTAAGAATTCCGGCTCTCACAGACCTGTTATTTTTTCTTTAAGAAGCCCTCCTGTTCTCCACTCATTACCTGTATTAACTGCACCTGTTTGAACTCGTTACCTGTATAAAAGACACCTGTCCACACACTCAATCAAACAGACTCCAACCTCTCCACAATAGCCAAGACCAGAGAGCTGTGTAAGGACATCAGGGATAAAATTGTAGACCTGCACAAGGCTGGGATGGGCTACAGGACAATAGGCAAGCAGTTTGGTGAGAAGGCAACAACTGTTGGCGCAATTATTCGAAAATGGAAGAAGTTCAAGATGATGGTCAATCACCCTCGGTCTGGGGCTCCATGCAAGTTCTCACCTCGTGGGGCATCAATGATCATGAGGAAGGTGAGGGATCAGCCAAGAACTACACGTCAGGACCTGGTCAATGACCTGAAGAGAGCTGGGACCACAGTCTCAAAGAAAACCATTAGTAACACACTACGCCGTCATGGATTAATATCCTGCAGCGCACGCAAGGTCCCCCTGCTCAAGCCAGCGCATGTCCAGGCCCGTCTGAAGTTTGCCAATGACCATCTGGATGATCCAGAGGAGGAATGGGAGAAGGTCATGTGGTCTGATGAGACAAAAATAGAGCTTTTTGGTCTAAACTCCACTCGCCGTGTTTGGAGGAAGAAGAAGGATGAGTACAACCCCAAGAACACCATCCCAACCGTGAAGCATGGAGGTGGAAACATCATTCTTTGGGGATGCTTTTCTGCAAAGGGGACAGGACGACTGCACCATATTGAGGGGAGGATGGATGGGGCCATGTATCGCGAGATCTTGGCCAACAACCTCCTTCCCTCAGTAAGAGCATTGAAGATGGGTCGTGGCTGGGTCTTCCAGTATGACAACGACCCGAAACACACAGCCAGGGCAACTAAGGAGTGGCTCCGTAAGAAGCATCTCAAGGTCCTGGAGTGGCCTAGCCAGTCTCCAGACCTGAACCCAATAGAAAATCTTTGGAGGGAGCTGAAAGTCCGTATTGCCCAGCGACAGCCCCGAAACCTGAAGGATCTGGAGAAGGTCTGTATGGAGGAGTGGGCCAAAATCCCTGCTGCAGTGTGTGCAAACCTGGGTCAAGAACTACAGGAAACGTATGATCTCTGTAATTGCAAACAAAGGTTTCTGTTCCAAATATTAAGTTCTGCTTTTCTGATGTATCAAATACTTATGTCATGCAATAAAATGCAAATTAATTACTTAAAAATCATACAATGTGATTTTCTGGATTTTTGTTTTAGATTCCGTCTCTCACAGTTGAAGTGTACCTATGATAAAAATGACAGACCTCTACATGCTTTGTAAGTAGGAAAACCTGCAAAATCGGCAGTGTATCAAATACTTGTTCTCCTCACTGTATATAACAAAGTGCTTGAAAAAAGTAGATGGAGGTGAAGCATATGTTATTGTTATTGTCACGCCCTGACCTGAGAGAGCCTTTTATGTCTCTATTTTGGTTTGGTCAGGGTGTGATTTGGGTGGGCATTCTATGTTCTTTATTTCTTTGTTTCTGGCCGAGTGTGGCTCCCAATCAGAGGCAGCTGTCTATTGTTGTCTCTGATTGGAGATCATACTTAGGCAGCCCTTTTCCCTCCTGCTGTGTGGGATCTTGTTCTTTGTTTGTGTGCAGGGAGTTTGCACACTGAAGCTGTTCGGTCGTTGTTATTCTTTATTGTTTTGTCCTTTCAAAGTTTCACTTCGTTATTAAATTATGTGGAACTCAAAGAACGCTGCGCCTTGGTCTCTTCCTTCCTTCCTTCTTACTAATGAACTTTTGATAGTCCATGGCACTGATCTCTCCAGGCCCTGACAAAGTCATGATATCACAGCAAATAGTTGACTGGTCACAACTGGATTGATTTGAAACCAGAAAAACTCAATAGATAAATGTATTTTTTGCCATGATTGAATATTGTAAACTGTGTCAAATCAGCAAACTTTCAACTTTCAGTTTATTTTTTACACTGGCTGTTTCCCAGTGACTCTCCTCACTCCCTACTGACAGCTCCCTACTGACAGTTACCAGAATGATGTCAAGAAACCAGCCTGAAGGTATGTTTTATGAATCACACAGGACTGGACAGGAGCAAGCTAAAATAATCCTATTTAGAATACTGGAATATAGAGGTTGGGAAATGGGGAATGGGTCAATAACTCTCTCAGCTTTTTGAGACTGTCTCTCTGTTCTGTGTTCACAGTTGACGGCATAGAGGGGAACGGGCCCAAGATGCAGACATATGAGGTCAGACGTGTCTCTGCAACCGCCGGGCCGACGAAGGTCACATTGGGTCTAGCAGCTACCACCGGCTTTGATATAGGCAAGGAAGGGGTCGGGGCACAAGTTCTGGGTACAGGCTTCTCTGTCAGGAGGACAACATCTGTTTCTCTGTTTGGTTGCAAGTTGGAGATCAAACTCTGGTGACACCACCACTCAGAGCCCAGAGGTCCACTTCTTTGGAGATGTATAAATTCCACCTGTTTAGTTCTCTTATAGCCAACAGACAAGGCTTCAAGGCCACAGATGTGCTTGGCTTCTTTTAAACTTAATGAAAACATCTTGATGTATTGTTCTTAATCAGTGGACTGTATTTACAATATATTATCAACTCTATTGGGGACTGTTCTTTTTTATGCACACTGACACACACACACACACACACACACACACACACACACACACACACACACACACACACACACACACATATAGATGGGTTAGCTAACAACGTCACCAAAACAATGCACACGCTTCAGTGGGCCAGAAGTCTGTTGTGATTCTGGATGGCCAGATGGCACCACTGACAAGAAACTGCCATGTGGGGAGTCGTAAGTGGCTAGTTTTATCTTGTTCTTGATACCATTTTTGTTTTGAGGTGTTTTGACTGATTTCATGTCTATGATAATATAGCAAAAATGTACTAGCTAGCTAACCAACAACTGTAATGATGTATCTGAGAGACATTCAAGTGCTCATTGTGCAAATGTATTTATGTTTTCAACAAACATTGGACACTAAATATTTATTACATGTTGTCAACATCCGAAGCCAACCCTGTCTGTTTTGCCCCATAGTTGCACACACACTGGTTTTGTTGCAAACTAACCAACCTATACATGTATCACAGAAGCCTCTTCCCCACCACAGCACAATTTCACCCCTTAGTGGTCAAACTCAGCTGCTGCAGAACAGAGCTGGCCCTCAACTTCTGGACTTATCTCAGTGCTGTTGTGCTGTTTGTTGTTACTTGGCTATCTTCCAAACGTTGTGGTTTTTACCTTAAATACATTTACCAACGTCTTTGTTTTTTTCTCGCTCTACTTTTTTTTATTAAACTTTTTCACCCCGGACACTTTATCTGGACATGGTTCTTCAGGACCTCCAAATCAAATTCAAATCAAATTCAAATCAAATTTTATTGGTCACATACACATGGTTAGCAGATGTTAATGCGAGTGTAGCGAAATGCTTGTGCTTCTAGTTCCAACCGTGCAGTAATCTAACAATTTCACAACAACTACCGTATACACACAAATGTAAAGGAATGAATAAGAATATGTACATATAAATATATGGATGAGCGATGGCCGTGCGGCATAGGCAAGATGCAGTAGATGGTATAGAGTACATTACTGTATATACATATGAGATGAGTAATGTAGGGTATGTAAACATTATATAAAGTGACATTGTTTAAAGTGACTAGTGATACATTTATTACATCCACATTTTTATTATTAAAGTGGCTAGAGATTGAGTCAGTATGTTGGCAGCAGCCACTCAATGTTAGTGATGGCTGTTTAACAGTCTGATGGCCTTGAGATAGAAGCTGTTTTTCAGTCTCTCAGTCCCAGCTTTGCTGCACCTGTACTGACCTCGCCTTCTGGATGATAGAGGGGTGAACAGGCAGTGGCTCGGGTGGTTATTGTCCTTGATGATCTTTTTGGCCTTCCTGTGACATCAGGTGGTGTAGGTGTCCTTGAGAGCAGGTAGTTTGCCCCCGGTGATGCGTTGTGCAGACCTCACTACCCTCTGGAGAGCCTTACGATTGTGGGCGGAGCAGTTGCCGTACCAGGCGGTGATGTTCTCGATTGTGCATCTGTAAAAGTTTGTGAGTGTTTTCGGTGACAAGCCACATTTCTTCAGCCTCCTGAGGTTGAAGAGGCGCTGTTGCGCCTTCTTCACCACACTTTCTGTGTGGGTGGACCATTTCAGTATGTCCGTGATGTGTACAGGAACTTAAAACTTTCTACCTTCTCCACGACTGTCCTGTCGATGTGGATAGGGGGGTGCTCCCTCTGCTGTTTCCTGAAGTTCACGATCATCTCCTTTGTTTTGTTGACGTTGAGTGTGAGGTTATTCTCCTGACACCACACTCCGAGGGCCCTCACCACACTCCACCAGCCAATACTAAGTAGTAACATTAACACTAGGCCATCTAATTGCAGTCGGTGTACTCATAATATACAGCAGAACTATCGCCTTACGGTGAGGATAGCCGTGTTGCAAACAGCTTCATATGCAATCGTAAGGCAAGGGCAATTTATGTGTAGGAAAGGATGAAACAGCATCTGTGTCACCAGTAAGTACACATAGTAGTATAACCCCCCCCCCCCCAACAATTCATAACAATACACACAAATCTAAAAGTAAGATAATAGAATTAAGAAATAGAGTTGAAGTCGGAAGTTTACATACACCTTAGCAAATACATTTAAACTCCTTTTTTCACAATTCCTGACATTTAATCCAAATAAAAATTCCCTGTTTTAGGTCAGTTATGATCACCACTTTATTTTAAGAATGTGAAATGTCAGAATAATAGTAGAGAGAATGATTTATTTCAGCTTTTATTTCTTTCATCACATTCCCAGTGGGTCAGATGTTTACATACTCTCAATTAGTATTTGGTAGCATTGCCTATAAATTGTTTAACTTGGGTCAAACGCTTTGGGTAGCCTTCCACAAGCTTCCCACAATAAGTTGGGTGAATTTTGGCCCATTCCTCCTGACAGAGCTGGTGTAACTGAGACAGGATTGTAGGCCTCCTTGCTCTCACATGCTTTTTCAGTTCTGCCCACAAATTGTCTATAGGATTGAGGTCAGGGCTTTGTGATGGCCACTCCAATACCTTGACTTTGTTGTCCTTAAGCAATTTTGCCACAACTTTGGAAGTATGCTTGGGGTTATTGTCCATTTGGAAGACCCATTTGTGATCAAGCTTTAACTTCCTTATTGATGTCTTGAGATGTTGCTTCAATATATCCACAATTTTCCTCATGATGCCATCTATTTTGTGAAGTGCACCAGTCCCTCCTGCAGCAAAGCACCCACACAACATGATGCTGTTTGTTTCTTCAGACCAGAGGACATTTCTCCAAAAAGTACGATCTTTGTCCCCATGTGCAGTTGCAAACCGTAGTCTGGCTTTTTTATGGCGGTATTGGAGCAGTGGCTTCTTCCTTGCTGAGCGGCCTTTCAGATTATGTCGATATAGGACTTGTTTTACTGTGGATACAGATACTTTTGTACCTGTTTCCTCCAGCATCTTCACAAGGTTCTTTGCTGTTGTTCTGGGATTGATTTGCACTTTTCGCACCAAAGTACGTTCATCTCTAGGAAACAGGACGCGTCTCCTTCTTGAGCGGTATGACAGTTGTGTGGTCCCATGGTGTTTATACTTGCGTATTATTGTTTGTACAGATGAACGTGGTACCTTCAGGTGTTTGGAAATTGCTCCCAAGGATGAACCAGACTTGTGGATGTCTATCATTTTTCTGAGGTCTTGGCTGATTTCTTTTGATGTTCCCATCATGTCAAGCAAAGAGGCACTGAGTTTGAAGGTAGGCCTTGAAATACATCCATAGGTACACCTCCAATTGACTCAAATTATGTCAATTAGCCTATCAGAAGCTTCTAAAGCCATGACATAATTTTCTGGAATTTTCCAAGCTGTTTAAAGGCACAGTCAACTTAGTGTATGTAAACTTCTGACCCACTGGAATTGTGGTACAGTGAAATAATCTGTCTGTAAACAATTGTTGGAAAAATTACTTGTGTCATGCACAAAGTACATGTCCTAACCAACTTGCCAAAACTATAGTTTGTTAACAAGAATTTTGTGAAGTGGTTGAAAAACGAGTTTTAATGACTCCAACCTAAGTGTATGTAAACTTCCGACTTCAACTGTATATAAATATTAGGACGAGCAATGTCGGAGTGGCATTGACTAAAATACAGTACAATAGAATACAGTATATACATATGAAATGAGTAAAGCAGTATGTAAACATTGTTAAAGTGACCAGTGATTCCATGTCTGTGTATATAGGGCAGCAGCCTCTAAGGTGCAGGGTTGAGTAACCGGGTGGTAGCCGGGATAGGGATGGCTTTGAGATAGACTTAAAAACAGCTTCTATCAATCATAGCTTTGATGCACCTGTACTGACCTCGCCATCTGGATGATAGCGGGGTGAACAGGCCGTGGTCGTGTGGTTGTCCTTCATGATCTTTATAGCCTTCCTGTGACATCGGGTTCTGTAGGTGTCCTGGAGGGTAGGCAGTGTGCCCCCGTACCAGTACCAGTCGGTGATACATCCCGACAGGATGCTCTCATTCGTGCATCTGTAAAAGTTTGTGAGGGTCTTAGGGGCCAAGACAAATTTCATCAGCCTCCTGAGGTTGAAGAGGCGCTATTGCTATTGTCTGTGTGGGTGGACCATTTCAGATCATCAGTGATGTGTATGGCGGGGAACTTGAAGCTTTCCATCTTCTCCACTGTGGCCCCGTCAATGTGGATAGGGGCGTGCTCCCTCTGCTTTTTCCTGAAGTCCACGATCATCTCCTTCGTTTTGTTGACGTAGAGGGAGAGGTTATTTTCCTGGCACCACTCTGCCAGGCCCTCACGTCCTCTCTGTAGGCTGTCTCCTCATTGTTGGTAATCAGGCCTACTATGGTTACATCATCTGCAAACTTTAGGATTGAGTTGGAGGCGTGTGTGGCCACACAATCATGGGTTAACTGGGATTACAGGAGGGGGTTGAGTACGCACCCTTTTGGGGCCCTTGTGTTGAGGATCAGTGAAGTGGAGGGGTTGTTTCCTACCTTCACCACCTGGGGATGGCCCGTCAGGAATTAATGACCCAGTTGCACAGGGCGGGGTTCAGACCCAGGGCCCTGAGTTTGATGATGAGCTTGGAGGGTACTATGGTGTTGAAGGCTGAGCTATAGTCAATGAACAGCATTCTTACATCTGTATTCCTCTTGTCCGGGTGGGATAGGGCAGTGTGCACTACAATGGTGATTGCATCGTCTGTGAATCTATTGGGGCGGTGAGCTAATTGAAGTGGGTCTAGGGTTTCAGGTAAGGTAGAGAAGATATGATTCTTAACTAGCCTCTCAAAGCACTTCATGATGACAGAAGTGAGTGCTACGGGGTAATCAAATCAAATCAAATTTTATTTGTCACATACACATGGTTAGCAGATGTTAATGTGAGTGTAGCGAAATGCTTGTGCTTCTAGTTCCGACCATGCAGTAATATCTAACAAGTAATCTAACCTAACAATTTCACAACAACTACCTTATACACACAAGTGTAAAGGAATGAATAAGAATATTTCCATAAAAATATATGAATGAGTGATGGCCGAACTGCTCCCTCTACTGTTTCCTGAAGACCACGATCATAATAGTCATTTAGTTCAGTTACCTTTGCTTTCTTGGGTAAAGGAACAATGGTGGACATCTTGAAGCAAGTGGGGAAAGCAGACTTGGATAGGGAGAGATTGAATATGTCCACTCCAGCCAGCTGGTCTTCGCATGCTCTGAGGACGCGGCTAGGGATGCTGTCTGGGCATCACGCTTAAATGTCTTACTCATGTCGGCCACGGAGAAGGATAGCCCACAGTCCTTGGGAGTGGGACGTGTTGATGGCACTGTGTTATCCTCAAAGCGGGCGAAGAAAGTGTTTAGCTTGTCTGGGAAAAAAATGTTGGTGTCCTGGCTGGTTTTCTCTTTATAATCCGTGATTGTTTCCCTTAAGGAGGGAATAACTACACTGTTTGTATTCAACCATATTCCCAGTCACCTTGCCATGGTTAAATGCGGTGGTTCGCGCTTTCAGTTTAGCGCAAATACTGCCATCCATCAACAGTGCATGGTTTGGGTAGGTTTAACAGTCACAGTGGGAACAACATCCGCTATACACTTCCTGATGAACTCAGTCACTGTGTCCGTGTATACATCAATGTTATTTTCTGAGGCTACCTGGAACATATCACAGTCTGCGTGATCAAAACAATCTTGAAGCATGGATTCCAATTGTTTAGACCAGAATATTTATTTATTTTATTTATTTAACGAGGCAAGTCAGTTCTTGTTTACAATGACGGCCTACCAAAAGGCAGAAGGCCTCCTGCGGGAACGGGGGCTGGGATTAAAAAGAAAAATATATAAATATAGGACAAAGCACACATCACGACAAGAGAGACAACACAAAACTACAGAAAGAAAGAGAGACCTAAGACAACAACATAGCAAGGCAGTAACACATGACAACACAGCATGGTAGCAACACAACATGACAACAACATGGTAGCAATTACGATAGAGGAAACCAAGCCTGGATTTAACTTTGGCCTGCAGCTTTGATATGTGCAGAGAGAAGGACAGTGTACCGTCTAGCCATACTCCCAAATACTTGTATTATGTGACTACCTCAAGCTCTAAACCCTCAGAGGTAATAATCACACCTGTGGGGAGAAGGGCATTCTTCTTACCAAACCACATGACCTTTGTTTTGGAGGTGTTCAGAACAAGGTTAAGGGTGGAGAAAGCTGTTGGACACTAAGAAAGCTTTGTTGTAGAGCATTTAACACAAAATCCGGGGAGGGGCCAGCTGAGTATAAGACTGTATCATCTGCATATAAATGGATGAGAGCGCTTCCTACCGCCTGAGTTATGCTGTTGTCACGCCCTGACCATAGAGAGCCCTTGGGGTTCTCTATGGTGCAATAGATCAGAGCGTGACTAGGGGGTGTTCTAGTCTTGAATTTCTATGTTGGTGTGAGTATGGTTCCCAATTGGAGGCAGCTGATGATCGTTGCCTCTAATTGGGGATCATACTTAGTGTGGTCTTTTTCCTACCTGCGTTTGTGGGATATTGTTTTGTTTCGGTTTAGTGCTAGTTGTGCTACGAACTGCTCAGTTGTTTATTCTTTGTTGTTTTTAAGGTTCACTTTAATAAATATATGTGGAACTCTACTCACGCTGCACCTTGGTCTGCTCATTACAATGGGGCAAAAAAGTATTTAGTCAGCCACCAATTGTGCAAGATCTCCCACTTAAAAAGATGAGTGAGGCCTGTAATTTTCATCATAGGTACACTTCAACTATGACAGACAAAATGAGAAAAAAAATCCAGAAAATCACATTGTAGGATTTTTAATGAATTTATTTGCAAATTATGGTGGAAAATAAGTATTTGGTCAATAACAAAAGTTTATCTCAATACTTTGTTATATACCCTTTGTTGGCAATGACAGAGGTCAAACGTTTTCTGTAAGTCTTCACAAGGTTTTCACACACTGTTGCTGGTATTTTGGCCCATTCCTCCATGCAGATCTCCTCTAGAGCAGTGACGTCATCAGAAGTGTCCACCTAATTTGGGCTGAGGGGATAGGGTGTGTCTTTTAAGTGTTTGGACCGCAGACCCTGACTGAGTTCCTTCAAAAAACGTCAACCCTGTATGCTGCTGAAGACGGGAGGTGCCAAATCTGAAGGTGCCAATTGACCTGTGTACCAGTTGAAATGTGGAAGCTATACCATCTGCAGGGACCAGATTTAGTTTGGAAATGGCAGAATAGAATATGTAGAATATAACAGTTGACAATGTGCAGTGCTGTTTCACCCATTTCAGTGCTCCATTTTGTAGCCAGGTGTCACGCCCTGACCATAGAGAGCTTTTTATTCTCTATGTTGGTTAGGTCGGTGTGTGACTAGGGTGGGTTATCTAGGTGATTATATATTTATGTTGGCCTGGTATGGTCCCAATCAGAGGCAGCTGTTTATCGTTGTCTCTGATTGGGGATCATATTTAGGCAGCCATTTCCCCATTGTGCTTTGTGGGATCTTGTCTATGTTAGTTGCCTGCGAGCACTACATTAGCTTCACGTTTTGATTTGCTCTTTATTGTTTTCTTTGAGTTTCACTTCAAAATAAAGAGGATGGAACCATACCACGCTGCATCTTGGTCCACTCATTATAACAATCATGACAGAAGATCCCACCACAAACGGACCAAGCAGCGTGGCCAGGAGGAGCAGACATCCTGGACATGGGAGGATATCTTGGACGGTAAGGGATCCTGGACGTGGGAGGAGATCCTGGCAGGAAAGGATTGCCTTGGTCCACTCATTATAACGATCGTGACACCAGGCCCATTGTTCTGTTTTTAATTATTAGGTTAAAATAATTCCCTGATCGATTGTAATTTATGTTAATACTATTAATAATACAATATTTTACTTGTGTTACTGTGCTGTTGTCTAAATATTTTTATTAGGTTAGAATTTATTTTTTAATTATGAGTAAACCTGTAGAGGCAAAAGCACACTGTAGGCCTATCCGTAGTTTGGTGTAATAGAAATGTATTGTCAACCTGTAACGTTCTTCGTCGGGCGAGTATTCATTTTAATAAGAATACTTAAACAACGAACAAAACAATAAACTGACAAACGAACGAAAACGAAACAGTCCCGTATGGTAACAACACAGACACAGGAACAAAGGAACAGGAACTGGAACAATCACCCACAACCCACAATGACAAAACAGGCTACCTAAATATGGCTCCCAATCAGAGACAACGACAAACACCTGCCTCTGATTGAGAACCATATCAGGCCAAACACATAGAAACAGACAAACTAGACATACAACATAGAATGCCCACTCATATCACACCCTGACCAAACAAAACATAGAAACATATAACGCAAACTATGGTCAGGGCGTGACACAACCAGGTTTGTCTTCATTTCAACATTTTGAATAATGGTGTAATAACCCATGGAACACATTATACCTTGGAAGGAGTGAGGAAGTAGCTCTTTCTAAACTGATTACTTTATTACTAACCCAGAGCATGGTGTAACAGGCAGGCAGTCATGTGTATAGGGTGCATTCCAATACTCTAACAATGATACTGTAATGAAACTGGCAGGGAGCAGGTCTCGAACCCTCAACCTTTTAGCCCAAAGTCCAGCGCGATATCGACTGTGCCCCAAAAGCATGCTCAAGTGGCAGAGTCGATATCCTCGCTTATAAACCCAGGGTTGTTACACAACTCCCTCCTTTCAAAGAGCGTGTCCTTTGCTCTTCTATTGCGTCAATGAACAAGTCAGTGTAAACAATAAACATGACATTTCACATGTTCACAGGAGTTTTCATTTCACATGCTTGGGTGACTGTAAGTATTTCACTCTTGAGTTTATTTTACTGTGAGTCTTATAGTTATCTTTTAAAAACTATTTACTGTATATCACAGATAATTTTTTTTATTGTTCAGTGTTCAGTCTTTTAAACGGCTTGGAAGCATTCCATGCCTCTGTGAACGACGAACACTAGGGATAGTGTTCATTCTCAACTGTGGAAAAGCCACCAGCTGTTTCTAAGTCGGGCTCAGAGTGTCTGACTGAAACTGGGTTCTCCTCTTGTCGAACTGTTTCCTTCGTTAGTCTCTGTCTGTGGAAGGTGCACCCCAGAAGCACTTGGATAGCTAGAGAACAGCATGTCCTCTGCCATCACAACTAGTATCTGACTTGTTGTTCCTTCCTGTCTGGCAAGAATCTGATCGACATGTCTGCAAACCCCCTTACCATCTCCCAACATTACCTTGTAGGAGACAGGACCAGTCACCGAGTCTATGAATCCAGGAATCCATTTTGGCTCCTGACTTACATTTCTGGTAAGGACAGGGTCCCCCCTCTCTAAAACTTCGCCTTAGTACGTTTGTCAAGGTTCTCTTTCTGTCTTTTGTTTGTGTTCAACTTTCCTTTTCAGTTCTGTATAGAATAGAACACCCCCATAGAGACCTCTGGCAGTCTCTATGGGGGTGCCACAGGGTTCTATTCTCGGGCCGACTCTTTTCTCTGTATATATCAATGATGTTGCTCTTGCTGCGGGCGATTCCCTGATCCACCTCTACGCAGATGACACCATTCTGTATACTTCTGGCCCTTCTTTGGACATTGTGCTAACTAACCTCCAAATGAGCTTCAATGCCATACAACACTCCTTCCGTGGCCTCCAACTGCTCTTAAACACTAGTAAAACCAAATGCATGCTTTTGAACCGTTCGCTGCCCGCACCCGCCCGACTAGCATCTCCACCCTAGACGGTGCCGACCTAGAATATGTGGACAACTATAAATACCTAGGTGTCTGGCTAGACTGTAAACTCTCCTTCCAGACTCATATTAACCACCTCCAATCCAAAATCTAATCTAGAATCGGCTTTCTATTTCGCAACAAAGCCTCCTTCACTCACGCCGCCAAACTTACCCTAGTAAAACTGACTATACTACCGATCCTTGACTTCGGCAATGTCATCTACAAAATAGCTTCCAATACTCTACTCAGCAAACTGGATGCAGTCTATCACAGTGCCATCCGTTTTGTTACCAAATCACCTTACACCACCCACCACTGCGACCTGTATGCTCTAGTCGGCTGGCCCTCGCTACATATTAGTCGCCAGACCCACTGGCTCCAGGTCATCTATAAGTCTATGCTAGGTAAAGCTCCGCCTTATCTCAGTTCACTGGTCACGGTAACAACACCCTCCCGTAGCACACGTTCCAGCAGGTATATCTCACTGATCATCCCTAAAGCCAACACCTCATTTGGCCGCCTTCCCTTCCAGTTCTCTGCTGCCAGTGACTGGAACGAATTGCAAAAATCACTGAAGTTGGAGACTTTTATTTCCCTCACCAACTTTAAACATCAGCTATCTGAGCAGCTGACCGATCGCTGCAGCTGTACATTGTCCATCTGTAAATAGCCCAGCAAATCTACCTACCTCATCCCCATATTGTTTTTATTTACTTTTCTGCTCTTTTGCACACCAGTATCTCTACTTGCACATCATCATCTGCTCATTTATCACTCCAGTGTTATTCTGCTAAATTGTGATTATTCGCTCCTATGGCCTATTTATTGCCTACCTTCTCATGCCTTTTGCACACACTGTATATAGACTTTATTTTTTTTCTACTGTGTCATTGACTTGTTTATTGTGTTATTGGCTTGTTTATTGTTTATTCCATGTGTAACTCTGTGTTGTTGTCTGTGTCACACTGCTTTGCTTTATCTTGGCCAGGTCGCAGTTGTAAATAAGAACTTGTTCTCAACTAGCCTAACTGGTTAAATAAAGGTCCAGAGTGTAGTCTACCACCTAATAACATCTCAACAGGTCCAGTGTGGAGCATAGTCCACAACCTAGCATTTCAGCAGGTCCACTGTGGAGCGAAGTCTACAACCTAATAACATCTCAACAGGTCCAGTGTGGAGCGTAGTCTACCACCTAATAACATCTCAACAGGTCCAGTGTGGAGCGTAGTCTACCACCTAATAATAACTCAACAGGTCCAGTGTGGAGCGTAGTCTACCACCTAATAACATCTCAACAGATCCAGTGTGGAGCGTAGTCTACCATCTAATAACATCTCAACAGGTCCAGTGTGGAGCGTAGTCTACCACCTAATAACATCTCAACAGGTCCAGTGTGGAGCGTAGTCTACCACCTAATAACATCTCAACAGATCCAGTGTGGAGCGTAGTCTACCATCTAATAACATCTCAACAGGTCCAGTGTGGAGCGTAGTCTACCACCTAATAACATCTCAACAGGTCCAGTGTGGAGCGTAGTCTACCACCTAATAATAACTCAACAGGTCCAGTGTGGAGCGTAGTCTACCACCTAATAACATCTCAACAGATCCAGTGTGGAGCGTAGTCTACCATCTAATAACATCTCAACAGGTCCAGTGTGGAGCGTAGTCTACAACCTAATAACATCTCAACAGGTCCAGTGTGGAGCGTAGTCTACCACCTAATAACATCTCAACAGGTCCAGTGTGGAGCATAGTCCACAACCTAGCATTTCAGCAGGTCCACTGTGGAGCGAAGTCTACAACCTAATAACATCTCAACAGGTCCAGTGTGGAGCGTAGTCTACCACCTAATAACATCTCAACAGGTCCAGTGTGAAGCGTAGACTACCACCTAATAACATCTCAACAGGTCCAGTGTGGAGCGTAGTCTACCACCTAATAACATCTCAACAGGTCCAGTGTGGCGCGTAGTCTACCACCTAATAACATCTCAACAGATCCAGTGTGGAGCGTAGTCTACCACCTAATAACATCTCAACAGGTCCAGTGTGGAGCGTAGTCTACCACCTAATAACATCTCAACAGATCCAGTGTGGAGCGTAGTCTACCACCTAATAACATCTCAACAGGTCCAGTGTGGAGCGTAGTCTACCACCTAATAATAACTCAACAGGTCCAGTGTGGAGCGTAGTCTACCATCTAATAATAACTCAACAGGTCCAGTGTGGAGCGTAGTCTACCACCTAATAATAACTCAACAGGTCCAGTGTGAAGCGTAGTCATTCAATGGCTATTCTCGGGAGACACCATCTGTGGAACTGCCTTCATTTCATTGAAAAGAGACAGTAAAGGTTTATGACCTGTACATATGGTAAATTTCCTGCCATATATGTATTTGTGGAACCTTTTCTATCTACAAACAGCCCTCTTACAAGAATGATGCCAAAACACTGTCCTGAAGGGATAGGGAGAAGAGATAGAGCGGGAGAAGGAGAAGTGTTACAGGAATCAAACAGGACAAGAGCAAGATCAAATATAAACATTTGGAATAATGGAATATTGAAGGTGGGAAAGCGGGAGTGAAAATAACTCTCCCAGTGTTTTGAGACTGTCTCTCCGTTCTGTGTTTTAGCTAGAGCAGTCAGCGATGGATGGGTGGATACCATACACAACTTTGTCCGGCCCTGTAAACTACCACAAAGGAATCTTACAAGAGGGCTGATTCTGGAATGGATTAGATAATAAACCAGGAAAATGAGTGCTCAAAGTGGGAAGGGCTGCGAAGGCTGGAGGGTATCATAGCAAAATTAAGACAACATATTCGAACCAGAGGTCATAGGGCCAAAAGCTGGCATTGGTGCTGAGGTGACCCTGCTGTGTGTATAAGCGAAGGCCAATGTGGAGCTCGTGAGCGCATCAGAGATTCGAACTTGCAACCTTTCGGTTACTAACCGCTAGGCTACCTGTCGCCCCTGCCTTCTAGTTGATGTAGCTGCTATTAACAAGGAGCTAGACTGATCTCGGATCTCTGATTCAGAAATCACTGTGCAATAAAGTGTTGTTAAGGTTGATTATTACCTCTGTGGGTTTAGAGCTTGAGGTAGTCACCTCATACAAGTACTTGGGAGTATGGCTAGATGGTACACTGTCCTTCTCTCAGCAGGCTAAAGTTGGTTTCCTCTATCGTAATCGCTCCTTTTTCACCCCAGCTGCCAAACGAACCCTGATTCAGATGACCATCCTACCCATGCTAGATTATGGAGACGTAATTTATAGATCAGCAGTTAAGGGTGCTCTCGAGCGGCTAGATGTTCTTTACCATTCGGCCATCAGATTTGCCACCAATGCTCCTTATAGGACACATCACTGCACTCTATGCTCCGCTGTAAACTGGTCATCTCTGTATACTCGTCACAAGACCCACTGGTTGATGCTTATTTATAAAACCCTCTTAGGCCTCACTCCTCCCTTTCTGAGATATCTACTGCAGCCCTCATTCTCCACATTCAACACCCGTTGTGCCAGTCACATTCTGTTAAAGGTCCCCAGAGCACACACATCCACGGTTCGCTTGTCTTTTCAGTTCGCTGCAGCTAGAGACTGGAACGAGCTGCAACAAACACTCAAACTGGACAGTTTTGTCTCAATCTCTTCATTCAAAGACTCAATCATGGACACTCTTACTGACAGTTGTGGCTGCTTTGCATTATGTATTGTTGTCTCTACCTTCTTGCCCTTTGTGCTGTTGTCTGTGCCCAATAATGTTTGTACCATGTTTTGTGCTGCTACCATGTTGTTATATTATGTTGCTACCATGCTGTGTTGTTGTCTTAGGTCTCTCTTTATGAACTGTTGTGTTGTCTCTTGTTGTGATGTGTGTTTTGTCCTATATTTATATTTAATTTATTTTTAATCCCAGCCACTGTCCCAGCAGGAGGCCTTTTGCCTTTTGGTAGGCCGTCATTGTAAATAAGAATTTGTTGCCTAGTTAAATAAAGGTTAAATAAATAATATTTAAAAAAATATTCACTATATAATTATTAATATACACCTACTGTATGACAGCTAGCAAATTAATTAGCTCACTAACATTAGCCTGCCTAGCTGGAACTTCTGAAGAAGGAAAATGTTTTATTTCTACAATTTCCAAAAGATAACCAAACAAAAACATATTTACTTTTTACGACACGTGTTTGTGCCGTCATGTGCATTAGTAGCACAATTTGTAACTTATTTGCATTCGTTTTTACCTACACTTGTATGTTGACTTCTCCATTGATGTTGTTTTTAAGTTTTGGAGGAATTTTCTTAGTGGATGTACAATCGTCGCAATTTTAATTATGGGGAGGTTCAGGCCCCTGAGTGAACATAATTGTACACTCGCAAACTCGACTAAAAACGAGGGCTGAGGGGCTTACGTTGCAAATTTCCTTTGCTTGGCTAATCAAGATTTTACATTTTTAATTGTAATCTTTATTTAACTTTTATTTAACTAGGCTGATGGGGATGGGTATTGGTGATGGCGATGGGGATTCCCCCAAGGGAATAAGGAAAGGGTTAAGTGGACGAGGGTGTGTTTTTTTACGAGTTTGAACCGCAGCCAGGTTTTCAATTTACTCTTGAACATTGTAATAGTAGCATGCTCAAGGTGCAATTTCGAAATTGGGTAGTGAATGAGTTGTTTTCCTCTTGTCATGTTAGTCATTGCAAACCTTAGAGAGATACAGTATGTATAACCAATCAACTTGCCCATATTTAATTAGCTAGCTTTTGTAGCCCATTGATTTTGTTGTCATTTTTGAGTCAATCAGTTAACCATGAACACATATAAGACATGGCAAAATGTGTAGGAACAGGAAATAAGCTTTAAAATGCCAACAAGAGTGGTGTGAAAAGTTTGTGTCATGGACAGTGTTTGTGACGAAATGGGGGCATGAGGGAAAAAGTTTGTGAAGCACTAATATATACTTTGTAGTCATGAGTAAACATGCAGAGTTTGTATCTATATACTTTTCATAATACATACAGACTAGATGCATGGGGTTAGTTATATAGTTAATGTAACACAATTATTTATTTTAGTCATATACTAGCAGTAACCATTTAAAAGTGAACATATTAAGTATTTATTTTAATAGTAACTGACTCTGTTTATGTGGATTTATTAAGATTAATATCTCATATTACTATATTGTATTAATGTTATTTATTAATTGTATCCTCATCTCTCACACACGTTTCTGTAGGGAGGGCCAAGTGTCCTCTAATGTGGTAGCTCAGGTTGACCACTGGAGGCTGACAATTGTGTTGTGAAGGAGACAAGGCTTCTGTGACCTATACCTTTGTGAGGGTCTGTGTGTGTGTGTGTGTGTGTGTGCATAAAAAAGAACAGTCACCAATAGAGTTGATAATATATTGTAAATACAGTCCACTGATTAACTACAATACATATGTTTTCATTAAGTTTAAAAGAAACCAAACACATCTGTGACCCTGAAGCCTTGTCTGTAGACTATAAGAGAACTAAATTAATACATCTCCAAAGAAGTGGAACTCTGGGCTCTGAGTGGTGGTGTGTCACTTGCTGAAGTCCCATTCAAACTTGGAACCAAACAGAGAAATGGATGTTTTCTTCCCGATAGAGAATCCTGTACCCAGAAATTGTGCCTCGATCCCATCCTTGCCAACTCCAAAGCCTGTATCAGCTGCCAGACGCATTGTGGCTGTCGCCTTCCCGTGGGACACAGAGGCACCTATGAGCTCAGCTGTGGCCATGGCTTTAACTCCTTCGTTAGTTATCCCAGCAGCAACACCGGCGTTGGGCAACCTGCCCTCCACCATCAACTCACCACCAAGGTCTAATTGAGCCTTCCCCAGTTTGTAGTCAAGGTGCCCACTAACTCCGTTTTCCTTCGATGCCATACCACCAACACCCATATACATCGTCTCAATCGATGCCTTTACAGGTATACTTGTTTCCTCGCTCCTTTTCATCTCTTCAATGGCAGTGATGACTAGAAAACACACGAGAGAGAGAGAGAGAGAGAGAGAGAGAGAGAGAGAGAGAGAGAGAGAGAGAGAGAGAGAGAGAGAGAGAGAGAGAGAGAGAGAGAGAGAGAGAGAGAGAGAGAGAGAGAGAGAGAGATAACAACAACAAAATTAACAACAACAAAATTAATAGAATTATATTATGGATAAAAGAATGGACAGTCTATGAGATCAACATTGTTTGTTAATAATGAAAGTGCTGTTGCTGTGAAGTGGAAACGTCTAGGAGCAACGACGGCTCAGCCACGAAGGCCACTTCGCCTACCACTGAAGAAAGTAAAAATCGTCTGTCCTTGGTTGCAACACTCACTACCTTTTCCAAACTGCCTCTGGAAGCGCCATCATGCTTCCAGAGGCAGCTTCATGAAATGGGTTTCCATGGCCGAGCAGCCGCACACAAGCCTAAGATCACCATGCGCAATGCCAAGCGCCGGCTGGAGTGGTGTAAAGCTCGCCGCCATTGGACTCTGGATTAGTGGAAACGCATTCTCTGTAGTGATGAATCACGCTTCACCATCTAACAGTCCGACGGACGAATCTGGGTTTGCCAGGAGAACGTTACCTTCCTGAATGCATAGTGCCAACTGTAAAGTTTGGTGGAGGAGGAATAATGGTCTGAGGTTGTTTTTCATGGTTCTGGCTAGGCGCCACATCAAACACCTTTGGGATGAATTTGAACGCTGACTGTGAGCCAGGCCTAATCGCCCAACATCAGTGCCTGACCTCACTAATGCGCTTGTGGCTGAATGGAAACAAGTCCCTGCAGCAAAGTTCCAACATCTAGTGGAAAGTCTTCCCAGAAGAGTGGAGGCTGTTGTAGCAGCAAAGGGGGGACCAACTCCATAATAATGCCCATGATTTTGGAATAAGATATTCGACAAGCAGGTGTCCAAATACTTTTGGTCATGTAGTGTATGTGTCGCGATAGGTAAGGATGCGATAGGTAAGGAGAAGGAGGCGGTCAAAGGGGGATGAGTGGAACCGGTGTGAAATGGCTAGCTAGTTAGCGGTGCGCGCTAGTAGCATTTCCCTTGCTCTGCATGGACTGCAGCTTTTGTTAGGGATATGTAACGGTGCTTTGTGGGAGGCAGTTGTTGATGTGTTCAGAGGGTCCCTGGTTTAATCCCAAGTTGGGAAGTGGAAAGGGATGGAAACAATACTGTTACACACACAGGTACTCAAATCTCCATGTGGCTGTATCTATAAGTATACAGATACAGACATAAATTAACATGCATATGTACAAATACAATAGCACTCAGACATACAGTATGTTGATGCTCTGTCTCAAGGCTCATCTATCCACTGACGTAAGGAATATCTATGGGTGATTTAAAAATACAAATAATCTTACCTCCTCCATCCTCCATCCTCGATTCCTTTTGAAAAAGGTCAAAGGTAATCAAGGAGAGGCGACGAGGGAACGTGAACGAAATTGTGCTTGTATGTAATGAGAATAATTCCCCACTCGCGAGTCACCATGCAAATGATGTTTACAAGGATTGAATCCCAAAATAAATGTAAAGTAGTACAAATAAATTAGGCTAGTTGTGCTAGACATTTTATAGATGAAAGTAGAATATTTTACAACAAAACAGCTGATTCAAAGGTGATGTGGCGGATCTCAAAATTCTTCCACGGAGGACAAAGGTAGGATACTCTTGTGCTTCCATGGCGGGAGGAGGCTATTGAGGAGATGAGGACACTCCTCCATTCGCTTACTAACAAATTGACCCTCTCCTTGACCACTCAACCACTTTTAAGTTTCCCGGTCACGAAGGAAAGGAGGACGGAGGAGTCGAGGAAAGAACATACTTTTTCCCAATTAAGAATCTCCCATTGTTATTTTTGTTAGTGATCAGAAGGGTGGGAGCATTTACAGTGCCTTCAGACAGTATTCACACCCCTAGACTTTTTCCACATTTTGTTGTGTTACAGCTTGAATTTTAAATGAATAAAATGTAGATTTTGTGTCACTGGCCTACACATAATAAAACATAATGTAAAAGTGGAATTATTATTATTATTTTTACAACTTAATTAAAAATGAAAAGCTAAAATGTATTGAGTCAATAAGTATTCAACCCCTTTGTTATGGCAAGCCTAAATAAGTTCAGGAGTAAAGATGTGCTTAACAAGTCACAAGACTCATGTTTAAACATGATTTTTGAATGTCTACCTCATCTCTGTACCCCACACATAAAATGATCTGTTAGGTCCCTTAGTCGAGAAGTAAATTTCAAACACCAATTCAACTACAAAGACCAGGGAGGTTTTCTAATACCTCGCAAAGATGGGCACATATTGGTAGATGAGTAAAAATAAAAAAGCAGCCATTGAATATTCCTTTGAGCATGGTGAAGTTATTAATTACACTTTGGATGGTGTATCAATACACCCAGTCACTACTAAGATGCATGCGTCCTTCCTAACTCAGTTGCCGGAGAGGAAATAAACCGCTCAGCGATTTTACTATGAGGCCAATGGAGGACTTTTAAACAGTTACAGAGTTTAATAGCTGTGATAGAAAAGTGAGGATGGATCAACAACATTGTAGGTACTTCACAATTTTAACCTAAATGACAAAGTGAAAAGAAGGAAGAATGTATGCACACATGGGTATGAATACGTGTGTAAATCAGATATTTCTGTATTTAATTTAATATGCAAAATATTCAAATGGAATTTTCACTTTGTCGTTATGGGATATTGTGTGTAGTGGTGGCTATTTAGCAACCTGATGGTCTGAGCGTAGAAACAATTGGCCAGTCTTTCAGTTTTTGCCATGATGCTCCTGTACTGCCCGCGTCTGAGTGATTGAAGTGAGGAAAACAGGGCATGGCCTGGGTCCCTGAGGATCTTCTTTGCCTTCCTGCAACACCTGGTGTTGTAGGTGTCCTGTAGGGCAGGCAGCGTGCACCCTATGGTGCGTTCGTATTACTCTCTGAAGAGCCTTGCTGTCCGTGGTGGGGGAGTTGCTGTACCAGCTCTGATGCAGCCCGACAGTATGCTCTCGATGTTGCTCCTGTAGAACACTGTAAGGTCCCTCGTGGACAGGTCGAATTTCTTCAGCATCCTGAGGTTGAAGAGTCGCTGTTGTGCCTTCACTACGTTGTCCATGTGGCTAGACCATTTCAGCTTCTCTGAGATGTGTACGCAGTTGAATTTCAAGTTATTAACCATCTCCATTGACGAGGATGGGGGTGTGTCCAGCCTGGTTCCTCCTGAAGTCCACAATCAGCTCCTTTGTTTTGCTAACGTTGAGGGAGAGGTTGTTTACCTGGCACTACGCCGTCAGAGTGCGTACCTCGTCCCTGTAGGCTGTCTCGTCGTTGTTGGTGATCAGGTCTACTACTGTTGTGTCGTCAGCGAAGATTATGATTATGTTAGAACCGTGTGAGGCCACGCAGTCGTGGGTTTACAGAGATACAGGAGGGGACTGAGAACGGACCCTTGTGGGGCCCCCGTGTTCAGGATCAGTGTCGCGGAGGTAATGCTGCCTACTTTCACCACCTGGGGGCGGCCCGTTGTAAAGATTAGGACCCAGCTGCATCGGGAGTTCAGACCCAGGGCTGTATAATTGTAATGAGCCCATAGGGCACTATTAATGGAGGCTCCTAAGAGGAGGAAGGGGAGGACCATCCTCCTCAGTAAATTTCATAAAAATAGTGAGACATTAAAAAAGCTATCCTTTTTAGATAAAACTATACTAAATATATTCATGTCACAAAATAATTTATTAAAACACAGTGTGTGCAATGAAGTTCTACAGCAGCCTCAGCAGCACTCCGTAGGGTATCACCATGGTGTACCCGGAGGACAGATAGCTTCTGTCCTCCTCTGGGTATATTGACTTCAATTCAAAACCTAGGAGGCTCATGGTTCTCACCCCCTTCCATAGACTTACACAGTAATTATGACAACTTCCGGAGGATGTCCTCCAACCTATCAGAGCTCTTGTACCATGAACTGACAGGTTGTCCACCCAATCAAAGAATCAGAGAAATAATGCTACAGCTAGCTAGCACTGCATAACATGTGGTAGTTGGCTCAGAGAGAGAAAGACAATAGTTGAACAGTTTTAAGGAAAAGCAAGAGAGGGAGAATGAGAGAGCTAGCTATGTATTTCTTATTATTTTTTTCCACTTTCACTTTTACTTACTTAGCTAGTGACAAATCAAACACCGAGCTCAAACAGAGAGGGTGTTTGAGCTGGAACTCTTCCAATTCAAGGTATGCTTTTGGCTTTATTAATTTATTGCCATCGAGGCCTGCCAGTGTAACTGCTAAACTGCTTTCCCTGACCAAGACGCTTCTCCCCCGATTGTTCAGTTTGGCCGGGCGGCCAGCTCTAGGAAGAGTTTTGGTGGTCCCAAACTTCTTCCATTTAAGAATGATGGAGGCCACTGTGTTTTTGGGGTCTTCAATGCTGCAGAAATATTTTGGTACCCATCCCAAGATCTGTTTCTCGACACAATCCTGTCTCGGAACTCTCTGGACAATTCTTTCCACCTCATTGCTTTGTTTTTGCTCTGACCTGCACTGTCAACGGTGGGACCTTATATAGACAGGTGTGTGCCTTCCCAAATCATGTCCAATCAATTGAATTTACCACAGGTGGACTCCAATCAAGTTCTAGAAACATCTCAAGGATGGTCAATGGAAACAGGATGCACCTGAGCTCAATTTCGAGTCTCATCGCAAAGGGTCTGAATACTCATGTAAATAAAGTATTTCTGTTTTTATTTGTAATACATTTGAAAAATAATCTAAAAACCTGTTTTTGCTGTGTTATTATGGGGTATTGTGTGTAGATTGACGAAGAACATGTTTTATTTAAATCCATTTTAGAATAAGCTGTAACGTAACAAAGTCTGGAAAAAGTCAAAGAGTGTGAATACTTTCCGAATGCACTATATGTACCAAGAGCTGTTTGTATGTGTCTGGTATGAAAGTGTTTGACTGTGATCAGAGGTGTATTCATTGCACCGATTCTGTTGAAAAACATTTCTTAAACGGAACAATATGTGGATTAACATACCTGAATTTGTCCAATAGAAACTCTCGTTTGCAACAGTTGATTACTGATTGCACTCTAGATCAGCTACAGTAGATGCAGGCAAGAGTGTGCAAGGCGGTATTGAATGTATCACGGTCTGTCACCTTGATTACTCAAAATTCTCTCAACTTGGTTGTAGCAACCTCACGATGGGTACAGGAAAAATTTGAGTATCATGTAGTAGCCTAAACCTATCGACACTACATTGAGCTGGGTAAATGAAATATGAATGACAGTCATACAATATGTTTTAATATAAATAAGGCCATGTTCATAAAACATATATATCATCCTCCCTCATCTTAAACAGTACCGACAGCAACTGGGCACTATGGTATTGAAGGCAGAGCTGTAGTCGATGAACAGCATCCTCACATATGCATTATTTTTGTTCAGGTGGGTAAGGGCAGTGTGCAGTGCAATGGCTATTGCATTGTCTGTGGATCTGTCAGGGCCATTGGTGGACTTAGGTACAGGCGACATGGGCAGCCGCCCGGGGCGCCAGCCCAAAAAAAAAAAAAAATAATAAAAAAAAAAATATTTGGAATGGTGACATTTGCGCGATCGGTTTTCTATCGCTCATTTGCACATCACGTCAATGATATCATGTCACCGTGTGGGACTGTGGGTCAATTAACCTTGTCGGAGTGGGTGCCCTGATTCTAGTTTGTGAGCTAGGCAGGCTACTGCCTGGGAAGGTCTCCCACTCAGAAGTACGAGATGGGGAGGGGGGCGGGTGTAGGTTGACCTCTGGTCTCCCCACTGGAAGCCCGAGGTAGGGGGAGCGGGAGAATCTATCAAATAGCGCACCTCTAACTTTGTAGAGTACTAATGCAATTAGTCAAATCAGTCACACTACAAAATGCTACCAAATAAACCACAATTCATTCATAATACTGTGAATATATAGTTTCACAGACATATTGTTGAATTGTTTTCTGGTTTGTGCGAAATCGTTAAGAATAATATAAAATCAGTTTGCACACCACCAAGGTGAATTGGTTTAGTCTTGACTCTTGGTTGACAGTGTTGGGGGATGGGTAATGTAGTCTTGACTCTTGGTTGACAGTGTTGGGGGATGGGTAATGTATTGATACTCGAGTGCCAAATCAACACAAATGGATAAGAAAAGGTCTAAGCAATCAGGTGTACAGTTTAGGAATAAGAGGAAAGAAGAAGAGGAGAAACACGGAAAAAGATAAAGGTATGCAGCTATGTAATCTCTTCATGAGTATAATATTATGCATGTAATAAAATAGGCTAGTATAACACGTATGTTTGTTAGCCTTTGTTGCTTGTTATGCTATTACACATAGGGCAACAATATTCCGTTTTCTGTCCAACTAGCTTATATAACATTAGATAGAATTTCACAGTTTCATCATGATAATGTTTGTAGCCTGCAGCAAATCAATTACAACCTAACTAGCACATTATTGATTTAGTTAACTTTCATTGAGGTGACATCATAAAGGTTTTCTGTGATTGTATTGACTAGGTCCTGAACTCATTAAGGGGAATTTCCAATGCTGTAGGCTAACTTAGAAGATGTCTATATTATGCTGATATTTTGTATCTTTTGTGATATATAGTCTTTTGGGGTGAATAAAAATTACAGTTAGTGCAGAATGGTGCTTTTTTTAGCTGGCGGGTGGTGATATAGGGTTGAGTGTGTCGGTGAGGGCGGTGGTGATATGGTATTTGACTAGCCTCTCAAAGCACTTCATGAGGACGGAAGTGAGTGCTACTGGTCGGTAGTCATTCAGTTCAGTTAATAGTTCATTTTGTTTCGGTATATTAATTTGAAAGTGGCAAATATTGCGTTAATTCGATCACAATTCCCACAGTAGAGCAAAACATTGCTAGAATTAACTAAAGGGGAAAACTGTAGAAAGTTGAGTGAAGTTCAATCTTGTGCTTCTCTGCACAGGCTCATATTTCTTCTGCAGAGCAGTCCGAGGGAGCTGTGGGCGCGCAGCTTGGAGGGAACATTGCTTATAAGCATATCTTGTCAGCTAAATGAACAAGACTACAGCATTGGACATGGAGCATAGACAGATAACTAACATACAGTAGGCCAACTCATTCTGTTCTTCTGAAATACATTTTATTCACATCATAACGTTTATTTAGACTTGACTAAAATAAATAATGAATGTCTTGTGATGGTGTATATTAAATTAATGTATTCTACTTTTTAAATGTAGATGTTCCTAACGCGCACATCATCGGCTGTATGCATAGAGACCTGGAGATGCTAAATGCGTTTACGTTAAAGGTAAATTACCGAGAGACCGGCAGCCTTTCGCATGACAATAACCGGCTGTCAAAATGAAATGACTACCACAGCCCTAGATGCAACTCAATATTAGGAAGGTGTTCCTTCCTTTATACTCAGTGTACACACAGTCATTATTTTCTTTTGTTCACAACCCCAAGCTCACAAAACCTTCTCCACATAGTCTGTGTGTGGTGACACTAAAAGTTTGTTCAGAGTAGTTTCGTTTGATAATTACCTTTCTGCTCAGTCTGCAGGTGTTCTCAGAATTGGAATCTTGAAGTGGATGTGATGTCCTGCTGTTGCTGCTCAAATATTTATAGTTAAAATTCTCTCTCATTATTAGCCCATGAAGTCGAACCAACCAATTAGAGTACATGGTTTTATCAGAGGAGGGGACAGGAAATGGATAGGCTGGGTACTAGACGGTTTAGCTAACATACCTCTACTTGTACAGTATAAACAGGAAAAGGAAACAAAAAGAAGTGGGCCCCAAACCTCCCATCCTCCAAACCCACCTAACCAACATGTCTCCATCCCTAATGTATCAACACACTTGTAGTCTGTGTCTTAGACAAATATGTTGACTTTGACTCTTACCACAACTCAGTGAAACACAGCAGTTATTTCTAAGTTGAAAGTGAAAGTCTGGGAGCATCAGACTCTCTTGGGGTCTTTGACCAAGTATTTATTTGTTTTGTCATTGTTTTGTATGGGGGGAAGTTACAGGTACATTACCCATTTATACGTTTTTATAAGACCTGTACCTGTAGGCTGCCAATCAAAATAAAAACATCAGAAATACATAGAGTTTAAACAATAATACATTCAGTATTGAAATATTGTAAATGACTGTTTTATAGTAGTGTTAGGTTTAAGCTCTTTGTGTATGTACAGTCGTGTTAGTTATTTCTAAGTTGAAAGTGAAAGTGTGGGAGCATCAGACTCTCTTGGGGTCTTTTTTTTAAACAAGTATTTATTTGCCACAGGGGCTGTCCCCCCCATCCCCTGTGGCAATTTCACCTATGACTCAGTATTGAACTTTGAACTCACTGTTACAATAACTCAGTCAAATCCAGCAGTGATTTCTAAGAAGTGGAAAGTGAAAGTGTGAGAGCAGCACCAGACTCTCGTGTGTGTGGACATGTTTAACTTGTGGGGACCAAACATACTTTGACACAATAAGGGTTTCTCGTGTGAAAAATAGCTTAAAGTCTGGGTAGAATCCTCTCCCCTGTAACTATTCCCAAGGTCGTTGTTGTAAATGAGAATGTGTTCTCAGTCAACTTACCTGGTACCAGAAGGGTTAAATAAAAATAAATAAATGTCTGCAAGAACATAATGGGAGGGTAGGCCTTTCGACCTTTTACTGAAACAGTTTTGTTGGTCTTTTGTAGGCTTCAAATTATGAGTAATGGCTGGCCGTCTGGGTTCGAGGGGGCCGGGATGGCCTTCTGGGGGGCCGGGATGGCCGTCTGGATTTAGGGTTCCGGGTGTATGAGCTGTAGGGTGCGAGGGCGAAGGCCACTGTACAGGGAGTGTTCAGGGGGCATGACACGCTGGTCATTGTAGAGGGAAAGCTCTGGGGGTTTGGTCCAATGACCAGTGGAAGTAGAGGGGGAACACTCTGGAGGGGTGGCACGTTGGGTTCATGACTAGGTGTCTGGTATCCATCCCATCTTGGCTGGGGATGGGAGTAGCTGGCTGGCTACTCAGGGTAGGCATAGGGAGCCTGGTAATGCTGAGCTGGTTGTTGGACTTGGGACTGGTAATGCTGAGCTGGGGTCAGGTAAGGTTGGGCTGGTAGCTAAGCTGGGGCCTGGGCTAGGGCTTGGCATGGCTGGGTCGGGGGCTGATGGGGCTGAACTGGGGCGTGGGCTGGAGCCTGGTATAGCTGGGCCATGTGCTGCTAGAACTGAGCAGGGGGCTGGAGCCTGGTATGGCTGGAAGCTGGTAGAGCTGAGCCGGGGTAGGGCTGACCTGGAGACTGGGTTCTAGAATACCATTGAAGAAGTGGGTCTGTCCGGCATACTGTATGTAGGCTTGACTTTGTGACCTTTACTGCAGCCCCTGGGTCAGATCAGGTGGTAAGGTGGCGAGGTAGCGGATGAAGAGTGGAGCCTGTAGGCCGCTGGGCTGGGATCCATGGGACTAGGGTATAGTGCTATTTAATCCGGAGGACTGGTTTGATCTACCCCCACTCGGGGTGCAAACGGGTCTCTGGAGGGTTATGTGATATATCCGGGGGCGCTGAGGTACCGGAACACATTGAGAAAAAAAGTATTAATTCAAAGCATTTTAGACGTCACTGCAGTATGCCACATACTTGAGCATAGCTGCGGACCTTACACAAATCCAATTTTTTAATAGCCTAATTTTCTAGACATCAATGTACAGTGACATTTAAATAACACTGCAGAACACCCGCCATATGCACAAATACTCAGCTGTGGGGCTTACAAGACCCGAATTTCATATCATTTTCAAGACATCAATGTAGCAGTAGAACAAATATCTGTCTATATGATAATATGAAGAAAAAAATGTCCTACCTTCGTTTTCAAAACCTCCCACAATGACAAGTCCATTTAACTCCTAAGAGTCAACTTGCTCAAGGCCATAAGTGGGCATGTGGCTGTGATGTTTAGCCTCCTTCTAAGGCTGTTCTGAAGACTCTGGCTGTAGTGTCTATTTTACATTTTTATTTTGAGTGTTAACCTGGGTATCCTCTTTAGCCTTGTCTACAAGGCTTGCTGCCACCAAATACGCCTTGGTTCAGACATGTTAAAAACCTGTTTTCTGAGGGCTCTTTGTTGTTGTTTTTTTTTTTTTTTTAGATCTGATGCATAGGATGTTAATTCACTGTACATTCCACCCACTCTTTTGCTAGTTTAATCGCTCCAGTCATTTCTAGACCAAAGCTCCCAAACTTTTTGCATGTTGTACAGCCCAACTTCGAATTCTACGCTTGCTTGTTCTTGAACTGCAACTTGCACCTGCTCTGAGCACTTTGTCGGTGGATGCACTGCCTACCTACCTCCCAGCTCCTGTCTCCCTCACCTGCTGAGTCTGACTAGCTAGGAGGCCTATTAGCTAGTGTAGGTGCCGGTGGTGATGCTGAACTGGTGGGATTAGCATCGCCTTCAGGAACAGTTTCCCCCTCATTCCTCTCCTCCGGCACTGACAGTTCTCTGGCTCGTTCTGGGTTCGATTCACCATCTTTCTCTGGATTTTTGGATTTCACAAATGTCAAACTTGATTCTCTTTTCTTATAAACTTTTTATTTCGTTTCACCACGATTCAAATTCAGTAGGGAGATGACAGGACTAGGCTACATGACGTGATTGCGTAGGGACCTCCTCACTAACTGACCACCAGTACCATGACCTGTGTCAAGATCAGTTACTTACCCCACTGGCCCTCCCCATAACCTCAATGTACAAAGAGAAGGTCTGGAATCAGTGTGGCAGGATAGGATGATTACATAGAAGGATCACAAGGCTTTTACATGATGGTCTTTCTGGGGGCGGGAGAAATAACGAGGAGGCAATTTGATTTAATGCTGATCGCTTTTGATTGAATGTTACAGTGCGAACAGTGAAATAATCAATGAATCATGCCGCGAGAGGTTCAGGATATAGAACAAAAAAAGTCAAATCTGAGAGGCAGAATCCGGCTCAAATTAAGCACTGCTTTTGACCTTTTATTGAAAAAGGCTTGTTGGTCTTTTGTAGGCTTCAAATTATGAGAAATGCTTTGGAAGATGGAGTACTTATTTTTCGAGTCTTGTGTTAAAACGTGGGCCAGATCTTTGACGTGTTTGGCTTGGGAACTCATGTGACGTTCAGCACACTGCAATGCAGCATTTGGACAAGGAACTTTAATCAAGATTCTGTTGTAGGCCGCAGCACACATGAATCACTCGGTTGCGATTTTGGCATGTAAAACTTGGTGGAGCAAACTCAACATTTTGTTTGATGCATGCCAGCAAAGCCACTACACAGCACATCACTAAACAATACATTAATTGCACTATAACGGTGACAACCGTTTGCCCACAAACTAAATACATCTGTCCTGACAGCGGAGCTTTCATTTCAGCACAACGGAGTGATTCCTTACCAAAATTAAACCTGGCTATCAGCGGTGCCTCATCTGACAGCGAAACAGTTCATTCAGCCTCATTTACTGACATTTTAAAGCCATAGCTGTTATGGCTGACTTGCTTAAACAAATGTGGTTTCTACTGATTCCTTGTGGATTTGTGTAAGTCGATAAGAACCTCATTGTCCTTCAATAAAAACGAACGGCAACATGAGTTTTGAACTATACACAAACATTACATTTATGTTCAGTAAATTCATAATGTTCTTATATCATTAACACTTAGCTCTCAGTAGAAGCAAGAGCAAGTAAACAAGCTGCAAAATGGACACCTACCGAAATACAGATAGATTCAGAGAGAGAGAGAGAGACACGCTTAGCCTACCATTTGAAGTATTTTATTAGGCCTATGTGATTTAAAAAGGAAGGAAAATACAATACGAGGATCCACTTCCGTAGACAATATACAGATGCACAGACACTGCATTGCACAAACAAAACAACTCTCGCAATATCAACTGGAATTGCATGGGTCTATTACTGAACTCTTTGTTGAAAACAAATACTTTAATGAGAAGAGACTGTCACTGGCAAACATGGTAACAGACTCAACAACATTATATAGTATCCCCTCCTCGTGAAGAAAAGCACGAGCTAATTTATGCAGCAGCATACAAGACATGTTTGGACTCACCGTTGTTGTGCTCACTTGCACAGGAAGGTGGAGCAGCAGTCCTTCTCGTGGGCAAATTTAGTCATCACTGGGAACTGGGAACTCTGAAAAAAACAAGGTTGAATCATGACATCAGTGATCTTTTGGTCGGAGCTCTAGAAAGAGGCCCGAGTTCCCGGCTTGGAATTTCCCCATTTATTTCAGAGTTCCCAGTTGTCTTGAACTCAATGAAGTCTGAGATTCAGTTCCAAGTGTCCAGTTGTTTTGAACGCGGCAGAAGTCATAATGGATTGACAACATGGCCAATGTATTCCACCTTTTCTGAAACATGGTGTTGCGAGTGAATGTTTATCCTTTTAAGAATGGAAAAGAGACCATTTCAGACAGATGTTTTAAATCCTTGAACCCAGACTTGGACCATTTACACCCTCTCCACAGAATATCAGGCAGGGCAAGCAAAATAGTGATTGCTTTGCAACGCCTGCAGTTAGCAACTGATTCCTTCTAAACCACTCATTCTTGTATTTGCGATTTCCGACTTGTTGTGTAATGTTTATGTCCAATGGCCGATGATTACCGATACCTTTTATCTATAATTAATCTTCATATGACAAGGATTAAAGAAGATTTGCCAGTAGACTGTCGATGTGATTCATGATGATGACTGCTTGTCTAGCGTGGTAGCTATGATTTTGAAAGTAACATGATCAACCCAATCAAAGCTACGGTAGATATAATGTGATTTGACGTAATTTTATCTGTAGCTAATTACCTCGTGCTTTCTTGGATGGGCACTTCTAATGTAAATATATGGCAGCACCCTGTAGATTCTGCTGTGAAGTATTGTCCCCGTGAGTGACAGAGCACTGAGCCAATCACGGCACAACTAGAGAAGATTACCAACACCTATATTCCTCTGGCTGACCCTCCACCACAGAAAGGACTGAGCTACGCTGAAACACCTGCATTTTGGAGCTGCCTTACTCAAGAAAGAGACCATGTTTGTATGCGGCTTTATTAACTTAATATAATTTTATTTACATTGTTTGCAAACTGATATGTGACATGAATTAATGCCAAAATAACATGATTTTAAAAATATTTTTTGCTAAACAGGAGGGCCTCAAAACAGGTGGGGCTCTGCCACTGGAATCACTCGATTCAAACGATTCCCAGTATTTTGAATCGGTATAACATGATGGCACCGGAGGGGATGGCTGTCGTTTTACGGGCCCCTAACCAACTAGGCAAAAAAAATAATCTGCGTTGTTTGTAACTTATTTTTTTACTTATTTTGTACATAATGTTGCTGCTACCGTGCCTTATGACCGAAAATAGCTTCTTGACATCAGAACAGCGATTACTCACCTCGAACTGGACAAAGATTTTTTCTTTAACGAGTCCGACGCGAAGGATATTCTGCTTTCTCAAGTTCAGGCCAAAAATCCCAGTCATTTGCATGAAGAAAAGACAGAGAAAAAGGGGGCGGAGGTCGGGCTGCCTTCTGAGAATTCGTAGTAAACCTCCACTGCCATCCGTTCTATTGGCCAATATGCAATCATTGGAAAATAAAATGGACGATCTACGATTAAGACCATCCTAACAACAGGACATTAAAAAGTGTAATATATTATGTTTCACCGAGTCGTGGCTGAAAGACGACACGGGTAATATAGAGCTGGCTGGGTTTTATGTGTATTGGCAGGACAGAGAAGCTATGTCTGGTAAGACGAGGGGCGGGGGTGTGTGTCTATTTGTCAAAAACAGCTGGAGCGCGATGTCTAATATTAAAGAAGTCTCGAGGTATTGCTCGCCTGAGGTAGAGTACCTCATAATAAGCTGTAGACCACACTATCTATCGAAAGAGTTCTCATCTATATTACTCGTAGCTGTCTATTTACCACCACACACCAATGCTGGCGCTAAGACCGGACTCAACGAGATGTATAAGGCCATAAGCAAACAAGAAAATGCTCATCCAGAAGCGGCGCTCCTAGTGGTCGGGGACTGTAATGCAGGCAAACTTAAATCTGTTTTACCTCATTTCTACCAGCATGCCACATGTGCAGCCAGAGGAAAAAAACTCTAGAACACCTTTACTCCACACACAGAGACACATACAAGGCTCTACCTCGCCCTCCATTTGGCAAATCTGACCATAATTCTGTTCTCCTGATTCCTGCTTACAAGCAAAAACTAAAGCAGGAAGTACCAGTGACTCTCTCAATACAGAAGTGGTCAGATGACACGGATGCTACACTACAGGACTATTTTGCTGGCACAGACTGGAATATGTTCTGGGATTCATCCAATGGCCCTGAGGAGTATACCACCTCAGTCACGGCATCTACAATGTCGTCCCCACAGTGACCAAGCGTACAATTCTCAACCAGAAGCCATGGATTACAGGCCACATCTGCATCGAGCTAAAGGCTAGAGCTAATGCTTTCAAGGAGCGGGACACTAATCCGGACGCTTATAAGAAATCCCGCTACGCCCTGAGACTAACCATCAAACAGGCAAAGCGTCAATACAGTATAAAGATTGAATCCTACTACAACGGCTTTGACGCTCGTCAGATGTGGCAGGGCTTTAAAATGATTATGGACTAGAAAGGGAAACCAAGCTGCAAGCTGACCAGTAACGCAAGCCTTCCAGACGAGTTAAATGCCTTTCATGCTCACTTCGAGGTAAGCAACACTGAAGCATGCATGAAAGCACCAGCTGTTCCTGACGTCTGTGTGATCACGCTCTCGGTAGCCGATGTGAGCAGGACGTTTAAACAGGTAAACATTTACAAAGCCGCGGGGCCAGACGGATTACCAGAACGTCTACTCAAAGCATGTGTGGACCAACTGGCAAGTGTCTTCATTGACATTTTCAACCTCTTCCTGACCGACAGTTGAAGTCGGAAGTTTACATACACTTAGGTTGGAGTCATTAAAACTCGTTTTTCAACCATCCCACAAAATTCTTGTTAACAAACTATAGTTTTGGCAAGTTGGTTAGGACATCTGCTTTGTGCATAACACAAGTCATTTTTCCAACAATTGTTTACAGACAGATTATTTCACTTATAATTCACTGTATCACAATTCCAGTGGGTCAGACGTTTATATACACTAAGTTGACTGTGCCTTTAAACAGCTTGGAAAATTCCAGAAAATTATGTCATGGCTTTGGAAGCTTCTGATAGGCTAATTGACATCATTTGAGTCAATTGGAGGTGTACCTGTGGATGTATTTCAAGGCCTACCCAAACTCATGGGAAAATCAAAAGAAATCAGCCAAGACCTCAGAAAAAAATTGTAGACCTCCACAAGTCTGGTAAATCCTTGGGAGCAATATCCAAATGCCTGAAGGTACCACGTTCATCTGTACAAACAATAGCACGCAAGTATAAACACCATGGGACCACGCAGCCATCATACCGCTCAGAGATTAACGTACTTTGGTGCAAAAAGTGTAAATCAATCCCAGAACAACAGCAAAGGACCTTGTCAAGATGCTGGAGGAAACAGGTACAAAAGTATCTATATCCACAGTAAAACAAGTCCTATATCGACATAACCTGAAAGGCCGCTCTGCAAGGAAGAAGCCACTGCTCGAAAACCGGCATAAAAAAGCCAGACTACGGTTTGCAACTGCACATGGTGACAAAGATCGTACTTTTTGGAGAAATGTCCTCTGGTCTGATGAAGCAAAAGTAGAACTGTTTGGCCATAATGACCATCGTTATGTTTGGAGGAAAAAGGGGGAGGCTTGCAAGCCGAAGAACACCATCTCAACCGTGAAGCATGGGGGTGGCAGCATCATGTTGTTGGGGTGCTTTGCTGCAGGAGGGACTGGAGTACTTCACAAAATAGATGGCATCATGATGGAGGAAAATTGTGGCTATATTGAAGCAACATCTCAAGACATCAGTCAGGAAGTTAAAGCTTGGTCACAAATGGGTCTTCCAAATGGACAATGACCCCAAACATACTTCCAAAGTTGTTGGCTTAAGGACAACAAAGTCAAGGTATTGGAGTGGCCATCAAAAAGCCCTGACCTCAATCCTATAGAACATTTGTGGGCAGAACCTAAAGAGTGTGTGCCAAAATTCACCCAACTCATTGTGGGAAGCGTGTGGAAGGCTACCCGAAACGTTTGACCCAAGTTAAACAATTTAAAGGCAATGCTACCAAAAACGAATTGAGTGTATGTGAACTTCTGACCCACTGGGAATGTGATGAAAGAAATAAAAACTGAACTAAATCATTCTCTATACTATTATTCTGACATTTCACATTCTTAAAATAAAGTGGTGATCCTAACTGACCTAAGACAGGGAATTTTTACAAGGATTCAATGTCAGGAATTGTGAAAAACTGAGTTTAAATGTATTTGGCTAAGGTGTATGCAAACTTCTGACTTCAACTGTACATGTTTCAAGAAGACCACCATAATCCCTCTGCCCAAGGAAGTGAAGGTAACCTGGCTAAATGTTTACCGCCCCGTGGCACTCACGTCGGTTGCCATGAATTGCTTTGAAAGGCTAAACATGGCTCACATCTACACCAACATCCCAGAAACCCTAGACGGCCCCAACAGATCCACAGATGACGCAATCTCAATCGCACTCCACACTGCCATTTCACACCTGGACAAAAGGAACACCTATGTGATAATGCTGTTCATTGACTACAGCTCAGCGTTCAACACCATAGCGCCCACAAAGCTCATCACTAAGCTAAGTACCCTTGGACTAAACACCTCCCTCTGCAACTGGATCCTGGACTTCCTGACGGACCACCCCCAGATGGTAAGGGTAGGCAACAACACATCCGCCACACTGATCTTCAACACTGGGGCCCCTCAGGGGTGTGTGCTTAGTCCTCTCCTGTACTCCCTGTTCACCCATGACTGAGTAGCCAAACACGACTCCAATACCATCATTAAGTTCACTGACGACACAACAGTGGTAGGCCTGATCATTACAGACAATGATGAGACAGCCTATAGGGAGGAGGTGAGAGACCTGCCAGTGTGTTGCCAGGACAACAACCTCTTCCTCAATGTGAGTAAGACAAAGGAGATGATCGTAGACTACAGGAAAAGGCTGGCCGAACAGGCCACCATTAACATAGACAGGGCTGTAGTGGATCGGGTCGAGAGTTAAGTTCCTTGGTGTCCACATCACCAACAAACTATTATGGTCCAAACACACCAAGACAGTTGTGAAGAGGGCACGACAACACCTTTCCCCCTCAGGAGACTGAAAATATTTGGCATGGGTCCCAGATCCTCAAAAAGTTATACAGCTGCACCATCGAGAGCATCCTGAACGGTTGCATCACCGCCTGGTATGGCAACTGCTCGGCCTCCGACTGAAAGGCACTACAGAGGGTAGTGCGTATGGCCCAGTACATCACCGGGGCCAAGCTTCCTGCCATCCAGGACTTCTATACCAGGCAGTGTCAGAGGAAGGCCCTAAAAATTGTCAAAGACCCCAGCCACACTAGTCATAGACTATTCTCTCTGCTACCGCACGGCAAGAGGTACTGGAGCACCACGTCTAGGTCCAAGAGGCTTCTAAACAGCTTCTACCCCCAAGCTATAAGACTCCTGTACAGCTAATCAAATGGCTACCCAGACTATTTGCACCCCCCCTCACGTTGCTGCTTCTCTCTGTTATTATCTATGCCTAGCCACTTTAATAACCCTACCTGCATGTACATAATTACCTCAACAATGGTGCCCCCGCACATTGACACATTGACTCTGAACCGGTACCCCTGTATATAGCCTCGCTATTGTAATTTACTGCTGCTCCTTAATTATTTGTTTTCCTTATCTCTTACTTTTTTGGGGGGTATTTTCTTAAAACTGCATCGTTGGTTAAGGGATTGTAAGTAAGCATTTCACTGTAAGGTTGTTTCACCTGTTGTATTCGCCGCATGTGACAAATAAAATTTGATTTGATGTACTGTTGTTGCTGCTCAAACATTTATAGCTAAACTTCTCTGTCATTATTAGCTCATGAAGTCCTGTTCAGGAGTCTTATGGCATAGGGCAGCAGGTAGCCTAGTGGTTAGCACGTTGGGCCAGTAACTGAAAGGTTGCTAGAGCGAATCCCCGAGTTGACAAGGTAAAAATCTGTCCTTCTGCCCTTGAACAAGGCCGTCATTGTAAATAAGAATATGTTCTTAACTGACTTGCCTAGTTAAATAAAGGTTAAATTAAAAATAATTGGGGGTAGAAGCTGTTAAGAAGCCTTTGGACCTAGACTTGGCGCTCCGGTATCGCTTTCCATGCGTTAAGAGAGAGAACAGCTAACATGCCACTACTTCTACATTATAAACAAAAAAACAAAAAAATAAGTGGGCTTCTACCCCCAACCTTCCGTCCAATTCCTCCACCCACAACCTTCCTTCCCACTCCCATAACACCAACCTTCCTTCCCACTCCCATAACCCCAACCTTCCTTCCCACTCCCATAACCCCAACCTTCCATCCCACTCCCCCAGCGCCACCCAGCCAACATATCTCCATTCTCCAGCCACATATGATCAACATGCTTGTAGTCTGTGTCTTTGTCACACCCTAATCTGTTTCACCTATCTTGTGCTTGTCTCCACCCCCCACCAGGTGTCTTCCATTTCCCCCCATTATCCCCTGTGTATTTATACCTGCATTTTCTGTTGGCCTATTGCCAGTTCGTCTTATTTTGTTAGGTCGTCCCAGTGTGTTTCCTGTTTTTCCCTGCGTTCTAGTTTTTGTTTTTAGCCTTTCCGGTTCTGACCTTTCTGCCTGCCCTGACTCTGAGCCTTCCTGTCGTTCTGTACCTGCCTGATTCTGACCTGATTCAGGAACTTCTGCCTGCCCTGACCCTGTCTGCCATCCTGTCGTTCTGTACCTGCCTGATTCTGACCTGATTCAGGAACTTCTGCCTGCCCTGACCCTGTCTGCCATCCTGTACCTGCCTGATTCTGACCTGATTCAGGAACTTCTGCCTGCCCTGACCCTGTCTGCCATCCTGTGCCTGTCGGACTCTGACCTGGTTACGAACCTCTGCCTGTCCTCGACCTGCCGTTTGCCTTCCCTCTGTGTTATAATAAATGATCTGAGAACTGAACCGTCCGCCTCCTGTGTCTGCATCTGAGTCATATCCTGAGTCGTGATACTCTTAGACAAATATGTTAACTTTGGCTCTTAAAATAACTCATTAAAACCCAGTAGTGATTTCTAAGAAGTGGAAAGAGAAAGTGTTTAAGTATCAGACTCTCGCGGGGTCTTTTTGTGTGTGTGTGGTGTGGTGTGGTGTGGTGTGGTGTGTGTGTGTGTGTGTGTGTGTGTCAGACCCGGCACCAGGATAAAGTAACTAAGGGGGCAGTTGAAATCACAAAGGGGGTAAACATTTTTTACATTCTTGCATTCTAATTATATTGAATTCTGCTTATATACCATAATAAACATAAAGTTCAAATGCCAAGACTCCAAGATTATTGCTTTGGAAATCTGTAGCATAGCTCTGCTGCGCTGGATCAGCAGTGGACAGCACGCTACAGAAATTCCGTTTAGATGGGCAATTACGCTATTACAAACAGCCTATGTGAATGCAGCCATACACACAGCCGACTTACCAAGATAATGCAAACTAAATGCTGAAAATAGTAGCCTAGTTATACATGCATGCAAACAAAAATACTGAATAGTAATTTGGCTTAGAATACAGACACAACTGTGAATGCGAATGAATGTGAACAGAACAAAACAGAGGTACCTAGTAAGGTACAAAACAGAGTAGTAGGCCTAGTAAACAAAATATTAAATCGATAAAGGCATGACACAATCTACACTGAACAAAAATATAAACGCAACATACAACAATTTCAAAGATTTTACTGAGTTACAGTTCATATACAGAAATCAGGCAGTTGAAATAGATGTATTAGGCCCTAATCTATGGATTTCACATTGTCACAGATACCTTCAAAGGTAGGGGCGTGGATCAGAAAACCAGTCAGTATCTGGTATGACCCCAATTTGCCTCATGCAGCGCAACACATTTCCATTCGTATAGAGTTGATCAGGCTGTTGATTGTGGCCTGTGGAATGTTGTCCCACTCTTCAATGGCTGTGCAAAGTGAATGGCACCGTATCTCTGTGCATTTAAATTGATTTTGATAAAATGCAATTGGGTTGTTGTCCGCAGCTTATGCCTGCCCATACCATACCATAACCCCACCGCCACCATGGGGCACTTTGTTCACAACGTTGACATCAGAAAACCTCTCGCCCACACGACGCCGTACAGTTGAAACTGGGATTCATCCAGTTGAAACCAGAATTCATCTCCAGCTTACCAGTGGCCATCCAAGGTGAGCATTTGCCCACTGAAGTCAGTTACAACGCCAAACTGCAGTCAGATCAAGACCCTGGTGAGGACGACCAGCACACAGATTACCTTCCCTGAGACGGTTTCTGACAGTTTGTGCAGAAATTCTTCGGTTGTGCAAACCCACAGTTTCATCAGCTGTCCGGGTGGATGGTCTCAGATGATCCCGCAGGGGAAGAAGCCAGATGTGGAGGTCCTGGGCTGGCGTGGTTACATGCAGTCTGCGGTTGTGAGGCCGGTTGGACGTACTTCCAAATTCTCTAAAACGAAGTTGGAGGAGGCTTATGTTACAGAAATTAACATTAAATGATCTGGCAACAGCTCTAGTGGACATTCCTAGTTAGCATACCAATTGCACACTCCCTCAACACTTGAGACATCTGTGACACAGCGTTGTGTGACAAAACTGCACATTTCAGAGTGGCCTTTTATTGTTCCCAGCACAAGGTGCACCTGTGTAATGATCATGCTGTTTAATCGGCTTCTTGATATGCCACACCTGTCAGGTGGACAGATTATATTGCTCACTAACAGGGATGTAAACACATTTGTGCACAAAAATTGAGAGAAATAAGCTTTTTGTGCATATGGAACATTTCTGTGATCTTTTATTGGAGCTCATGAAACCATGTACCGGCACTTTACATGTTGCGTTTATATTTTTGTTCAGTGTAGGTTGACTTGTAAAAAGTCATTTTCGCGTAGGCCTGAAATTGCCTGACTATGAAGAAGTGTCAAATGCCTGTAAGTTCTGTGAACTCTACGTGTGAGAAAAAAACCTCAACAGATACTTATGCAATATTGCAAATATGACTGAGACTTTTTCTTGGTGTGCTGTGTCCTTCGTGTCTGAATCATAACAACAAACCAATAGAGGACATTCTTCATGAGGCACCTGATAGTCTTAGTAGTCATTTTCCAACCAGAGGATTCGACTGAATATTGTGAAAAGCTTTTCAGCCCAAAATCTGGAGTTTTTACCTTCATTTCGTATGAGAGAATGTCTTGGGATACACTTGGCTCTATGTCAAATTGAATGTGCACTGAGTGGATCTTCCCTGCCTGGTTATGCTGTCGAAGATGAAGTCAGCGGCCTAGAGGATCTGAAGGCCCTACGAGTCTCATCTTTAGCCTATAGTCAAGAGTTACGATTTAGCTTGTTCAGAACATGCAAATGCCACAAAGTCTGTTAACTCATTTGTGTTTTCAGACACTTGAACACAGGTCAATTTCTATGAACCTGTGTTTCGTTTCAGGTGGCGAGATTGGTTTAAGGTGCTTGATATGTTCCAACAAGTGCTGAGCCCAACCTGTTTTGAGCCCCTCCTGTTTAGCTAAAAAGAAAAAGCATGTTATTTTGGCATTAATTCATGTCACATATCATTTTACAATTCTGATTTGTTTTATGTTTATTGAGTTAATAAAGCCGCATACAAACATGGTCACTTTCTTGAGTAAGGCAGCTCCAAAATGAAGGTGTTTCAGCCTAGCTCAGTCCTTTCTGTGGTGGAGGGGCAACCAGCGGAATATACAGAGCGTAGGCGTTGGTAATCTTCTCTAGTTGCGCTGTGATTGGCTCAGTGTTCTGTCACTCATGGGGAAACTACGCCACAGCAGAATCTACAGGGAAAGCAGGTGTCACGCCCTGACCTTAGTTATCTATGTTTTCTATATTGTTTTGGTTAGGTCAGGGTGTGACGAGGGTGGGTATGCTTGTTTTGTATTATCTAGTTTTTTTTGTATGTCTAGGGGTGTTGGTAAGTCTAGGCATATGTATATCTATGGTGGCCTGAATTGGTTCCCAATCAGAGGCAGCTGTTTATCGTTGTCTCTGATTGGGGATCATATTTAGGTTGCCATTTTCCCTTTTGGTTTTGTGGGTTCTTATTCTATGTTTAGTTGCCTGTCTACACTAGCCATATTAGCTTCACGGTTTGTTTTGTTATTTTGTTCATTTTGTTCAGTGTTCATTCTTTAAATAAAGAAGAATGTATGCTTATCACGCTGCGCCTTGGTCTCCTCCTTATGACGGCCGTGACAGAAGAACCCACCACAAAAGGACCAAGCAGCGTGTGAATAAGGAGCAGACATGGGACGAGATTTTGGACGGTAAAGGATCCTGGTCGTGGGAGGAAATATTGGCAGGAGAGGATCGCCTACCATGGAGGCAGGTGAAGATAGCACGGGATGAACAGCGACGATATGAGGGGACACGTTTAGCATGGAAGCCCGAGAGGCAGCCCCAAGACATTTTTTTGGGGGGGGAACACGAGGGGATTGGCTGAGTCAGGTTGGAGACCTGAGCCAACTCCTCGTGCTTACCGTGGGGAGCGTGTGACTGGTCAGGCACCGTGTTATACAGAAATGCGTACGGTGTCTCCAGTTCCCATTCATAGCCCTTTGCGATCTATTCCAGCTCCTCGCATTTGCCGGGCTAGAATGGGCATCCAGCCAGGACGCATTGAGCCAGCTCTACGTTCCAGATCTCCAATGCGTCTCCACGGCCCAGTGTATCCTGTGCCTCCTTCCGAGACTCGCCCTGAGTGCGTGTCCCCAGCCCGGTACCACCAGTGCCGGCACCACGCACCAGGCCTCCAGTGCGCTTCCGGAGTCCAGTAAGTCCTGTGCCTTCTCCCCGCACTCGCCCTGAGGTGCGTGTCCCCAGCCTGGCTTCGCTCCACAGGTAGTATTACATTTCATTTCATTTCATTACAGTACAACGGTTTGATTTGTTTGATCTTAGCTAGCTACATAGCCGTCTTTGTATCAAAGATAATTGTGTAGTTGTGTAGTTAATTGTGTAGTTTAGAGTAATTATCGAGGTTAGCTAGCCAGCTATTTTCGTCCTTCTAACGTAGTCAACACTGCTAGCTAGCTAACACTGCTAGCTAGCCAGCTAGCCAACTTCTACCGAATAGCAGCACTGTAGAAACTATTACATTACAACGGAACGACTTGATTAGTGTAGTGTTAGCTAGCTACATAGTTGTCTTTGCTGTCTTTGTATCTAAGATAATTGTGTAGTTTAGAGTAATTATCGTAATTATCGAGGTTAGCTAGCCAGCTTTTTTCGTCTGCCGCGCCGCCGTTCTCCTACCTAGTCAACACTGATAGCTAGCTAGCCAGCTAGCCAACTTCTACCGAATAGCAGCACTGTAGCAGCACTGTAGAAACTATCACATTACAACGGAACGACTTGATTAGTGTAGTGTTAGCTAGCTACATAGTTGTCTTTGCTGTCTTTGTATCCAAGATAATTGTGTAGTTTAGAGTAATTATCGAGGTTACCTAGCCAGTTATCGAGGTTACCTAGCCAGCTACACTTTCAAACAAAGTCAACAACGCAGCCACTGCTAGCTAGCTAGCCTACTTCACCAGCCAGCAGTACCGTATCATTTTAGTCAATAAGATTTTTGCAACGTAAACTTAACTTTCTGAACATTCGAGACGTGTAGTCCACTTGTCATTCCAATCTCCTTTGCATTAGCGTAGCCTCTTCTGTAGCCTGTCAACTATGTGTCTGTCTATCCCTCTTCTCTCCTCTCTGCACAGACCATACAAACGCTTCACACCGCGTGGCCGCTGCCACTCTAACCTGGTGGTCCCAGCGCGCACGACCCACGTGGAGTTCCAGGTCTCCGGCAGCCTCTGGAACTGCCGATCTGCGGCCAACAAGGCAGAGTTCATCTCAGCCTATGCTTCCCTCCAGTCCCTCGACTTCTTGGCACTGACAGAAACATGGATTACCACAGATAACACTGCTACTCCTACTGCTCTCTCCTCGTCTGCCCACGTGTTCTCGCACACCCAGAGAGCTTCTGGTCAGCGGGGTGGTGGCACTGGGATCCTCATCTCTCCCAAGTGGACATTCTCTCTTTCTCCCCTGACCCATCTGTCTATCGCCTCCTTTGAATTCCATGCTGTCACAGTTACCAGCCCTTTCAAGCTTAACATCCTTATCATTTATCGCCCTCCAGGTTCCCTTGGAGAGTTCATCAATGAGCTTGACGCCTTGATAAGTTCCTTTCCTGAGGATGGCTCACCTCTCACAGTTCTGGGTGACTTTAACCTCCCCACGTCTACCTTTGACTCATTCCTCTCTGCCTCCTTCTTTCCACTCCTCTCCTCTTTTGACCTCACCCTCTCACCTTCCCCCCCTACTCACAAGGCAGGCAATACGCTTGACCTCATCTTTACTAGATGCTGTTCTTCCACTAATCTCATTGCAACTCCCCTCCAAGTCTCTGACCACTACCTTGTATCCTTTTCCCTCTCGCTCTCATCCAACACTTCCCACACTGCCCCTACTCGGATGGTATCGCGCCGTCCCAACCTTCGCTCTCTCTCCCCCGCTACTCTCTCCTCTTCCATCCTATCATCTCTTCCCTCTGCTCAAACCTTCTACAACCTATCTCCTGATTCTGCCTCCTCAACCCTCCTCTCCTCCCTTTCTGCATCCTTTGACTCTCTATGTCCCCTATCCTCCAGGCCGGCTCGGTCCTCCCCTCCTGCTCCGTGGCTCGACGACTCATTGCGAGCTCACAAAACAGGGCTCCGGGCAGCCGAGCGGAAATGGAGGAAAACTCGCCTCCCTGCGGACCTGGCATCCTTTCACTCCCTCCTCTCTACATTCTCCTCTTCTGTCTCTGCTGCTAAAGCCACTTTCTACCACTCTAAATTCCAAGCATCTGCCTCTAACCCTAGGAAGCTCTTTGCCACCTTCTCCTCCCTCCTGAATCCTCCTCCCCCTCCCCCCCCCTCCTCCCTCTCTGCAGATGACTTCGTCAACCATTTTGGAAAGAAGGTCGACGACATCCGATCCTCGTTTGCTAAGTCAAACGACACCGCTGGTTCTGCTCACACTGCCCTACCCTGTGCTTTGACCTCTTTCTCCCCTCTCTCCAGATGAAATCTCTCGTCTTGTGACGGCCGGCCGCCCAACAACCTGCCCGCTTGACCCTATCCCCTCCTCTCTTCTCCAGACCATTTCCGGAGACCTTCTCCCTTACCTCACCTCGCTCATCAACTCATCCTTGACCGCTGGCTACGTCCCTTCTGTCTTCAAGAGAGCGAGAGTTGCACCCCTTCTGAAAAAACCTACACTCGATCCCTCCGATGTCAACAACTACAGACCAGTATCCCTTCTTTCTTTTCTCTCCAACTCTTGAACGTGCCGTCCTTGGCCAGCTCTCCTGCTATCTCTCTCAGAATGACCTTCTTGATCCAAATCAGTCAGGTTTCAAGACTAGTCATTCAACTGAGACTGCCCTTCTCTGAGTCACGGAGGCGCTCCGCACTGCTAAAGCTAACTCTCTCTCCTCTGTTCTCATCCTTCTAGACCTATCGGCTGCCTTTGATACTGTGAACCATCAGATCCTCCTCTCCACCCTCTCCGAGTTGGGCATCTCCGGCGCGGCCCACGCTTGGATTGCGTCCTACCTGACAGGTCGCTCCTACCAGGTGGCGTGGCGAGAATCTGTCTCCGCACCACGTGCTCTCACCACTGGTGTCCCCCAGGGCTCTGTTCTAGGCCCTCTCCTATTCTCGCTATACACCAAGTCACTTGGCTCTGTCATATCCTCACATGGTCTCTCCTATCATTGCTATGCAGACGACACACAATTAATCTTCTCCTTTCCCCCTTCTGATAACCAGGTGGCGAATCGCATCTCTGCATGTCTGGCAGACATATCAGTGTGGATGACGGATCACCACCTCAAGCTGAACCTCGGCAAGACGGAGCTGCTCTTCCTCCCGGGGAAGGACTGCCCGTTCCATGATCTCGCCATCACGGTTGACAACTCCATTGTGTCCTCCTCCCAGAGTGCTAAGAACCTTGGCGTGATCCTGGACAACACCCTGTCGTTCTCAACTAACATCAAGGCGGTGACCCGTTCCTGTAGGTTCATGCTCTACAACATTCGCAGAGTACGACCCTGCCTCACACAGGAAGCGGCGCATGTCCTAATCCAGGCACTTGTCATCTCCTGTCTGGATTACTGCAACTCGCTGTTGGCTGGGCTCCCTGCCTGTGCCATTAAACCCCTACAACTCATCCAGAACGCGGCAGCCCGTCTGGTGTTCAACCTTCCCAAGTTCTCTCACGTCACCCCGCTCCTCTGCTCTCTCCACTGGCTTCCAGTTGAAGCTCGCATCCGCTACAAGACCATGGTGCTTGCCTACGGAGCTGTGAGGGGAACGGCACCTCCGTACCTTCAGGCTCTGATCAGGCCCTACACCCAAACAAGGGCACTGCGTTCATCCACCGCTGGCCTGCTCGCCTCCCTACCTCTGAGGAAGTACAGTTCCCGCTCAGCCCAGTCAAAACTGTTCGCTGCTCTGGCACCCCAATGGTGGAACAAACTCCCTCACGACGTCAGGTCAGCGGAGTCAATCACCACCTTCCGGAGACACCTGAAACCCCGCCTCTTTAAGGAATACCTAGGATAGGATAAAGTAATCCTTCTAACCCCCCCCCCTTAAAAGAGTTAGATGCACTATTGTAAAGTGGTTGTTCCACTGGATATCATAAGGTGAATGCACCAATTTGTAAGTCGCTCTGGATAAGAGCGTCTGCTAAATGACTTAAATGTAAATGTAAATGTGGTACCACCAGTGCCGGCACCACGCACCAGGCCTACAGTGCGCCTCCAGAGTCCAGTACGTCCTGTTCCTGCTCCTCACACTCGCCCTGAGGTGCGTGTCCTCAACCACCAGTTCCGGCACCACACATCAGGCCTCCAGTGCGCTTCCACAGTCCAGTACGGCCTGTGCCTCTTCCCCGCACTCGCCCTGAGGAGCGTGTCCTCAGCCCGGTACCACCAGTTCTGGCACCACACATCAGGCTTCCAGTGCGCTTCCATAGTTCAGAGCTTCCGGCGACAGTACCCAGTCCAGAACTTCCGGCGACGGGCCACAGTCCGGAACCTCCAACGACGGGCCACAGTCCGGAACCTCCAACGACGGGCCACAGTCCGGAACCTCCAACGACGGGCCACAGTCCGGAACCTCCAATGACGGGCCACAGTCCGGAACCTCCAACGACGGGCTACAGTCTGGGGTCTCCGGCGAGGGTCCCCGGTCCAGAGCCTCCGGCGATGATCCACGGTCCGGATTTACAAAGGCGGGGCAAATATATATGTATATATGTATATCTTGGTGGGGCAAACAAAAAAAGGTGGGATGCATGCCAGCAAAGCCACAACACAACACTAAACAATACATTAATTGCACTATAACAGTGACTAACGGTGCCCACAAACTGTTAGGACCTACATAAAGCTGTCCCAACAGCAGTCCCAACACCTTACCACTGCTACACCTGGCTCTCAGCAGAGCCTTGTCTGGCAGTGAAACAGGTAATTCAGCCTCATTTACTGCCTTTTAAAAAAAACATAGGTGATATGGTTGACTTGCTGAAAGAAATGTTGTTTCTGCTGACAATTGAGATGTCCAAACTATGGCATAAGGGGACGACAAGCAGATAAAAGGCCATCTGTAATTTCAGTTAAGTCATTAATGAGTGAGCTTGGGCGGCCGTAGCCAATATAACTATTTGTTCAGCACTATAACAATGACGCTGTGAGTCAAGAAGCAGGTGTAGGTGAAACGTTTAATAAAACAACAAACGAGACAGCGTAACAGTGGCGATATAGCATGAACACAGGAACAATACCGACTGAGAAATTAACCCAAGGGAGTGACAGAAAAAGGGAAGGTTATCAGGGAGGTAATGGAGTCCAGGTGAGTATCCTAATGATCTACAGGTGCGCGTAATGATGGATGCCAGGTGTGCATAATGATGAATCCCAGGACCGGTGGTTAGTTTCCGGTGACGTCTAACGCAGGAGGGGAGGAGCAGGAGTAGTCATGACAAGCACTTTTGAAATGTACCGGACAGAATTCAGACCATGGGCCGTTCTTACAGTGTTCTCCCTGTACACCAAGTCAGAACCGTAGGAGAAATAAAGGGGGCATATAAGCAGACAATGAAAGATCTTACAATATTGAATGATTACATTTCTCTAAAACAGGTTATAGGCTACATGTGCACCATCAAGTCAGAACAGTAGGCAAAATGAAGACGGGAAAATAGACCATATTATTAAGGTGAGGCACATGGGCTACAAACAGCGTACTACACAACATACACGTAGTATTATTTTCTTAGCTACAGTATACATATCTCCCTGGCATATTACATAATTTATGCAGCAGCATACAATACATTTTTGGACTCACCTTGCTGTGCTGTGCTCATTTGAACAGGAAGGTGAGCGGCGGTCCTTCATGGGCAAACTTTGTTATCAAACTTTGTCAGCAAGGCCTGTCATTCTCTGGATTCAAGACAACTGGGAACTCGAGAAAAAAAAAAAGGTTGAATCATGATGATGTCAGTGATCTTCAGGTCGTAGCTCTAGAAAGAGGCCTGGGTTCCCAATTTACAATTCCAAGATGGATGACCTTTCAAAAGATATTTTCCCAGTCAGAGGTAGTTTTTTTCAGAGGTCCCAATTGTCTTGAACTCAATGAAGTCAGATTTCCCAGTTCCGAGTTAACAGTTGTTTTGTGCGTCGCACAAATCATGCTTCATTTAAAATGGTAAACACATAGAGTGTTTACCATTTTAAATTTTGAAAAGAGACCCTTAATCCCAGACCACACTGCCACTCCACTAAATAGCAGGCTAGTGATTGTTTTGCAATGCTTGCAGTTAGACACGGATTCCTTCCAAACCACTCATTGCTGAATTTGCGATTTACAACTTGTTGTGTAATGTTTATGTCCAATGGCCAATGAGCACTGATACATTTTATCTATAATTTATCTTCATTATTTCTCTTCATATGACAAGGATTTAAAAGGATTTGCCAATAGATTGTGACTTGATTCATGAGGATGACTGCTTGTCTAGCTTGCTAGCTAAGATTTTGAAAGTACGATGTTGACATGATCAGTCCAATCTAAGCAACTGTAGACATAATGTGATATGTCTCTTGGATGGCCACTATATGGCAGCACCCAAGGGGCTTGAATTTTTGAGCTCTACCCATAGACTTGGCAGTGACGTAGTGTTCCCATAAGTGACAGAACACTGAGCCAATCACAGCGCAACAAGAGAACATTACCAACCCGTACGCTTTGTATTTTCCACTGGTTGCCCCACCACCACAGAAAGCACTAAGCTAGACTGAAACACCTGCATTTTGGAGCTGCCTTACACAAGAAACAGACCATGTTTGTATGCGGCTTTATTAACTATATATATTTTTTAACGTTGTTTGCAAACTGATATGTGACATGTATTAATACCAAAACAACATGCAAGTCCCCCACATTGTTTTTGTTTTTTTTTAGCTAAAAATGTGGGGCTCAAAACAGAATGATATGTCGTCCCTGCCTATTACCAACAGCCAATGTGAATGCAGACATACACACAGCTGTCTTACCAAAATAATGCAAACTAAATGCTGAAAATAGTAGCCTAGTTTTCATGCATGCAAACAAAAAAAATTACTGAATATTAGTTTGGCTTAGAATACAGACACATCTGCAAATGCAAATGAATTCGAAAAAGAACAAAACAGAGGTACCAAGTAGGAAAGCCAAATAAAAAAAGGAAAGTTTGACATTTTTCAAGTCCAAAAATCCAGGGGAAAATGGTGAATCGAACCCAGAACGAACCAGAGAACTGTCAGTGCCGGAGGAGAGGAATGAGGGGGAAACTGTTCCTGAAGGCGATGCTAATCCCACCTGTTCAGCATCACCACCGGCACCGCAAGTAGGCTTACTAGTGAGTCAGACTCAGCAGGAGAGGCAGACGGGGAGCTGGGGGGAGAGGGGCAGTGCATCCACCGATGAAGTGCTCGGAGCAGGTGCAATTTGCTTGTCATGCAGAATTCAAAGTTGGGCTGTACAACATCCCAAAAGTTTTGGAGTTTGGTTCGACTGGAGGGATTAAACAAAACAAAGCCGTCAGAAAAAAGTTTTTTTAACATGCCTGAACCGAGGCGCATTTGGTGGCAGCAAGCCTTGTAGACAAGGCTCAATAGGACACCCAGGTTAACATTCAGAAAAATAAGGGAGAGTCATTGTGGGAGGTTTTGAAAACTAAGGTAGGACATTTTTTTTCCTTTACCTTCACAGCACAGAACTAGTTTGTAATCTGTATATGTGCTTAATATTGTCACATAGGCAGGAGGCCTATATATTCTCATGTGTGTTCTGCTGTAGCCTACATTGATTTATTTTATTTGAAGTTATATTCCGATATTGTGAAATTTGTTCTACTGCTACATTGATGTCTTGAAAATTATATGAAATTGGGGTTTTGTAAGCCCCACAGCTGAGTATGTGTGCGCATGGCAGGTGTTCTGCAGTGTTGTCTAAACATTTTGCTGTACATTGATGTCTAGAATATTAGACTATAAGAAATATTGGACTTGTGTAAGCCCTGCAGCTATACCCAAGTATGTGGGCATACTGCAGTGACGTCTATAATGCTTTGAACTTATTAGCACCTTTGGAGAGTGCTGTCCGTTTTATCACCATAGACAGTAGACTACTTGGCAGCTACGTTGTGTTTGACACTTTTCTCTCAGTGTGTTCCGGTACCTCAGAGCCCCCCGGATAACCCCCCCCCCCCCAACTCAGGGTATCCAGGTCTCAACACAGGGTACCAGGCCTCAACACAATCCAGGCCATCCCAGCCCAAGTCCAACAACCAGCTCAGCATTGCCAGTCCCAAGTCCAACAACCAGCTCAGCATTACCAGGCTCCCTATGCCTACCCTGAGCAGCCAGCCAGCTACAACCATCCCCAGCCAAGATAGGATGGATACCAGACACCTAGTCATGAACCCAACGTGCCACCTTTCCAGAGTGTTCCCCCTCCAGTGGACAGTGTCAAGCGCTCTACCTCCAGTGGTCATTGGACCAAACCCCCAGAGCGCTCCCTCTACAATGACCAGTGTGTCATGCCCCCTGAACACTCACTGTACAGTGGCCTTCGCCCCCCCCTAGAGCTCACCCACCCGAATCCCCAATTCCAGATGGCCATCTTGGCCCCCCAGAGACCATCGGCCATCCCGGGCCTCAGAGTCCACCGGCCATCCCGGCCCCCCAGAAAGCAATCCCGGTCCTCTGAACCCAGTCAGCCATCCCGAACCCCCGAACCCTGATGGTCAGCTCCGCCAGAGTCACCACCTACACCCCCCTATGGGGCGGACATTGGCTCCTCTACCCACTAAGGCTCTACCCACTAAGGTATGCACATTTGAGGGGTGGCTGTGTAAAACCCCTCCCCTCCCATCCTACCTGGAGGGGAGCCCTCCCCTCATTGGTCGCCACACACCTCCATCAAAGCTAGTTAAGAACAATCACGTCCACCTGAAAGAGGCAGGGCTCCTGCTTTAAATGCCCCACCTGCAGTCATTAGTACTCTTTCAACCAATCAGCACGGACCACTAGAGATGTGTTGTTACCTGAGTATTACATGAGTGTGGTTTTTGGCAGCCAAGGTATTTAATTCTCATTGTTGGTATGTGGATTTATATTGTTGTGCATGTAAGTGCACTTCCTGTATTTGCTAACTGTGTAACACTGTAGTGTTTGGAATATTTTAGATTGAGATGTTTGCCCTTATTTTACCATGTGCCTAGACATCACCATCTTTCATCAGCTGTGACATTTCTCATCATTTGAAACCTACAAAAGACCAACAAACCTGTTTCAATAAAAGGTCAAAAGGCTACCCTCCCATTATTTTCTTGCAGACATACCCATTGTGTAACATCCTACCCAGACTTTAAGCTATTTTACATATGAGAAACCCTTCACATTGTGTCAAAGTATGTTTGGTCCCCACAAGTATAGTTAAACATGTACACACACATAAGAGAGTCTGGTGCTGCTCTCACACTTTCACTTTCCACTTCTTAGAAATCACTGCTGGATTTGACTGAGTTATTGTAACAGTGAGTTCAAAGTTCAATACGGAGTCGTAGGTTATAAACATGTACAGTCGTGGACAAAAGTTTTGAGAATGACACATATATTAATTTCCACAATGTTTGCTGCTTCAGTGTCTTTAGATATTTTTGTCAGATGTTACTATGGAATACTGAAGTATAATTACAAGCATTTCATAAGTGTCAAAGGCTTTTCTTGACAATTACATGAAGTTGATGCAAAGAGTCAATATTTGCAGTGTTGACCCTTCTTTTTCAAGACCTCTGCAATTCGCCCTGGCATGCTGTCAATTAACTTCTGGGCCACATCCTGACTGATGGCAGCCCATTCTTGCATAATCAATGCTTGGAGTTTGTCAGAATTTGTGGGTTTTTGTTTGTCCACCCGCCTCTTGAGGATTGACCACAAGTTTTCAATGGGATTAAGGTCTGGGGAGTTTCCTGGCCATGGACCCAAAATATTGATGTTTTGTTCCCCGAGCCACTTAGTTATCACTTTTGCCTTATGGCAAGGTGCTCCATCATGCTGGAAAAGGCATTGTTCGTCACCAAATTTTTCCTGGATGGTTGGGAGAAGTTGCTCTCGGAGGATGTGTTAGTACCATTCTTTATTCATGGCTGTGATCTTAGGCAAAATTGTGAGTGAGCCCACTCCCTTGGCTAAGAAGCAACCCCTCACATGAATGGTCGCAGGATGCTTTACTGTTGGCATGACACAGGACTAATGGTAGCGCTCACCTTGTCTTCTCCGGACAAGCTTTTTTCCAGATGCCCAAAACAATCGGAAAGGGGATTCATCAGAGACAATGACTTTACCCCAGTCCTCAGCAGTCCAATCCCTGTACCTTTTGCAGAATATCAGTCTGTCCCTGATGTTTTTCCTGGAGAGAAGTGGCTTCTTTGCTGCCCTTCTTGACACCAGGCCATCCTCCAAAAGTCTTCACCTCACTGTGCGTGCAGATGCACTCACACCTGCCTGCTGCCATTCCTGAGCAAGCTTTGTACTGGTGGTGCCCCGATCCCTCAGCTGAATCAACTTTAGGAGACAGTCCTGGCGCTTGCTAGACTTTCTTGGGCGCCCTGAAGCCTTCTTCACAACAATTGAACCGCTCTCCTTGAAGTTCTTGATGATCCGATAAATGGTTGATTTCGGTGCAATCTTAATGGCAGCAATATCCTTACCTGTGAAGCCCTTTTTGTGCAAAGCAATGATGACGGCACGTGTTTCCTTGCAGGTAACCATGATTGACAGAGGAAGAACAATGATTCCAAGTACCACCCTCCTTTTGAAGCTTCCAGTCTGTTATTCAAACTCAATCAGCATGACAGAGTGATCTCCAGCCTTGTCCTCGTCAACACTCACACCTGTGTTAATGAGAGAATCACTGACATGTCAGCTGGTCCTTTTGTGGCAGGGCTGAAATGCAGTGGAAATGTTTTGAGGGGATTCAGTTCATTTGCATGGCAAAGAGGGACTTTGCAATCAATTGCAATTCATCTGATCACTCTTCATAACATTCTGGAGTATATGCAAATTGCCATCATACAAACTGAGGCAGCAGACTTTGTGAAAATTAATATTTGTGTCATTCTCAACTTTTGGCCACGACTGTACATACACAAAGAGCTTAAACCTAACACTACTATAAAACAGTCATTTACAATATTTCAATACTGAATGTATTATTGTTTAAACTCTATGTATTTCTGATGTTTTTATTTTGATTGGCAGCCTACAGGTACAGGTCTTATAAAAACGTATAAATGGGTAATGTACCTGTAACTTCCCCCCATACAAAACAATGACAAAACAAATAAATACTTGGTCAAAGACCACAAGAGAGTCTGATGCTCCCAGACTTTCACTTTCGACTTCTTAGAAATAACTGCTGTGTTTTACTGAGTTATTGTAAGAGTCAAAGTTAACATATTTGCCTAAGACACAGACTACAAGTGTGTTGATACAATAGGGCTGGAGGATGTAGACATGTTGGCTGGGTGGCGTTGGAGGAGTGGGATGGGAGGTTGGGGTTGGAGGAATAGGATGGGAGGTTGGGGTTGGGGTTGGAGGAGTAGGATGGGAGGTTGGGGGTGGAGGCCCACTTCTTTTTTGTTTTTTTGTAGTGGCACGTTAGCTAAACATGTTAGTAACCAGCCTATCCGTTTCCCCCTCCCCTCCTCTGATAAAACCGTGTACTCTAATTGGTTGGTTAGAAGTCATGGGCTAATAATGAGAGAAGTTTAACTATAAATGTTTGAGCAGCAACAGCAGGACATCACATCCACTTCAAGATTCCAATCCTGAGAACACCTGCAGACTGAGCAGAAAAGGTAATTATCAAACTAAACTACTCTGAACAAACTTTTAGTGTCACCACACTTAGACTACGTGGAGAAGTATTTGTGAGCTTGGGGTTGTGAACAATAAAAAGGATGACTGTATATATTATGTCTGACTACCTGTATAGGTTTTTTTTACACATGGGCTGTACATCCATGTGTATGCTCTGCTCTACGACCACGTAACCTCTGACATCTGCCTTTAACTAAATGGATCACTGCTAGTGTCACGCCCTGACCATAGAGATCCTTTTTATGTCTCTATTTTGGTAGGTCAGGGCTTGAGATTGGGTGAGCATTCTATGTCTGGTGTTCTATGTTGTCCTTGTTTAGTTGCCTGTGAGCACTACGTTGGCTTCACGTTTCATCTTTTGTTGTTTTGTGAGTTTGTTAAGTGTTCTATGTTTAATAAATAGAAGAATGGATTCAAATCACGCTGCGCCTTGGTCCACTCCTTCAAACGGCCGTGACAGCTAGGATATGAGCGAAATATATGCTCCCACACTTCTGATCACAAACAAAAATAACAATGGGAGATTCTCAGATGGGTAAAAGTCCGTCCTCTCCTCGACTCCTCCGTCCTCCTCTACTCCGTGACCGAAAAACCGATAAGTGGTTGAGTGGTCAAGGAGAGAGTCAATTCGTTAGTAGGCGAATGGAGGAGTGTCCTCGACTACTCCTGCCAAGGAAGCACAAGAGGACCCTACTTGAATCCTCCGTGGAAGAGTTTTGAGGTCCACCACATCCCATTTGAATAAGCTCTTGTTTTGTCAGAGGAGAAAAGCATGCATACGTTAACAATGATACTCTACTTATCGCTTTAAATGTAAAATGTCTAGCACAACTAGCTTCATTTATTTTTACTACTTGTTTTGTGATTTCACCCTTGACGCAACCATGTACAGATCCTGCAAATAAAATGTATTTTAAAATAAAGTCGATTTAAATAAATGTTTGGTGTTCACACAACAGCATCTGGGGATGCTGGCCTTCTAGGCAGAGTTGCAAAGAAAAAGCCATATCTCAGACTGGCCAATAAAAAGAAAAGATTAAGATGGGCAAAAGAACACAGACACTGGACAGAGGAACTCTGCCTAGAAGGCCAGCATCCCGGAGTCGCCTCTTCACCGTTGACGTTGAGACTGGTGTTTTGTGGGTACTATTTAATGAAGCTGCCAGTTGAGGCGTCTGTTTCTCAAACTAGACACTCTAATGTACTTGTTCTCTTACTCAGTTGTACACCGGGGCCTCACACTCCTCTTGCTATTCTGGTTAGAAACAGTTTGCGCTGTTCTGTGAACGGAGCAGTACACAGAGTTGTACGAGATCGTCAGCTTCTTGGCAATTTCTCGCATGGAATAGTCTTCATTTCTCAGCACAAGAAAAGACTGACGAGTTTCAGAAGAAAGATCTTTGTTTCTGGCCATTTTGAGCCTATAATCGAACCCACAATTGCTGATGCTCCAGATACTCAACTAGTCTAAAGAAGGCCAGTTTTATTGCTTCTTTAAATCAGGACAACAGTTTTCAGCTGTGCTAACACAATTGCAAAAGGGTTTTCTAATGATCAATTAGCCTTTTAAAATGATAAACCTGGATTAGCTAACACAACGTGCCATTGGAACACAGGAGTGATGGTTGCTGATAACGGGCCTCTGTATGCCTACGGTGCATATTCCATTAAAAATCAGCCATTTCCGGGCCTCCCGGGTGGCGCAGTGGTCTAGGGCACTGCATCACAGCGCTAGCTGTTCCACCAGAGACTGGGTTCGCGCCCAGGCTCTGTCGCAGCCGGTCGCAACCGGGAGGTCCGTGGGGCGACGCACAATTGGCCTAGCAGGGAGGGTTTGGCCGGTAGGGATATCCTTGTCTCATCGCGCACCAGCGACTCCTGTGGCGGGCCGGGCGCAGTGCAAGGTAGTCAGGTGCACGGTGTTTCCTCCGGCTGGCTTCCGGGTTGGAGGCGTGCTGTGTTAAAGAAGCATTGCGGCTTGGTTGGGTTGTGTTTCGGAGGACGCATGGCTTTCGACCTTCTCCCGAGCCCGTACGGGAGTTGTAGCGATGAGACAAAATAGTAATTACTAGCAATTGGATACCACGAAAATTGGGGAGAAAAGGGGATAAAAAATGTTTTTTTAAAGAAAATATCAGCCATTTCCACAAGGAAATTTCGAAGTGACCCCAAACTTTTGAACGGTAGTGTATATGTAATAAAGTGTTGATGTAGTGAAACAGATGTTATTGTTATAGTAATGAACTTTAGATGGTCTGTGGCACTGGCCTCTCCCCAGGCCCTGACACAGTCATGGTATCACAGCAACTAGACTGATTTTAAACTAGAAAAACTCAATAGATAAATGATTGAATATTGTAAACTGTGTCAAATCAGCAAACTTTTAACTTTCAGTTTATTTTTTACACTGGCTGTTTCCCAGTGACTCTCCTCACTCCCTACTGACAGCCCTGTTACCAGAACGATGTCAAGAAACCAGCCTGAAGGTATGTTTTATGAATCACACTAGACAGGACAGGAGCAAGCTTAAGATAATCGTATTTAGAATAATGGAATATAGAGGTTGGGAATGGGGAATGCGGAGTGACAATAACTCTCTCAGCTTTTTGAGACTGTCTCTCTGTTCTGTGTTCACAGTTGACGGCATAGAGGTGAACGGGCCCAAGAGCAGCACTGATTTTGAGTGGTCGGATGACCATAAAAAAGTAATGCAGACATATGAGGTTGGAAGTGTCTCTGCAACCGCCGGGCCGACGAAGGCCACATTGGGTCTGGCAGCTACCACCGGCTTTGATATAGGCAAGGAAGGGGTCGGGGCACAAGTTTTGGGTACAGGCTTCTCTGTCGGGAGGACAACATCTGTTTCTCTGTTTGGTAGCAAGTTGGAGTTCAAACTCTGGTGACACCACCACTCAGAGCCCAGAGGTCCACTGCTTTGGAGATGTATTAATTCCACCTGTTTAGTTCTCTTATAGCCTACAGACAAGGATTCAGGGCCACAGATGTGCTTGGCTTCTTTTAAACTTAATGAAAACATGTGTATTGTACTTAATCAGTGGACTGTATTTACAATATATTATCAACTCTATTGGTGACTGTTCTTTTTTATGCACATACACACACACACACACACACACAGGTATGTATATGTATAGATGGGTTAGCTGACAACGTCACAAAAACAATTTGCACTCTTCAATTGGGCAGAAGTCTGTGAGTTGTTGTGGATAGCCAGATGGCTAGCAACAATGACAAGAAACTTCCATGTGGGGAATCGTAAGTGGCTTGTTTCAGCTAGTTTTATCTTGTTCTTGATTACATGTTTTGAGGTGTGTTGACGTTTTTCATGTTATTGCTAATATGGCTCAAATTCACTAGCTAGCTAACCAACAACTGTAACGATGTATCTGAGAGACATTCAAGTGCTCATTGTGCAAATGTATTTATGTTTTCAACAAACTTGAGGCCAAGTATAATTTGCATGTTGTCAATATTCTAAGCCAACCCTGTCTGTTTTGCCCCATAGTTGCACACACATCGGTATTGTTGCTAACTAATCAACCTATACATGTATCACAGAAGCCTCTTCTCCCCCACAGCACAATTTCACCCCCTAGTGGTCAAACTCAGCTGCTGCAGAACAGGACAGGCCACTTTGTTTCTTTTGGGGCTGGATTCATCCGCATACACACGCACACACACGCGTGGACAAACACATGCACTTTGTTGCACAGTGATTTCTGAATCAGAGATCTGAGATCAGACTAGCTCCATGTTAATAGCAGCTACATCGACTAGAAGGCAGGGCCGACAGATAGCGTAGCGGTTAGGTTGCTAGTCCGAATCCCCAAGCCGGCAAGGTGGAAAAATCTGCTGTTATGGTCTTGAGCAAGGCCGTTATAACAACTGCTCCCCGGGCGCCGATGACATCGATTAAGGTAGGCCCGCCGCACCGCTCTGATTAAGAAGGGTTGGGTTAAATATGGAAGAAGAATTTGGGTTGAATGCATTTAGTTGTGCAACTGATTAGATTTTCCCTAGACCCATTACTATAATTTCGCATAACAAATGAAAAAACTGATATATACCTTTCTGTCCCTCTCCTTCTCCCTCTCTCTCTCCCTCCCTCCCTCCATCTCCTCTCTCTCTCCCTTCTCTCTCTCTCTCTAGCTCCATACAACTCATTTGGGAGGTCAGGGGTCAACCTTTGATGTGGTCCAGTCCATCATGAGAGAGATCCAGAGCACTGGGCCCCTAACACAGAGCATCTAACGCATACATCACTTTATCCTAGTGCCGGGTCTGACACACACACACACACTTATGCATGCATGAGAGGACCTGAAAATGAGCAAAAGACATTGAAAATACATATTTTTGGTTGAAAAGCCCATGAAAAGCTGCATTTAAGATATTGTGTTGGCTAGCGTATAGGAAAGTTCCCAGCACCTCGATATTGATCCCATTTGAACTGAACTCAACGCCAGTGTCAATGGCCCCACCCGTCTTGATCTTCAATGGCCCGGCGGATGCCGATGCACTCACGAGCGCCACCTTGGCCTTCACTTATACACACAGCAGGGACACCTCAGCAACAATGCCAGCTTTTGGCCTCTGGTTCGAATATGCGGTCTTAAATTTTACTGTGATACCCTCCAGCCTTCGCGCCTCCAGCCTTCGCGCCCCTTCCCAATTTGGGCATGCAATTTCCTGGTTTATTCTCTAATCCATTCCAGAAGCAGCCCTCTTGTAGGATTCCTTTGTGGTAGTTTACAGGGCCAGACAAAGTTGTGTATGGTTTCCACCCATCCATTGCTGACTGCTCTAGCTGAAACACAGAACGGAGAGACAGTCTCAAAATGCTGGGAGAGTTATTTTCACTCCCGCTTTCCCATCCATGAACTGCATTGTTGGTTAAGGGCTTGTAAGTAAGCACTTCACAGTAAGGTCTACACCTGTTGTACTCGTTGCAAGTAACAAATTACATTTGATTAGATTTTTTTATTTGACATGGCATAATTAAAACATCAAGCTATGGCCTAATTCTGTTACTGCAGTTATGTCATAGGTTGGTGTTGTCATGGGTTGGCGTTGTCATCTTTTTTTTCTCCTTTTTTCCCCAAACACTTTATTATATGGGGGGGGGGGGGGGGGGGCATATGAGCAAAATGTTCCCTTCCCTAGCCTAGTCCTTCCCTAACCTAGTGGTTAGAGAGGTGGACCAGTAACCAAAAGGTTGCTAGTTTAAATCCCCGATCCGACATGGTGTAAAATCTGTCAATGTGCCCTTGAGCGAGGCACTTTGCAGTTCGTTTTGGTTATGTTTTAGATTATTTTGTTCCCAATAAAAATGTATGGTATATAATGTATTGTGTCATTTTGTAGTCACTTTTATTGTAAATAAGAATATGTTTCTAAACACTTCTACATTCATGTGGATACCACCATGATTACGGATAATCCTGAATGAATTGTGAATAATGATGAGTGATAAAGTTAGAGGGTCAAAGATCATATGCCCAAGACATGCTAACCTCCCCTGTTATTAGTAACGGTGAGAGGTTAGCATGTCTTGGGGGTATGATGTTTGACCCTCTGTAACTTTTTCACTTATCATTATTCACTATTCATTCAGGATAGTGTGTCACACAACCAAAACTAACTGCAAATGCATCCAACACGTTTGTAGAGTCACAAGAATTATAGGAATTTGGGACTAAATACTAAACATTTGACTACTTTATTTGTAAGAATAAAAAACTAAATCTGTTTCTCTCAGCAATTGTGTTAGTACAAAATAATATAATTGTAAATTTGTTCAGAGCATACAATATAGCTCAGTATTTTAATTATTTATTTTATACAGTCATTATTGCTCATCTTTATCAAGGGTGTGTCAATCATTTTGGACCAGTGTATGTAATAATCAGCATAGACTGTTGGAATGTATACTGTTGCTGATATTCTTTAGTAAATGCCAGTTCACTATCAAACTCACTATCACAGTGGCAAAGTGCTTCTCCAAAAGGTCCGCCCAGTCACCTGACAGCTGACCATATTAAGATGGCCGCCACACACACACACACACACACCACAACAATGAATTGAACAGCAGTCATTGATGAAAAGCACATTATCCTTGAGGCGAAGAGAGGAACACAGCTGGATGAGATGGGGGTAGCAATAGCGGAAGCATTGTGCGATTCTGTTGGCGCGAGTACAGTTGGTGAGAATGAGGGGATGATGGTGAAGAAGATTGGAGTAAAAAGGGCTAAAGTTGGAAAAGAACATCAGTTTATGGTTGGAGAGCGATTCACAAGCAAGGATGATTTTGGGGGGGTGACACGTTTGGTCTCTCGAAGATGGTGAAGGACGAATCGGGAAAAGTGGAATCGGTCAGTGTGACCAGGAGTGGTTTGATGTGCATTTTGTATGTGTCAAAAACGCAAAAGGAGAAAGTTCTGTGGCTCTACAAGATATCAAAGTATCTTGTAGAGCAATGATTTTCAGAGTAGCGCACCGGTTAAAGGTGTCATCTCTGGTGTGTCGTTGGACATAGTGGCTGTGTGGTTTAGGGATAACATGCCAGGAGTGGTAGAATCCCGTCGCTTGAATTGAATGATAGACAGAAAGAAGGAGCAATGCCAATCAGTTTTACTGTTTTTTGATGAAGTGGTTCTCCCGACTTATGTAAAACTTGGGTATGTGAGATATGAGGTGAGACCATATGTACAGAAGCCACTGCAGTATTACAATTGTAAAAAGTTTGGACATGTGGCAAGTGTTTGTTTTAGGAATAAATGTCATAGTTGAAGAGTCAGTTGAATCATGTTACTGTAATGGGAATCACAGTGCCCTGTAAGGATGAAGGAGGGTGCAGTAGCAAGGGTCAGGGCTATCCAGCAGCTCCTATGTGGTAGCTGTGAAAATAGCTGAAGGAGTGAGTAGAGATGAGATGGTAGTGGACGTCCCACAGTCTGCAGTGAATGCCATGTAGGAGAAGAAGGTGGACTTTGTTGCGTTTTATAGCGCAAGTGATAAATTGCACTAATCAAACTAATAAATCAAAGAAGCTAGACATCATTGTGAAGGCAGAAAATAGATTTCTGGATCTCCAGGACTTTACAGCCGGAATGTTACAGGGAGTACTGACTATAGAGGTTCCCCCCTCCCAGGTTCCTGATCCTGTGCAGGGATCTTTATAGACATGTAAATCTGACTGAAATTCAGGGTAGTAGAGTGAAATTGTTTGTGTTTTGGGTAATCAGTATGAATTTGATCATCCAAAACAGATTTTGTTTTTGGGGGATTTTTTTACTACTTCGTACAGTAGGTGGCGGCAATACACCTTATGAGTGTAGTCTGCCAATAAACCTCGAAGAAGAACAACAGCCATCATCTGAAGACCAGCAGTATGCATCATTAACCAAAAGTGAGTGATCTGATGTTTTGTCTTACTATGTACTTTGATTTGTCCTATAGTGTCTGACTTATCAGATGATGTTCTTGAACTTTACTTTTGATGCTGTAATCGCCCTATTGTTTGCCTGTGGCTATTTAGCGTTAGCATTTTGTTCATTTAAATTTAAGACATTTCAGTATTGCTACTTATACCACCCTTTGTTTAGCATTATATGGAAAATGTCTTGATGAATTGTGCCTTTGGTAATTGTAGCTTATTGTGGATTTATGTTAATAACTGTCACTTGTTTCCTTTGAACCATACATAATACATTTTTTATAACTTAAATGTCCTCTGATTGACCTGCGCAAATAAAACAGATCAAAGATAAGTTTTGAATCTCTATGACAGGAGCCCTTGGGGGGGGGGAATCACCGTTCACTAAAACCAGCAATACAGTCCTTTCAAAACTAGACCATTTCTTACATGGTCCTTCAAGCGGGTTTTTGGTGGCTACCAAAAAGACTGTATAGAAGACATTCTCATTTAGCCAGCTCTCTGTAAGACATACGGGCAGGACGCCCAGTCCAACAGCGCCAAACACCGAAGCAGTATGGCTATGAGCACTTTCACCTATAGGTTGGCAACCTCCACAGAGCTGATGCACCTACCAACAGTACAACCAGTGCACCACCTCCACAGCAGAACCAGCAACAAGAGCTGAACATAGTTAATGTCTCATCCTCATCTTTGTAACAAAGGAGTACAGTGGAAGGCACATTCCATCAAAAAGTGAACACAGAGGTCTGTATCTGCGTTTTATCCGAGTCTCACACTATCCTGAGTGTGCAATATGCACTCAACAGAACAGAGTTACCTAATACTTGTATAGGTCTGTCTGTGCTTAGAGGGATTACCCCTCCCGCAGCGGAAGAGGCATTAGGAGTGGAGAGATGGCAGGAGTTTACATTGTGTACCTGTAGGGAGACTTGTTAATACAACCACAGTGTCTATGACCCTGGGTAGGCACCTTCTCAAACTTTGCTAAGCCTGCTTCTGAGGGCTTAGTGTGTCTGGGGCCCTGGCCCTACACTTATCTACTTGTACTGGCTCACCCTACCAATATTCCATTTGTATGACTGATGCAAAGGGTCAGAAACGTTCTGGTAAATTTCCCATGGGAAGGTAAGCCCGGGAATTTAGCTTAAATTCATCAAAAAAGTTAAGCTAACAGTGAACCTTTTTTGTGGGATACACAAGGCAGATCTAGGTCTTGTGGCATATTTTGGTTAAACTATCCCCAATTCAATGGAATTTCAACCCTCTGCATGCACAGTGCATTCTTCCATCACATGTGCAGTGCACTCTTCCATCACATGTACAGCTGATTCTACAGCTGATCTTGCACACTAACACGGAACCCAAACCGTGTGCGCCATCGTGCATACATTTATTTTGTCCCCCTACACCAAACGTGATCACGACACGCAGGTTAAAATATCAAAACAAACTCTGAACCAATGACATTAATTTGGGGACAGGTCGAAAAGCATTAAACATTTATAGCAATTTAGCTAGTTAGCTTGCACTTGCTAGCTAAGTTGTCCTATTTAGCTAGCTAATTTATCCTGGGAGTTATTTTACCTGAAATGCACAAGGTCCTCTACTCCGACAATTAATCCACACATAAAACGGTCAACCGAGTCATTTCTAGTCATCTCTCCTCCTTCCAGGCTTTTTCATCTTTGAACTTATATGGTGATTGGCATCTAAACTTTCATAGTATTACCACGACGACTGGCAACACAGTTCGTCTTTCAATCACCCAAGTGGGTATAACCAATGAGGAGATGGCACGTGGGTACCTGCTTCTATAAACCAATGAGGAAATGGGAGAGGCAGGACTTGCACCACGATGTGCGTAAGAAATAGAAAGATCTTCTATTTTAGCCCTTGGCAACGCAGACGCTCGTTGACGCGTGCGAGCAGTGTGGGTAAAATAATAGAATAACAGATTTCTAAATTTATTTTGCAACGCTTGCGCACGCAACGCAAGCGGTGTAGTCAGGGTATTATGAGATGCTATTGAGCCCACACTACTGTCTGAGCCAAGGACTACTTGCTTTCTGGTAAGTTTTGATTACAATACTGGGTGGGGTGAATATATGTTATATTACCATTTTTTTGTTAACTAGTAAATAGTAGCCTACAGCAAAGTGTGTTTAAATCATTTATAACTTAACAATTTCTGCTAGTTAATTTTTGCTACCATGTGGGTTTTAGCTTGCTTGAGCCTGCTAACTGAGGAGTGTTTCATTTTAAAATGTTTATCTTACAAAAGGAGTTGTTTAATCTAACTGCTTAACTATTTAGCTGTACATGAATTGGATTTTTTTTTTTTTTTACAAAAAAAAAAATCTAATCTTTACATGAAAATGCCACGGGCACTATCTGATGTGTGGAGACATTTCACTGCACCTAATGTAGAAGGAAAAGCTGTGTACATTTGCAAATACTGTGCCGAATCATATGTGAAGAATGCAACAAAGCTACAGAATCATCTGGCCAAGTGCATAAAGTTCCCTCAGCGCTCACAACAAGCAACCTGACAAAAGTCCCTCTACTTCTATTTGGGGTGAAAATGATGAATCCGACAACTTATCGATAGCAACAGCTCATGGTCCTCCTGGAATCAGAAGTGTTTTTGACTCAATGGAGGAACGAACGTAGTCATAGAAATGCTGATGAATGACTTGCTCAAGCTGTGTATGCAACTGGTTCACCTCTGATGCTCACAGGAATGTGTATTGGAAGAGATTTCTGAATGTTCTTCGCCCAGCAAACACCCCTCCAACCAGACATGCTTTATCTACTCATTTGCTGGATGCAGATTTCAACAGAGTTCAAGTGAAGGTCAAGCAAATCATAGAGAAAGCAGACTGTATTGCAATCATCTCTGATGGGTGGTCGAATGTTCGTGGGCAAGGAATAATTAGCTACATCTCCACCCCTCAACCAGTATTCTACAAGAGCACAGACACAAGGGACAACAAACACACCGGTCTCTACATTGCAGATGAGCTGAAGGCAGTCAATGACCTTGGACCACAGAAGGTATTTGCACTGGTGACAGACAATGCTGTAAACATGAAGGCTGCTTGGTCTAAAGTGGAGGAGTCCTACCCTCACATCATGCATTGAATCTGCTCCTCAAGGACATCATGGCACTGAAAACAATGGATACACTCTACAAGAGAGCCAAGGAAATGGTTAGGTATGTGAAGGGTCATCAAGTTATAGCAGCAATCTACCTCACCAAGCAAAGTGAGAAGAATAAGAGCACCACATTGAAGCTGCCCAGCAACACCCGTTGGGGTGGTGTTGTCATCATGTTTGACAGTCTCCTGGAGGGGAAGGAGTCTCTCCAAGAAATGGCCATATCAGTCTGCCGATATGGACAGCCCCATCAAGAGGATCCTCCTGGATGATGTATTTTGGGAGAGAGTGGTAAGCAGCCTGAAACTCCTGAAACCTATAGCAGTAGCCATTGCATGGATTGAGGGCGACAATGCCATCCTGTCTGATGTTCAGACTGCTTGCAGATGTAAGAGAAGAAATCCGTACTGCCCTGTCCACTTCACTGTTGCTTCATGCAGAGGAAACTGCTGTTCTGAAATACATCAAAAGCGTGAAGACTTCTGCCTGAAGCAGAACCCCAAGTATGCTGGCAAGTGCATCCTGTCTGGTGCAGAGATCAACAAGGCCTGTGGTGTCATCACTACCGTGTCTCGCTACCTTGGCCTGGATGAGGGTAAGGTTCTTGGCAGTCTGGCGAAGTGCACTTTCAAGCAAGGGCTTTGGGATGGAGATGCAATATGGCAGTCGTCCCAACATATCTCATCAGCCACCTGGTGGAAGGGACTTTCTGGATCTGAGGCTCTTTCCCCTGTTGCCTCCATCATCCTCCAAATCCCACCAACACCAGCCTCCTCAGAGGGCAACTGGTCCTTGCTTGGGAACACACACACCAAAGCATGTAACATGCTGACCAATACAAGGGTTGAAAAATTGGTGGCCATCGGGGCAAATGAGGCTTTTTGAGCCTGACAACGAGCCATCCTCAACAAGATTGGAAAGTGACAGTGAAGATGAGGTCAGTCTGATGTTCAAGAGGTGGACAATGAGGAGGTCCAGGGAGAAGACACAGAATCCTGACAGGAAGACAACCAAACCTTTAGTCTAGAAACTAGCATTTTACAGATGTATGTTGAAAAAGTTTTTGGGAGATGTGATGGATAATTGGGGATCATTCAATATTCCCTTTTGTCGTTTAGAGTCAACTCATTTAATTAAAGTTCAATTCGTAACAATTGTTTTTCTATTGGAAGGATTTAATCATTTGCAATTATGTCTACTTATGATAAGGTAAAAAGTTTGTCTCCATATGATACAGTAAATATATCCAGTGCAAAAAACAGCTACATTTAAATGATTAATTTGCATATTTCCGTTAATTCCCATATTCCTGTTAATTCCCACGGAAGGTTTCCACCTCTGAATATTCCCCAAAATGTGCAACCCTACTGACGCCTCATATAGAATTCATGCACAGGTGTCATTCAGTCATAGGAGCCTGTCCATACAGTCAGTACATTAGACAGCTCACGCTGTATGAAGTCCTTGACTAGTCTGCAGTCTACTTGAGGTCTTCTACTCACACTGTCACTCTTCATTCATGTCTACTCCTGACCTAAATTGTGTCTCTTTGTTTACCTGTTCAGTCTGGCAGCAGTAAAGATACAGAGTACCTTCAGCAGTGGGCAATCCCATTCCGAATGATACAGGAAATGGTTTCCTCTCTTCAAGTACATAACTATTTAGGAGTCATCATATAGAGTGGATTCTTCCCTGATAGTTACAGTTGTCATAACATTTCAGCATGATAAACATTTGCAGTTTGTTGATAGCGAGAAATCTATCATTCATATCTTAATCCCAACATTAAGAATGAATCAATCTACACTGAACAAAAATACAAAATAAAATATCCCAGAAATTGTCCATGCACAAAAAGCTTATTTCTCTCAAATTTTGTGCCCAAATTTGTTTACATCCCTGTTACTGAGCGTTTCTCCTTTGTCAAGATAGTCCATCCACCTATCAGGTGTGGCATATCAAGAAGCTGATTAAACAGCATGATCAATATACAGGTGCACCTTGTGCTGGGGACAATAAAACACGACTCTAAAATGTGCAGTTTTATCACACAATGCCACCGATGTCTCAAGTTGAGGGAGAGTGCAATTGGCATGCTGACTGCAAGAATGTCCACCAGAGCTGTTGTCAAATAATGTTATGTTAATTTCTCTACCATATGTCACCTTCAACATCGTATTAGAGAATTTGGCAGTATGTCCAACCGGCCTCACAACCGCAGACTGCACTTAACCATGACAGCCCAGGACCTCCACATCCGACTTCTTCAACCTACGGGATCATCAGAGACCAGCAACCCAGGCTGCTAATGAAACTGTGGGTTTGCACTACCAAAGAACTGTCAGAAACCGTCTCAGGAAAGCTCATCTGTGTGCTCGTCATCTTCACCAGGGTCTTTACCTGACTGCAGTTCTGCGTCGTAAACAACTTTAGTGGGCAAATGCTCACCTTTTGATGGCCACTGGCATGCTGGATGAATCCCACTTTGAACTGTATCAGGGAGATGGCAGAAAGCATGTATGGCAAGCAGTTTGCTGATGTCGTTGTGAACAGAGTGTCCCGTGGTGGGGTTATGGTATGGGCAGGCAGGCATAAGCTGTGGACAACAAACACAATTGCATTTTATCTATGGCAATTTGAATGCACAGAGGTACCGTGATGAGATTGAGGCCCATTGTCATGCCATTCATCCCCTGCCATCACCTCATGTTTCAGCATAATGCACAGCCCCATGTCGCAAGGATCTGTACACAAATCCTGGAAGCTGAAAATGTCCCAGTACTTCCATTTTCACCAGACATGGTTACCCATTGAGCATGTTTGGGATGCTCTGGATCCACATATGACAACATGTTCCAGTTCCTGCCAATATCCAGCAAACTTCGCACAGCCATTGAAGAAGTGGGACAACAGGCCACAATCAACCTGATCAACTCTATGCAAAGGAGATGTCACGCTGCATGAGGCAAAGGGTGGTCACACCAGATACTGACTGGTTTTCAGATCCACGCCCCTACCTTGTTTAAGGTATGTGACAAACAGATGCATATCTGCATTCCCAGTCACGTGAAATCCATAGATTAGGGCCTAATGAATTTAAGTTGCCATATGAACTAACATTTGTTGTTTATATTTTTGTTCAGTATAAGGTGAATTAAACATGAGCACAGTGCCACTCGGGTCAGCTTGCATATCATCTCAAATATATCTCTAGAATACATTTGACGAGGAATTGACAAGCCATTCCTAATGTGTGTCATTGGTTATACTCCATCCCATTTTAAACACAGTCGAGCTGGAATGTCTGTTCAGAGACGGTCTCATATGCTTCAGCGAGAACCTCATCTTTCTAATGGTCGACTAAGAGACAGTTCAGAGGTGATGAGAAGTCACATGAAGATCAGCTAAGTATGTTGGAATTTTATTGACGTTAACATTTAAGGGCATAAGACAATAAGTAGCCTACACGGTAATTGTCTTATCAGGAGTGTACACATTGACACAGGTCGTGGCACAGACATTGGAGTAAGCAAAAGAAGATGACAAATTCAGATAAAATCATATAAATTATGATTAGTGACATTGAGAGTACAGTGTTGGTGATTTATTTAGATGAAATGATCATGTTGGTGTCTGAGTAAAAGAGCTCAGACAGCTCTGTAGGTACAGTAGGAAAAGGGGGAAATTCACCACTTGGTTATTTGGTCCACATACCTTTGAGTGATTTCAGCTGAATCTCAGTTCATCAGGAAACTAATTTGCCTTAAAATTAAGTTCATTCACCTACTGGACAAAATGGCTAAAACTAAAATGAAACTGTGTCCTCAGCCTATGCCCACTAATCACTATGAACCATAATATGGTCATCGGTCTGTAAAAACAGTGTCCCTGACCGCATATGAGACTCTCATTCATCTGTACAGCTGTACCACATCATATCCGTTGTGGGATAGTTGGGCTGGAGGAGAGATGTGTCCATGGTGTTTGGTCACCGTGTGGGGGCGGTGTCAGGGTCAGTCTGACCAGTCGTTGTCCTCCAGTTCGGAGTCGTCCTCTGAGTCGCTGTAGTCCACTGCGATGCGTCGGGACAGGATGGTGGCCACGTCGTTCCCCACAGGCTCCCGCTTGGCCTGCTGCTCCTGCTGCTCCTGCCCCTTCTTCAGCTGGATACCTGAGCAACACAAACCCAGTCACACAGTCTAAACATGAACTTCTGTGCAAATACTTCTTTGTATATATTTTTTTACCTCTGCTGTCTCCAGAAGAATGGTAAACATCTAAGTACAGCTAAACTTACCCATGCGAATAGCTGACAGAAGGTCACTTCGTGTACCAGTGACAGGCTGGGTGTCCTGTCTCTTCCAATCACCGAGTCCTGCCACTTGGGGGGGAGCGGGAGGGACTGGTGGTGGTGGAGGACCTGGGGGAGGTGGAATCATATGGGGTCCTGGGGGAGATAGCATTGGGGGACAACAGCCTGAGGATCCAGTAAGGGGGGTGGGGGACACCATGGGAGAGCCAAAGGCTGTCTGTGCAGATGGGATAAGAGGGGCTGGGGGAGGAGGAGGTGGTGGTCCAGAACTGGCATAGTACTCCATTATACTGAGAGAAAGAAGATGTTCAGTTTTAGAACTCTACATTTGAGGTAACAATTAGTATAAACAAATCAGATTCACTAATCTATATTACAGATTCCTTATTGTTACAGTAACAATACCTGTAGTCTGCAGGTGGAAGCGTTATAGTGCCATTCATTCTCTCAGTGGGGTGATGCAGAGGGTTGGGGTACTGTGTGTGGTTGAGAGTCCCTTCTCTGTAGCCGACTCCGATGCTGTGGTACTCATGCTCTACAGACTCATGGATGTCTGCAGGCTGGTAGGGGTGAGCCAGGGTGTGGTTGGATGTAGCATGGGGAAGGCCTGGAGCAGTTGGGTAGTCTGGCAGATCATATCTAGACAACAAAAAGTCATAATTAACTCTACACTGATAACATTTTAATATGCCATTTGAAAAACAAACGGTGAAGGAATCCTTTGCTCAGGAGAGATGAATATAGTCCTAGTGGGGGATGGAACCACTGACCTGCTCTCCGGGGAGAGGGAGCCCTCAGACGACACCCCCCGGTGGAGAGAGTGAGGGTGGCGATGGTCTGGGCGGAGCTCTTTGTCGAACGCCATCATGTTCCACTCGTGACGGCGGTTTCGGGCTTTACGAACCTTCTTCACCTCACGCTGAAGTGTGCTGTCAACACATCGCTTCTGCTCCTGAGAGAGAGAGAGAGAGAGAGAGGTCATTTTGCAAATAGGTGTGGAGTTATACAGGATATTGTATACACAAGTTGCTCAGAAGAAATGAGCTGTTCAGAAGCAAAATACAAGAGTCTTTTTTTTAAAAGTGTGATATTAAGAGTCTTTCACCCGTTGTCTTCTTCTCTCCTTTCTCTTGTCCTCCGTGTCCTGCAGCATCTTCTCTCTCCACAGGTCAAAGAAGTAGGACGGGTCTGTGTAGAACTTCATCCCATCAGTGTGGTCATCTCTGTGTCAAAACAGAGACTAGTTAGCTATTCGTCACGACCTTGAGGTTAAAGCTCGTCTGGTGATTGTGATGCATCCACACAGTGAACCTGTAGGCAGAGAGGATGCTGAGAGGAGGAGGCTTGTCGCTGGTGTTGTACATCTCTGCCACAGGGTTGGACGTGCTGCTATTGGACACCACCTGCTGGTCCTGGACTGTGGAACTCTTAAATGCCTTCCTCATGTTGATGTCCTGCAGAGAGACTGGAGATCAAAACAGAGAATGTGAGATTGATAGAAAGGTAAGCAATTAGAAGATACTGAGATAGAAAATAATAAACATTATGGGCCATGCAGAACCAGAGACAAGGAGGACGGGTCCATTATTCCGGCGCCAACAGAGATGGCCACCTCGCTTCGCGTTGCTAGGAAACTATGCAGTATTTAGTTTTTTTACGTGTCATTTCTTACATTGTTACCCCAGGTAATCTTAGGTTTATTACATACAGTCGGGAGGAACTATTGGATATAAGAGCAACGTCAACTCACCAACATTACGACCAGGAATATAAATTTCCCGAAGCGGATCCTCTGTTTTGCCCACCACCCAGGACAATGGATCGGATCCCAGCCGGCGAACCAAAACAACAACGCCGTAAAAGGGGCAGACGATCTTCTGTCAGGCAGCGGTCTTCTGGTCAGGCTCCGGAGACGGGCACATCGCGCACCGCTCCCGAGCATACTACTCACCAATGTCCAGTCTCTTGACAACAAGGTAGATGAAATCCAAGCAAGGGTAGCATTCCAGAGAGACATAAGAGACTGTAACGTTCTTTGTTTCACGGAAACATGGCTCACGAGACACGCTATCGGCGTCGGTACAGCCAGCTGGTTTCTTCACGCATCTCGCCGACAGAAACAAGCATCTTTCTGGTAAGAAGAAGGGCGGGGGTGTATGCCTTATGATTAACGAGACGTGGTGTGATCATAACAACATACAGGAACTCAAGTCCTTCTGTTCACCTGACTTAGAATTCCTCACAATCAAATGCCGACCGCATTATCTACCAAGAGAATTCCCTTCGATTATAATCACAGCCGCATATATTCACCCCCAAGCAGACACATAGATGGCCCTGAACGAACTTAATTTCACTCTATGTAAACCACATATCCCGAGGCTGCATTCATTGTAGCTGAGGATTTTAACAAGGCTAATCTGAAAACAAGACTCCCTAAATTCTATCAGCGTATCGATTGTGCAACCAGGGCTGGTAAAACCCTGGATCATTGTTATTCTAACTTCCGCAACGCATATAAGGCCCTCCCCTGCCCTCCTTTCGGAAAAGCTGACCACGACTCCATTTTGTTGCTTCCAGCCTATAGACAGAAACTAAAACAGGAAGCTCCCGCACTCAGGTCTGTTCAACGCTGGTCCGACCAATCTGATTCCACGCTTCAAGATTGCTTCGATCACGTGGACTGGGATATGTTCCGCATTGCGTCAAACATTGACGAATACGCTGATTCGGTGAGCGAGTTTATTAGCAAGTGCATCGGTGATGTTGTACCCACAGCGTTTATTAAAACATTCCCCAACCAGAAACCGTGGATTGATGGCAGCATTCACGCTAAACTGAAAGCGCGAACCACTGCTTTTAATCAGGGCAAGGTGACCGGAAACATAACCGAATACAGTGTAGCTATTCCCTCCACAAGGCAATCAAACTAGCTAAGCGTCAGTATAGAGACAAAGTAAAGTCGCAATTCAACAGCTCAGACACGAGAGGTATGTGGCAGGGTCTACAGTCAATCACGGATTACAAAAAGAAAACCAGCCCCGTCGCGGACCAGGATGTCTTGCTCCCAGACAGACTAAACAACTTCTTTGCTCGCTTTGAGGACAATAGTGCCACTGACACGGCCCGCTACCAAAACCTGCGGAACGTCCGTCACTCCAGCCGACGTAAAACATTTAAAGGTGTTAACCATAGTACCCTCCAAACTCGTCATCAAGCTCGAGACCCTGGGTCTCGACCCCACCCTGTGGGGGCGGGTACTGGACTTCCTGACGGGCTGCCCCCGGGTGGTGAAGGTAGGTAACAACATCTCCACCCCGCTGATCCTCAACAATGGAGCCCCACAAGGGTGCATTCTGAGCCCTCTCCTGTACTCCCTGTTCACCCACGACTGCGTGGCCATGCATGCCTCCAACTCAATCATGTTTGCAGACGACACTACAGTGGTAGGCTTGATTACCAACAACGACGAGACGGCCTACAGGGAGGAGGCGAGGGCCCTCGGAGTGTGGTGTCAGGAAAATAACCTCACACTCAACGTCAACAAAACAAAGGAGATGATCGTGGACTTCAGGAAACAGCAGAGGGAGCACCCCCCTATCCACATCGACGGGACAGTAGTGGAGAGGGTCGAAAGTTAAGTTCCTCGGCGTACACATAACAGACAAACTGAATTGGTCCACCCACACAGACAGTGTGGTGAAGAAGGCGCAGCAGCGCCTCTTCAACCTCAGGAGGCTGAAGAAATTCGGCTTATCACCAAAAGCACACAAACTTTTACAGATGCACAATCGAGAACATCCTGTCGGGCTGTATCACCGTCCGGTACAGCAACTGCTCCGCCCACAACCGTAAGGCTCTCCAGAGGGTAGTGAGATCTACACAACGCATCACCGGGGGCAAACTACCTGCCCTCCAGGACACCCACACCACCCAATGTCACAGGAAGGCCATAAAGATCATCAAGGACAACAACCACCCGAGCCACTGCCTGTTCACCCTGCTTTCATCCAGAAGGCGAGGTCAGTACAAGTGCATCAACGCAGGGACCGAGAGACTGAAAAACAGCTTCTATCTCAAGGCCATCAGACTGTTAAACAGCCACTACTAACATTGAGTGGCTGCTGCCAACATACTGACTCAACTCCAGCTCACTTTAATAATGTAAAAAATGTATCACTAGCCACTTAAAAAAATGCCACTTCATATAATGTTTACATACCCTACATTACTCATCTGTATATACTGTACTCGATACCATCTACTGCATCTTGCCTATGCCGTTCTGTACCATCGCTCATTCATATTTTTATGTACATATTATTTAATTCCTTTGTGTGTATAAGGTAGTTGTGGAATTTTTAGGTTAGATTACTCGTTGGTTATTACTGCATTGTCGGAACTAGAAGCACAAGCATTTCGCTACACTCGCATTAACATCTGCTAACCATGTGTATGTGACAAATAAAATTTGGAGGATAACTAATGACTTGGTTATTCTCATTCAACATTAGAGATTCATTTTTTACCCTTATCCCCTGACCCCAACTGACCTTCTTCCACAGTGGAATCCAGCTGGGTGACCTTGACGGCCAAGCGGTCGATGCGGTCTTGGAGACCGTTTGCACGCAGGTAAAAGGTGTTAGCCTCACTAAACAACTCTCCAAAGACATCCTCTGCATGTTTACCTGAGGACAGAGAGGAGTCATTACTACAGACTTTCACCGTGTCCAACTGGTCGGACAAGATGAATGGAGAAGTACACTTCATACTACACAGAAAAGAGCAAAGAGATACAGTTGAAGTCGGAAGTTTACATACGAGTTTTAATGACTCCAACCTAAGTGTTTTTCAACCACTCCACAAATTTCTTGTTAACAAACTATAATTTTAGCAAGTCGGTTAGGACATCTACTTTGCGCATGACAAGTAATTTTTCCAACAATTGTTTACAGATTATTTCACTGTATTACAATTCCAGTGGGTCAGAAGTTTACATACACTAAGTTGACTGTACCTTTAAACAGCTTGGAAATTTCCAGAAAATTATGTCATGAAGCTTCTGATAAATGATGTCAATTAGCCTGAGTCAATTGGAGGGGTACCTGTGGATGTATTTCAAGGCCTACCTTCAAACTCAGTGCCTCTTTGCTTGACATCATGGCGAAATCAGCCAAGGCCTCAGAAAAAAAAATTGTAGACCTCCACAAGTCTGGTTCATTCTTGGGAGCAATTTCCAAACGCCTGAAGGTACCACGTTCATCTGTACAAACAATAATACGCAAGTATAAACACCATGGGACCACGCAGCCGTTATACCGCTCAGGAAGGAGATGCTTTCTGTTTCCTAGAGATGAACATATTTCGGTGCGAAAAGTGCAAATCAATCCCAGAACAGCAAAAGACCTTGTGAAAATGCTGGAGGAAACAGGTACAAAAGTATCCATATCCACAGTAAAACGAGTCCTATATCGACATAACCTGAAAGGCCGCTCAGCAAGGAAGAAGCAACTGCTCCAAAACCGCCATAAAAAGCCACTACGGTTTGCAACTGCACATGGGGACAAAGATCATACTTTTTGGAGAAAAGTCCTCTGGTCTGATGAAACAAAAATAGAACTGTTTGGCCATAATGACCATCGTTATGTTTGGAGGAAAAAGGGGGAGGCTTGCAAGCTGAAGAACACCATCTCAACTGTGAAGCATGGGGGTGGCAGCATCATGTTGTGGGGGTGCTTTGCTGCAGGAGGGACTGGTGCACTTCACAAAATAGTTGGCATCATGAGGGAGGAAAATTATGTGGATATATTGAAGCAACATCTCAAGACATCAGCCAGGAAGTTAAAGCTTGGTCGCAAATGGGTCTTCCAAATGAACAATGACCCCTAGCATACTTCCAAAGTTGTTGCAAAATGGCTTAAGGACAACAAAGTCAAGGTATTGGAGTGGCCATCACAAAGCCCTGACCTCAATCCCGATACATTTAACCCAAGTTAAACAATTTAAAGGCAATGCTACCAAATACTAATTGAGTGCATGTAAACTACTGACCAACGGGGAATGTGATGAAAGAAATAAAAGCTGAAATAAATTATTCTCTACTAATATTCTGACATTTCACATACTTAAAATAAAGTGGTGATTCTAACTGACCTAAGACAGGGAATTTTGTATGAGGATTAAATGTCAGGAATTGTGAAAAAATTAATTTAAATGTATTTGGCTAAGGTGTATTTAAACTTCCGACTTCAACTGTAAATTGAGGTAAAGTTAAACAGACGGAGCAATTTAGTGATGGAGATTCAGACAACCAGCCAAATGATTGAGAATTGTCAAACAACGCTGAGACAAGAGCAAGTGATTGTGAAATCTGTCTCGATTCGCTCTCTCTGTCCCTCCCTCTCTCCTTTATTTGCTTCTGTGAAACTAAGCTCTACAGTAAGCTCTAATCTCCAGTGACTTTATACAATCCCGCCCCACACAGACACACAGTAATATGGATATGTATGGGCCAGATGTCTCATCCTCTAATTCTCTCTATCCCTCCCCACACTACAACGTACACACCTGTCAATATCAACATGTATTTTACCAAATCGATTCCAATCATTAAATGCAAAGTAAATTTATTTGCATAAGTTGTTCAGTTTTCCAGTGTAACAGGGATGAGGGTGTATAGGTCACCATTCTGGAGCATAGATGCATACATCTGGTTAAAAGATAGGTGATTACTTCATGTACATAACAGGGGGGGTGACTGTGTGGAAGGTGTGTCTTACTTAGACTGCTGAGCTGACGTATGATGGCAGACAGACTGTTGTTGGTGACGCACTCCAGCTCACTGCCAATCCCCTTGGGCAGCGCCCCGCGGCAGAGGTGCCGGGGATCTATGCTCCTCTTGACCAGGGGCATCCCCTCACATCACACCACCTGCTGGGACACAGCCACTGACAATAACCTCCACTAGACACAGCCAGACAATTCAGACCAGATGGTGTGTGAGACAGAGGCAGTCGAGTCAAACCTCTCCGGATTACATTACTAATCAAATCCCATTTGTCTTTATGTAATGCCATCAGAGCACATACAAGTTAGTTATCATGGAACAAACTACTCTTTACTTCATCCCAGAGTAATATTCCAGAGTAATGGCCAATATTCACAGCTAAGAGCTGTTCTTAGCACAACACAACGTGGAGTGCCTGGACACAGCCTTTAGACGTGGTATATTGGCCATATCACAAACCCCAGAGGTGCCTTGTTGCTATTATAAACTGGTTACCAACATAATTAGAGCAGTACAAATAAATGTTTTGTCATACCCATGGTATAAGGTCTGATATATCACAGCTGTCAGCATTCAGGGCTTGAACAACCCAGTTTATAAAATCTTATTTGAAGTAAGGATTATGCTATATTTTAAAGTTAGGGGCCTTGCTGTGCAACATATTATGAATGGTGACACATGCCATGCAAGACTGGGAGGAACCTCAGCAATGTTAAACTCACCATACAATAAAATAAAAAAACACTGGTTGAATCAGCGTCGTTTCCACGTTGAACGAACGTGGAATAGACGTTGAATTGACGTCTGTGCCCTGTGGGCTTGATCATCATGGCAACCTTGATCACACATTTATCAACAAACCATGAATCCAAAGCATCCTACAGATTTACCAATTACGCAAGCAAGAATGGCAAGGTTGTCCCAACCAGATGCTCTGAGGTGATTAGAAGAGCCAATAAGTACAACAGTTTCAACTGGGCGAACAGCGCACCGTTTGTTTCAAACCACTTTAGAGTGATGCCTTATCTTGATTGTAACAATTAAGTGCCTGCAACTCCAGATGGACCGGTTTATTACCGAAGAACGGTGGTCTGTGACCCGTGAGTGACCGAGGGTTTTAAATAGCATCACCCTAATTGTAGTAGCCTACATATAATACACAAACAGACATAACAAAGGTCGGGAAGATGATAAAGACGGGACGCTCACCTAATGTGTCCTTTTAGGAGTATTCAGCTGCAGTCCACCGGTAGAGTTGCCATCCTGTCCACTCATCTCACCAGGATTCTTTCTGTGAGGAGCAATCTCCCGCACAAATCAGCATCCAGGCTCAGAGATTTAATTAGAAGATTTAGTTGTGTCGTCCAATCAGGATCGCCAAAAACATCCATCGTGACAACCATGGGCAGTTTGACAGCGCGACATGAGTGAGTTTTCGGGATGATGACGAGAATCCCTATTTTAGAACACAAGCTTACATTACATAAATTGCATTATTAGGCCTTTGTGACTGGTTTAGCCCAGTTATTCTGAAATGTATAAATAAACACTCAAAAATGTGTCTTCGACGATATGACCACTTTCGGATTGTCAATGAATTGTTTCAAAAGAGAATGGATTCAATCAGGGGGTGACCGTTTGACCCCACCTAACAGCGGGCATCCTACCACCACAATGGTCACGCCCCGTTGTCAAACGACCTATTTTCTTACTTTTAGGCCTAGGAGTTTGTTTTTTGGCACATTCAAGCATTTTTGTCTGGCAGCTCTACAAACAGTTAATTTCAACTAGGCCTACATGAGAAAACAATAGTCACGATTAGTGAGTTTTGTGATTTTTGATTCTTGATGATGGAATTCCACAGTCGGATAACAATTTGTGATTACAAGATAGATTTTTTATCTTTTAGATTGCATGATCAGCATTATAGTCTATTAGACTCTTATCCTGCTACCAAATTGATATAACCAGTGCAATTCCATATTGCACACAGGGAAGTGATTACCTAAGGATGTCTTTCTCTGTCTCCGTTCGGTTTCTCCTTCTCTTTAGTCCAGCTGGATTCTGTCTCTCAGAAGAACCATGGGGCCATACTAGTGTTTGTCCCAGCCAGGCAGGGGTGCAACTTCCACTGGGGACGGGGGGGGGGGGGACATGTCCCCCCCATCCCCCTCAAATTTTGTAATTGCATTTTTGTCCTCCCCAGTTTGATCATTGGAATGTGATACAAAACGAGGCAACTGTGTGCAGACGCCTCCGAGCGGTCGGGTAGGCTGTTTAGAGTGTTTATCCGACTAGATGAAAAAATGAATTATAAGTTGCGCACCTGCAGCCAGGTACCACCTTATGGTGTGTGGGCATAAACACCACCCTTTCAGATTGAGATTCCCTAAAAACATGCCACTTTGATACTGTGACTTTTTCATAGCAGGTTAGGAGAAGTTACACAGAAGGTTAGGAGAATTAACGTAGCAGGTAAGGGGAATTAGGTTAAGGTTAGGGAAAGGGTTAGCGAAAATGATCTCCCAACCTGCTACGAAAAGTAACTTCCGGTTGTAGCTGTATCGAAGTGGTGTGGTTTTATAGTGTCCCCTTTCAGATTAGCCCATCCTGACAGATGGTATCTGGACCGTGGAAGTGGATTGGAGGTCTGGGAGCTTAAAGGCGCTGCATGGTCATTCTGACTTCTGCATAGGCTTTGCAGCGTTTACGGTGAAACGGCCTCTGCAGTAGTCAGGGCATGCATATTTATTGTGCTTCGCGCAGCAGCGCTGTTGAGCAGGGCTGTTGTCAAGGAAGTGAGTACAGGACCTCCCGCCCTGACCTACCATCAACCAATCATGTCAATGCGAAGCTATACGGAGCCCTCCGCATTGTTAAAAAATTTGGGCGGCACGTGACGATGCAGTAAGGAGCTCAATTTGGCCTCCGCATGCCTCTGGAGGCTCAGTAATTGCGTCACACCATCCATGCAGCACCTCCAACCACATTTTCAGATCAAGCATAAATTGGCTCTAAAACACACAGTGATTATTGCTGATGTGACGTTAATGGAGGTCTGTAGATCACTGTGCGCTAATGCATGATCTAACAGAAGGGAAGGGCCTTAATAAGAACTAAACGACAGAGTAACATATTGGTGCTTCTGTAATTTCAATAGCTCAACCCTATTAACCCTAATACAGTATTTACCCTCAATGACAATGCCACTGTTTATCCCAATGTTTTCACACATCGCTATCACTGCACCCATGTACACCGCCTGTCACTAATACCTCTATTAGGCTATTGTCATGACGTTGCCCTCTTGGGACACAGCGAGCACCATCCCCCTACCTCTGCACCATCGTAAATTCCTAGAGGAGATCCTCTCCTCATGGCCAGAGTATAGAGAGAGAGTGCGTTTTCATAGAGAGAACAAATTAATTTCTTCCACCTCACAGAACTGGAGGTCCGAACAATATTTATGTTCTGGAGAATGTATAAAAGATCGGTGAGGAATCCAGCTACGAACTGGTCCGTTTGGTACAATTTTGTGAAACTCATGAGAGACAATACGGCCACATTACCATAATCCTGTTTATACAATAGCCTCAGTAACCTCACAATAGCCTCAGCCTCAGCTTACATCTAATTGTTGTATAAAATGAATGAGTAAAGATTCAACTATTTGTGAAATGATGTGATGCTATGTAATGATGTTAATGTGAGAGAATTGTATTTCTGTTTAAAGTTTCACTAAGTCATTGGCACTCCCCCAGGGGCAAAGACAGGACCCGGCGTCATGAGACAGCCCTTTTCTATGTTCCGAATAAAAACCCCACCTGGGTTTTCTATCACCAGACCGAGCTTACCACAATTAAGAGAGGGCTAAGGGTTGAGACGAGACCAGTACCTCTATCACAGAGGGAAATAAGGCTTGAGTAGATTGCTGAATCTTTTAACCATCCCACGTGGTTAAACTCTTAGACTATCGATACCGACAGAATAAGAACAAGTCTTTGATATTAATTACTAGTCTGCAGCTAGGAATTCGGTATCATTGAACGCGAAGACTGACAACCGCCGAAACATCTGTGAGTACTTAGTTAGTAAATAAATGATTTTAAGACAATTGATGTATGGATGACTCATAGTGAAGACTGGGTTCGTGCAGATAACCAACCATTTACGACGTTTGGAATTAGGTAAATAATAATTTGTTAATCAGAAGACTAAGTGATCAGATATAAAAATATCTGAAAGTTATATTAGGAAAATTATAACTTTGTAATCGGAATATTTTCCTTGGTGCCCCGACTTCCTAGTTAATTACAGTTACATGATTAAGTAGTTTAATCACGTAATAATAATTACAGAGAATTTTTGATAATGATTAATCTTCTGTTTAATGATGCCAAAGACACGACACTATCCATGACACTGAGCCCCCAGACACTATAACATGTATCCTCCATTTATCACTTTTTCTGTTATGATTATATCTAGGCCTATACCACCATTACCCCACAATTATTCTTCAGTTTCTCTTGTGGTAGCTAAGTTTGCTTCATTAGCAATTCCATGCAGCTTCCTGCTATGGGTTGTTTCCTGCTGTGTTTTCTATATGCTTTGTGTATGTTATTTGTGAGCTATGCCAAGATTTTCCTCTTGTAGGACAATAAACATGATTCTGATTCTGTCTGATTGCCTAGGCCTAAAACAGTCTCCATAATAAGATACTGCAGGAGATAGATGCTTCAGATGGACACATGGAATTATGGATCAAATCGTTTCTTAACATTGGAAGCAAAAATGTAAAAACTGTGTTTTAACTTAAATTGTAAAAGCCAAAGTTGGCACGAGACATAACTAGCCGCGTAAACATTTAGCACCATGGCCAGCAAAGCAATCAGCGCGAACTAAAGCACAGGATTGGTCGCCACTTCAGCAGCATGGCGGTTGAACAGCGCCGCTCCCAGGCAGCTCATAATGAGACGTTTCAACACACCTGTTGCGAGGCTGTGGCTGCAGAAAGGCCAGGGGCACAACTTTCACTGGGGACAGGGGGGACATGTCCTGCCCACATTCTGAAATTGCATTTTAGTCCCCCCCCTCACAGTGTTATCATTGGAATGTGATGCAAAACGACGCAACAGTGTGCTTTCGGACCATGCTGACCGCTCTGAGCAATCGGGTAGGCTTTTTGGAGTGTTTATCCGACTGAATACATTTTTCTTAATGTCCCCCCCACTTCTAAAACCAAAGTTGTGACCCTGAGAAAGGTTTGTTGATCTACTCTACAGCCACCAGAGTAAATTCTATTCATGCATCGTAATGGTATTCGTGAAGGGCTGTAGGAAGTCAGGCGCAGGAGATCTGATAGTTGATCAGATAATAACGGAGCCTTTATTTGGCGACCCAAAAGCACACGGCACAAACTAACACGAAATACAAAATAAGGGTTTAACATAACCCAGCGTTACCAGCCGAACGTGCGCATACAAAATAACAGATAAACAATCACTCACAAACAAACATGGGGAACAGAGGGTTAAATAATGAACAAGTAATTGGGGGATTGAAACCAGGTGTGTAAGACAAAGACAAAACAAATGGAAAATGAAAAGTGGATCGGCGATGGCTAGAAGGCCGGTGACGTCGACCGCCGAACGCCGCCCGAACAAGGAGAGGGACCGACATTCGGCGGAAGTCGTGACAGTACCCCCCCCCCCCTTGACGCGCACCGACCTCGGGGACGACCCGGAGGACGAGGCGCAGGGCGATCCGGATGGAGACGGTGGAACTCCCGCAGCAACGAAGGGTCCAAGATGTCCTCCACCGGCACCCAGCATCTCTCCTCCGAATCGTACCCCTCTCACTCCACGAGGTACTGAAGGCCCCTCGCCCGACGCCTCGAGTCCAGGATGGCTCGAACAGCATACGCCGGGGCCCCCTCGATGTCCAGAGGGGGTTGAGGAACCTCCCGCACCTCAGACTCCTGGAGTGGACCAGCCACCACCAGCCTGAGGAGAGACACATGGTACGAGGGATTAATACGGTAATCTGGGGGAAGCTGTGACCTGTAGCATACCTCATTCAGTCTCCTCAGGACTTTGAATGACCCCACAAACCGCGGGCCCAGCTTCCGGCAGGGCAGGCGGAGGGGCAGGTTTCGGGTCGAGAGCCAGACCCGGTCCCCCGGTGGAAACACCGGGGCCTCGCTGCGGTGGCGGTCGGCGCTCGCCTTCTGCCGCCTCATGGCCCGTTGCAGGTGCACATGGGCGGCATCCCAGGTCTCCTCTGAGCGCTTAGCTTCACTAGGGTAGGGGGCAGCATTCGGAATTTTGGATGAAAAGCGTGACCAAATTAAACTGTCTGCTACTCGGTCCCGAATATATTTGGATAGAAAACACTCTAAAGTTTCCAAAACTGTTAAAATAATGTCTGTGAGTATAACAGAACTGATATGGCAGGCGAAAACCAGAGGAAAATCCAACCAGGAAGTACTATTATTTTGAAAGGCTGTTTTTCCATTGAAAGCCTATCCACCATACAAAGACTTAGGACCCAGTTCACGAGCTCTGTGCCTTCCTCTACATGTGACCAGTCTTTAGGCATTGTTTCAGGCTTTTACTCTGAAAAATGAGGGAGTTTTTTTTTTTTAAATCTGACACAGTGGTTGCATTAAGGAGAAGTGGAACTAAAATGCCATGAATAACAGTTGTATCTTTTATCAATGTTTATTATGAGTATTTCTGTAAATTGATGTGGCTCTCTGCAAAATCACCGGATGTTTTGGAACTACAGAACATAAAGCGCCAATGTAAACTCAGATTTGTGGATATAAATATGAACTTTACCGAACAAAACATACATGTATTGTGTAACATGAAGTCCTATGAGTGTCATCTGATGAAGATCATCAAAGGTTACTGATTAATTTTATCTATATTTCTGCTTTTTGTGACTCCTCTCTTAGGCTGGAAAATGGCTGTGTTTTTCTGTGACTTGGCTCTGACCTAACATAATCGTTTGGTTTGCTTTCGTCGTAAAGCCTTTTTGAAATCGGACACTGTGGCTGGATTTACAACAAGTGTATCTTTAAAATGGTGTAAAATACATGTATGTTTGAGGAATTTTAATTATGGGATTTCTGTTGTTTTGAATTTGGCACCCTGCAGTTTCACTGGCTGTTGACGAGGTGGGACACTACCGTCCCACATACCCTAGTGAGGTTAAACCATTCGTCCACCGCAGGAGCCTCGATCTGGCTCTGATGCCAAGGTGCAAGAACCGGCTGATACCCCAGTACACACTGGAAGGGGGAGAGGTTAGTAGATGAGTGGCGGAGTGAGTTTTGGGTCACCTCTGCCCAGGGGATGAACGCCGCCCACTCCCCCGGCCATTCCTGGCAATATGACCGCAGAAACCTACCCACATCCTGGTTTACTCTCTCCACCTGCCCGTTACTCTCGGGGTGAAAACCTGAGGTGAGGCTGACCGAGACCCCCAGGCGTTCCATGAACGCCCTCCAAACCCTGGACGTGAACTGGGGACCCCGATCAGAGACTATGTCCTCAGGCACCCCATAGTGCCGGAAGACGTGTGAACAGGGCCTCCGCAGTCTGTAGGGCCGTAAGGAGACCGGGCAAAGGGAGGAGACAGCAGGACTTAGAAAACTGATCCACAACGACCAGGATTGTGGTGTTGCCCTGTGAGGGAGGAAGATCCATCAGGAAGTCCACCGACAGGTGCGACCACGGCCGTTGTGGAACGGGGAGGGGTTGTAACTTCCCTCTGGGCAGGTGCCTGGGAGCCTTGCACTGGGCGCACACCGAGCAGGAGGAAACATAAACCCTCACGTCCTTGGCCAAGGTGGACCACCAGTACTTCCCACTAAGGCAACGCACCGTCCGACCGATGCCAGGATGACCAGAGGAGGGTGACGTGTGGGCCCAATAGATCAAACGTCGCGGACAGCAGACGGAACGTACAGACGCCCAGCTGGACACTGGGGGGAAATGGGCTCTGTGCGTAACGCCCACTCGATGTCCGCGTCCAGCTCCCACACCACCGGTGCCACCAGGCAAGAGGCCGGAAGTATGGGAGTGTGATCCATGGACCGGTCCTCTGTGTCATACATCCGGGACAGTGCGTCTGCCTTAGAGTTCTGGGAACCTGGTCTGTAGGACAGAGTGAAAACAAAACGGGTAAAAAACATGGCCCACCTTGCCTGGCGAGGGTTCAGTCTCCTCGCCGCCCGGATGTACTCCAGATTGCGGTGGTCAGTCCAGATGAGAAAAGGGTGTTTAGCCCCCTCAAGCCAATGTCTCCACGCTATCAGAGCCTTGACAACAGCCAACAGCTCCCGGTCCCCCACATCATAGTTTCGCTCCGCAGGGCTAAGGTTCTTCGAAAAGAAAGCACTGGGACGGAGCTTTGGTGGCGTGCCCGAGCGCTGAGAGAGCACAGCTCCTATCCCAGCCTCGGACGCGTCCACCTCCACTATGAACGCCAAAGAAGGATCCGGATGAGCCAGCACGGGAGCCGAGGGAAACAGAGCCTTCAGGTGACCAAAAGCCCTGTCCGCCTCAGCCGACCACTGCAGTCGCACCGGTCCCCCCTTCAGCAGTGAGGTAATGGGAGCCGCTACCTGACCAAAACCCCGGATCAACCTCCGGTAGTAGTTGACAAACCCTAGAAACCGCTGCACTTCTTTTATCGTGGTGGGAGTCGGCCAATTATGCACGGCTGAAATGCGGTCACTCTCCATCTCCACCCCTAAAGTGGAAATGCGATACCCTAGGAAGGAGACGGACTGTTGGAAGAACAGACATTTCTCAGCCTTGACATACAGGTCATGCTCCAACAGTCGACCAAGCACCCTGCGCACCAGGGATACATGCTCGGCGCGTGTAGCGGAGTATATGAGAATGTCGTCGATATACACCACTACACCCTGCCCGTGCAGGTCCCGGAAAATCTCGTCAACAAAGGCCTGGAAGACTGATGGAGCATTCATCAACCCGTACGGCATGACGAGGTACTCATAGTGCCTTGAGGTGGTACTAAATGCCGTCTTCCACTCGTCCCCCTCCCGGATACGCACCAGGTTGTAAGTGCTCCTGAGATCCAATTTTGTGGAGAAGCACGCCCCGTGCATTGACTCGATCGCACTGGCGATGAGAGGCAGTGGGTAGCTGTACCTCACAGTAATCTGATTGATACCCCGATAGTCAATACTCGGGCGCAGACCTCCATCCTTCTTCTTCACAAAAAAGAAACTCGAGGAGGCAGGTGAAGTGGAGGGCCGAATGTATCCCTGCCCCAGGGATTCGGAGACATATGTTTCCATAGCCGCCGTCTCCTCCTGTGACAGAGGATACACGTGATTCCTGGGAAGTGCTGCGTCTACCAGGAGATCTATTGCACAATCCCCCCATCGATGGGGTGGTAATTGAGTCACCTTCTTCTTACAGAAGGCGAGAGCCAAATCGGCATATTCTGAGGGGATGCGCACGGTGGAGACCTGGTCTGGAGTTTCCACCGTAGTCGCACCGATGGAAACCCCTACACACCTCCCTGAGCACTTTCGTGACCACCCCTTGAGAGCCCGCTGTTGCCACGAAATTGTGGGGTCATGACAGGCCAACCAGGATAGGCCCAGCACCACGGGAAACGCAGGAGAATCAATAAGGAAGAGACTGATTCTCTCCTTGTGACCCTCCTACCTAACCATGTCTAGTGGAGCGGTGGCCTCCCTAATCAGCCCTGACCCTAATGGTTGACTATCTAGTGCGTGCACAGGGAAAGGCGTATCCACAGGAACAAGGGGGATCCCTAAACTATGGGCAAATGAACAGTCAATAAAAATCCCAGCTGCGCCTGAATCTACGAGCGCCTTATGCTGGGAATGCGGGGAAAACTCAGGAAATGTAATAAACACATACATGTGAGCAACAGGGGGCTCTGGGTGAGCCTGGTGCCGACTCACCTGGGGTGACACGATAGTGCCCTGCCTGCTGCCTCGACTCCCTGACGAACCCACCCAGCACCGACCAGCAGTGTGCCCTCTGCGGCCACAGATGGTGCAGGGAATGGCCCCTCCCCCGGTCGCCCTAAGCGCAGTACCTCCCAGCTCCATGGGCGTCAGAGCGGAGGTGCTGGGGGATGGAACTGACAGGCCCCGATCCGGACGTCCGTGGGTAGCCATCAGGTTGTCCAGCCAGATGGACAGGTCCACCAGCTGGTCCAATGTGAGGGTGGTGTCTCGGCAGCCCAACTCCCGACGGACGTCCTCGCGCAGACTGCACCGGTAGTGATTGATCAGGGCCCTGTCGTTCCATCCCGCGCTGGCGGCCAGGGTCCGGAAGTCCAAAGCGAAATCCTGCTCGCTCCTCGTCCCCTGCCTCAGGTGGAACAGACGTTCACCCGCCGCTCGACCCTCAGGCGGGTGGTTGAAAACTGCCCGAAAGCAGCGGGTGAACTCTGCGTAATGGTCCAACTCCAGGGCTTTGCCTGAGACAGGAGACGAGGGCGGACACGCTCTCACGTCCCCGAAGGAGCTGGGTGGACGGTCGCCAGGTACAGCTCCAGCTGGAGTAGGAACCCCTGGCATCCGGCAGCCTTCCCATCATACTCCCGCTGGAACCGGGTGAAGGAGGGGTGGACAGTGGGGCCTGCTGTAGTGGGGCTGGTGGAGGCGTTGGAAGACCTCCTTCTCTCTCCCATCTATCCATTGTCTGCAGAACGCGATCCATGGCGGTGCCCAGACGTTGCAACAAGGTCGCATGCTGCTGGACGCGCTCCTCGACCGTGAAAGGGCCGTCTGCTCCTGCTGACTCCATTTACTGGTGAGTGATTCTGTAATGGTATGCGTGAAGGGCTGTAGGAAGTCAGGCGCAGGAGAGCAGGTAGTTGGTAGCAAAACGGAGCCTTTATTTGGCGACCCAAAAGCACACGGCACAAACTAACACGAAATACAAAATACGGGTTTAACATAACCCAGCGTTACCAGCCGAACGTGCGCATACAAAATAACAGATAAACAATCACTCACAAACAAACATGGGGGAACAGAGGGTTAAATAATGAACAAGTCATTGGGGGATTGAAACCAGGTGTGTAAGACAAAGACAAAACAAATGGAAAATGAAAAGTGGATCGGCGATGGCTAGAAGGCCAGTGACGTCGACCGCCGAACGCCGCCCGAACAAGGAGAGGGACCGACTTCGGCGGAAATCGTGACATGCATAAAGATCACATTGAGGAATGTTTTAGATAAAATAGTGGTAAATGAGGGTGTCATGATATCATGATACAGTATCATGTCACCTAAATCATGGTGTCATGTCCAACTCTTCAACTTGTACATGTGTGAAATAGGACAAAATAAAAGTACCCACCAAATTATTATTATTACTCTTCATGCATATTAATACACACTTGTACATGTGTGAAATAGGACAAAATAAAAGTACCCACCAAATTATTGTTATTATTATTATTATTATTATGTGACAGGGTTATGTGCATAGTGTAGCTTTTGCATCAGAAATACTTAACAGTAGGCCTAATATAACTAACTATATTATGGACAACAACAAAAAAGCACAGGAAAAGTCTAGCAATTGAATGTGGAAATTTTAGAAATGAGTACAGAATATTTACAAAGAAACACTATACATTTGAAGGAATAATAAAATATGAATGATTGAATTATTGTTAACTGATTGCAATTGCAATTATTCTCCTAAACATTTGTATTAGTCTAAACTGGCTGCCACACATTTACATTCCATTTCCTGGGCTTATTTATATTTTCCTATTTGAATACCCAAATACTCCGTACTGGAGTCTTTCAAAGTCAAAGCCACAAATTATATGATCACTTCAGTGTGCCTGGGTTTAGTGCTGGTATAGCTGGATGGAGGGCAGGGAGATGGGAGACGACGGCTTTCCCCTTGTGAGGTATACAGAGTAGGCATTTGAGCCATATAAGGATGCATTATGGAATGATGAAGCATGGAGGGGTGAACCAGGCTGGAAAACACCATGGAGGGGTGCATGGTAAAAGGTTGGACCATGGAGGGTTGTGGGCTGGTGGGAGTTTCCTGCCTCTTTAAGGTTTGGTGGACCCGTGTGGGTCCAGTTGGACAGGCTTGGCTGGCATTGGGAGGGTAGAGAGATGAGGTGGAACCACAGGACGTCCCTGTACTCACAGTCATGGGTACAGCCTCCTGCTGCTGCTCTCCACTCCCACCCTGGGGCCCAGCAGCATCGTCTGGGCTTTGGGAGATCTCCTGTTTACGACTCAGACAGACACCCATGGCCACCATGGAGCCCAGAAAGATAAAGGCCAGAAAAACAGAGCCCACGATCACAAAGGGGACATAGACAGGTACTACAGAGTGAAAAGAAAACACAAAAATAAAGAGGGCAGGGGAGAAGTGGAAGGATTGATTGAGTAGAAAGGAAAGAAAGACATTTTAAGGATGACCTTAAAAGGCTGGGGTAGTGTTCATATTCCAAGAAAAGTATTAAACTGTGCAACATGAAACACAAAAAAACGGTTAATTGAAAGATCCTTGGCAGCAGATCAAGTCTTAACATGATGCTCGTGATGTGAGGAGTAGACTAACTGCATGTTGAAGAATAGAATAAATGCTTGGACATGAGGCCACACTTTAAGGCACATTTGGTGGGTTGGATTCAAGCACACACTGCATTAGGCTTTCTCATTCCTCAATACCATTTATAAGGAATCTCACTGTGTGTGTTATCAAGGAATAGGTAGCTATGCCTAAAAAAGGCCTTCTATAGCTAGCACATTAGGCCTTAATGAAAAATAATAATTGACCAAGCATTTGTTCCTATTTCAGTAGCCAAAGTTAAAATTTACCTGCGCTCTTGGCATCTTTCTCGTCATCAGACGTGCCAGGCTGTAGAACTTGCTCGTGGTTGTTGCAGTTACCCTGATCCAGTCTAGCTCCTTTTAGTGCGCAACAGTAGCGCAGCTCACACTTTCCACAACAGATCGCCGCTTCTCTTTGATCGTGGCGCTCCGGACAATGGAAACCCCCTCGCCAGTTAGATTGAGCGTCCTTCCAACTATGGCAATATTCACCATTCGTCCTCTGTTGCGTCATGCCCACTTGGAAAATCAGACTGATAAAAGCCCCAACAGCAAAACGCACAGTCCTCATCCCGTTCCAACTGGAGAGACGAATCCCGTGTCGGTAATTTTTGTTATTACAAAATAATAACCTGGAAATAAATCCTAAAGGATGATAAATAACATATAACATATGTGGCTCAATCGACCACCCTTTCTACAATAGTCTAGGATCAACGTCACATAGGCTAGGCCTATATCCCATGACAACTAGGCTATTTAAACCGATCAAAAGTTATGACCGCAGCGCTTGTTCCTATTTCGAAAGCGCAACTAGACATATCTAGAATAGGCTAATAAAATCATGCAGGGAGCTATAGGTACGCTATGTAAAATGAACGCATAGGCTTACCATTGGATTCACGCCATGTGATGCATCATAACATGAGTTGGTTCTGCTCTGTGGATCTGTTCTCTCCATAATTTGTGTCATGGGACACACTAATTTAGACTATTCCTTACAGACGCTAGCCTACTGTATGGGCACATGAATATATATGTAGATATGTAGCCTATTTTGCTGATTAAATAGCCTAGCATAGTTAGGCCAATTTGATTTAAAAATCTTAACTGGGCAGTTTATTCGGCTAATATATCTCCCAAGTTTATTTTTCCAATGTTCTGCTTCAATAGGCCTATCACAGCCAAAATGGGCTAAGTGATTGGATATCATTCGACTGTGTTGCTACATCAAAGCAATAGCTTGATTTTGACTGAGTGTCTAAGTAAACTTTGTCATTGAGGAAAGGAGACGAGGAAATCACGTCAATGATATTGGAATGCAGCCGCTGCCGCATTCGAGCTAAACGAGCCGAAAGAGGAAGGAAACTGTTGCGCTGTTACGCCATTTTGACTCCCAGAGCTCGTATTTTCTAATGTAATCTAGGGCTTCCGAGCCACAATGGTGATTGTTTCCTAAAATAGTCTTGCGCCTGTCAGTTGATCAGTCTCCTAATACGACAGAAAATTCTGAAGGGCCCTGGACCATTGAATACTAAGAGAAGGTAATCAACCCGAATCATATGAATCCATTATAGTTTGGTAACATTATTGTCAATTCATTGCAATTGGCTAATAAATTATGATAAACCACGCAGATTAGCTAACGTTAGCTGTTGTTACATTTCCGTTCTGTCAGTGTCACCTGCCTGACTACGATTAGTTTAGCTCTATCTAGCTAGTATGATTTGCTTGTTTGTGTGATACACAACTGAAACTAAGACTGTATTTCATAACTTTTGTAGTTGTATTATGGTCTGTAGAGACTAGTTTGCTAGCTTCATAGCTTGTTGTTTTTCTCCTGCTTTTGCCAAGCAGATGGTATCGAAGCTCTCCAGGTATTAGCGCTGAGCAAGCTTACATGTCACTGTACCAATGAATGAAATGTGTCTTTTGATTCTGTGTGGTTATGGTGAATTATTTTCATTCCATTAAGTCATTTAATTTATTGAAACAGTTGATCAATATATAACTAGTGTCATGTCTTTCATGTGTCGTCATAGTGGAGTGTCACATGACTGACTCTATGTTTTTCCTCTTCTTACTCTTTGCAGACACACACACACTCAGGATGGACACTTCCAAGCTTCCTAAGATCCGTGATGAAGAGCGGGAAAGCGAGTTTGGATATGTGCATGGAGTTTCTGGTCCAGGTCAGTGTCTGCAGTTCAAATCAAGGATCCCAGGCACTGGCATGGGAGTGATAACTCTAGTGCCTAGGGCTTTAGCAATGCTTTCAGCACATGCTATAGCACCTGGTCAATTCAGCCTGCTCTTTTCCAGCATGGCAAAAATATATATTTCGACTTGATCATGTAGCCAGACTGCCTGCTACTTTCAAAAACATGTTTTCTGTCATCTGTTCTTTGTCTAACCTGTTTAATCAACAGTGGTGACGGCCACCGCCATGGCAGGAGCGGCCATGTACGAGCTGGTGCGTGTGGGTCACAGTGAGCTGGTGGGAGAGATCATCAGGCTGGAGGGAGACATGGCAACCATTCAGGTCTACGAGGAGACCTGTATCCTTTCCAGTCATACCTTCTCAACTAGACATACAGTTACTCCCACCTTCAGTAACTGTTGACGGTTCACTTACTTTTGTGTACTTCTATTCTGATGTATTCTAGCCTGTCCTCTTGTCTGGCATATTACTAGGCTATATGGTTCGTTTTCCTGAAAGTACGTCACAGCTGGTGTGTCTGTCGGAGACCCTGTCCTTCGGACGGGAAAGCCCCTGTCTGTAGAGTTGGGTCCGGGAATCATGGGGTCCATTTTTGATGGCATCCAGCGGCCCCTCAAAGACATCAATGACCTCACTCAAAGCATTTACATCCCTAGAGGAGTCAACATTGGAGCCCTCAACCGTGACCTCAAGTGGGAGTTTACACCTGGCCAGAGTCTTAGAGTAAGAAAACAATGTATTTCCTTGTGAGTGTGTAAGCAAGATGTGTTTGAATGTGTCTCCACTGAAATATGATCCATCTCCTGAATCTACATATTATGTTCTCTCCCCCCTGTCCATCTCTGCCTCAGACCGGCAGTCACATAACAGGTGGGGATATCTATGGTACGGTCTTTGAGAACTCGCTGATCAAACACAAGTTGATGCTGCCTCCCCGGAGCAGAGGCACTGTCACCTACGTGGCCCCACCTGGAAACTATGATGTCAATGTGAGTAGAGCCGGGACGATACCAGTATCGCGATACTCGTTAGTATCGTGGCAAGGAAACGAAACACAAAGTGGGTTTAACTTCTTAATGAAAACAGCCCTAACGTTGGAAACAAACATCATTATGTTGTCGTCCGGAGTCATATTTATGTATTTTCCAAACTATAGTACACAATATTTTACATACAGCAGGTTTTTAAAGGACCAACGAATTTGGTCTGCTTCGTGTAAATGTTTGGCTTGGGAAAAAAACATTGCCATACTGGTATCGTCACAGCCCTAAATGTGAGTCACCCTCCACCTACTAACATCTTTACAGCTGAATGGCATAATGCCATTGTCTTGTCTCTGTTGTTTGGTCAATTGTGTGTGTTTCGGCAGGATGTGGTGCTGGAACTGGAGTTTGAGGGTTTGAAGGAGAAGTTTACCATGATCCAGGTCTGGCCAGTGCGACAGATTCGCCCAGTCACAGAGAAGCTACCTGCCAATCACCCCCTGCTCACCGGCCAGAGAGTGTTGGATGCCCTCTTCCCGTGTGTATACATATCTCTACTTTCTTTTCCTTTTTTCTACTGACTCATTCCCACTTCATATCCTTTCTTCCTGACCTTTAATTAAGCCTCTGACAAGTCACCTGCTTCTGGCTCTGTGTTTGTCTGTGCTCACAGGTGTGTCCAGGGTGGTACTACTGCTATCCCAGGAGCCTTCGGTTGTGGCAAGACTGTGATCTCACAGTCCCTGTCCAAGTATTCCAACAGTGATGTCATCATCTACGTGGGCTGTGGAGAGCGTGGAAATGAGATGTCTGAAGTGTTGAGAGATTTCCCTGAGGTTAGTGATAGTCCGTGTGTCAAGTTCTAATCATTGACATGTTAATGAGATCAGTGAATTACACTACTTGGGTGTCTGGCATAGCCGATCACCAGTTTGTGATGTGTTTTCAGTCTTACTAATGGTATTCCTCCCTGCTCCATAGCTTACAATGGAAGTGGATGGAAAGGTTGAAAGTATCATGAAGAGAACAGCTCTAGTGGCCAACACTTCCAACATGCCTGTCGCTGCTAGAGAGGCCTCTATTTACACAGGTACCAGGCGATCACATTACAGATGGCAACCTATAAAGCTGGTGTCTGCTGTTTTGAATCATCATCGTTGTTGGTAGTTGTAAATCTTTTGGTCTAGAATGTGGGGGGATTAGCCACCAGTCACCACTCATTCTCATAACCTTGTGGTGACTGGAATTCTGTGCCTCTGATTCTGACTGTATCTACTTTGTGCCACTGCAGGAATTACTCTGTCTGAGTACTTCAGAGACATGGGCTACAACGTCAGCATGATGGCCGACTCCACCTCCCGGTGGGCCGAGGCTCTCAGGGAGATCTCAGGACGATTGGCTGAGATGCCTGCTGGTGAGTACAATAAGCTGCTGGTGAGTACAATGAGCCAATAGCAATAGAGCATGTTTTTTTTTGGTAATACTATCACAGCAACATGTCTGCCATTTTGAGCCAGTCAGAGCTCTGTGTGCTGTTTGTGCACAGACAGCGGGTACCCTGCCTACCTGGGAGCCAGACTGGCCTCCTTCTATGAGCGTGCTGGCAGGGTTAAGTGCCTGGGCAACCCAGAGAGAGAGGGCAGCGTCAGCATTGTTGGAGCGTGAGTACTATATCATTCTACCAGCAGGGGGAACCTCTATCACCCCCCCTTACCTCCTGGCACTAAGGGTCAGACAGGTTCTGTACCAGTCCTGCAACACCAGATACCTGAACCATGTAGTCTTATCCACCTTGGAACGTATGATACAGTGATGGCAGACTGGTGTCTGAATAACTTGGCCTGGTGTTATTTCCCCTAGTGTGTCTCCCCCTGGTGGAGACTTCTCTGATCCTGTTACTTCAGCTACACTGGGTATTGTACAGGTAATGCCTCAATTGTGTATATATTACAACGTTTTGACAATTCAAACCTTTACTCTTCCTACTCCTCATTCCTGTTTTTATCTTCTCTCTGTCTCTTTCTCCACCTCTCAGGTGTTCTGGGGCCTGGATAAGAAGCTGGCTCAGAGAAAGCATTTTCCCTCGGTCAACTGGCTGATCAGCTACAGCAAGTACACGCGGGCGCTGGACGAGTACTACGACAAGCACTTCCCTGAGTTTGTGCCGCTTCGCACCAAGACCAAGGAGATCTTGCAGGAGGAGGAGGATTTGGCTGAGATTGTACAGCTTGTAGGCAAGGTGAGGCTGAGCCCATGTGAGGAAGGGTTATGGGTTGATATACTGCCTAGGTTGATGGTTGGCATGTGTATGCACGCACTAGGCACTTATTGCTGTCCCCCATGTCAACTTAACAACAGGCATCTCTCGCTGAGACCGACAAGATCACATTGGAGGTTGCTAAACTACTCAAGGATGACTTCCTGCAGCAGAATGGCTATACTCCGTATGACAGGTAAATACACACTCTGGCACACATTCATCTGTGTCATAAACATACTAAAATGACTTAATCATCGGTTATTAAGCCCATATTGGTTAATTGATTGACTTTTTTGTCCTTTTCCCGAAGGTTCTGCCCTTTCTACAAAACGGTGGGCATCCTTTCCAACACAATTGCGTTCTACGACTTGGCACGCCATGCAGTGGAGACCACGGCTCAGAGTGACAACAAGATCACCTGGTCCGTGATCCGGGAGCACATGGGAGAGATCCTCTACAGACTCAGCTCTATGAAGTTCAAGGTACATGCTTGTTCAGCCCCTTTATCCATGTTCATCTGCATTCAAAATCAACTTCCTCAATCCCTCTACCAACTCTGGTCTTTGTACATCCAATGTGGGACTTTGTCTTGGGGTGTCATTGTGTCTCCTAGCCTCAGTGTCTCTGTGTAACTGTTGTTTCAGGATCCAGTGAAGGAGGGCGAGGCCAAAATCAAAGCAGACTACTCTCAGCTGCTGGAGGACATGCAGAATGCCTTCCGTACCCTGGAGGACTGAGCTCTCCCCTCCCTCCCTCCCCTCCTAGCCCCCAGTGCTCTCTGGCCCCTGTTTGTGAATGTCTACTTAGGCCAGTGACAGTCACACCTCAGTCATTCCTAAGTGTTCAATCCTCCACATTCCAACACGATGTTCAACCCCTTTATTTCTCTTTTAATTTCACCATACTGTCATGTACAAGGCAGTACTGGAATCATTTTTTTTCTCAGTTTAAACTTGAATTCATGTTTACCAAATCTATTACCATTAGCAAAACCATCATCCGTGACCCCATCGTATGGATGTTCTCCTCTCCCTTCAGCCCCCTTGTCATCCATGAAGAGCACACGACTACAGCCCTGGTTACAGACAATAATCAGTGGACCCCGATCAGGTACTACACTTGTACTTAACTACTAGCTGAAACACGTGGAGTGTTACCTTCATCTCCCAGGTGTGACTGACCACCACCAATAGATGGTTGACAAAAATGGGAATGTACACAGGGGTAAAGGGACAGAGGCACCTTGTTTATTTCAGGAGGTTGAGGCCCTCTTCCTCTCAATGCCTCTCAGATGGTATTTTATGTTCTTCTCTGTGGATATTTAGATGTTGTCAATGTTGTTGTTTTTCTGTTGTGTGAGACAGAAACTGTGTGTGTGTGTGTGTGTGTGTGTTAGAATCAGTTGTCTCCACCTTGAAGGCATATTTATGTCACATGTATTGTGTAAGTCTAAAGAAAATAAATGAATGGGAAATAATCATTTGCCTGGTGTTTTATGCTGGATGGAGTATTCAGACCCGTTGACTTTTTCCACATTTTGTTACGTTACAGCCTTTTTCTTAAATTGATTAAAGAAAAAAAAAACATAATGACAAAGCAAAAATAGGTTTTTAGTCATTTTTGCAAATGTATACATTTTTCCAAAAACTATCACATTAACAGAAGTATTCAGACCCTTTAATCAGTACTTTGTTGAAGAACCTTTGGCAGCGATTACATCCTACAAGCTTGGCACACCTGTATTTGGGGAGTTTCTCCCATTCCTCTCTGCAGATCCTCTCAAGCTCTGTCAGGTTGGATGGGGAGTGTCGCTGCACAGCTATTTTCAGGTCTCGTCAATGTTCGATCGGGTTTAAGTCTGGGCTCTGGCTGGGCCACTCAAGAACATACAGAGACTTGTTCCGAAGCCACTCCTGCATTATCTTGTTGGAAGGTGAACCTTTGCCCCAGTCTGAGGTCCTGAGCGCTCTGGAGAAGGTTTTCATCAAGGATCTCTTTGTACTTTGCTCCGTTCATCTTTCCCTCGATCCGGACTAGTCTCCCAGTCCCTGCCGCTGAAAAACATCACCACAGCATGATGCTGCCACCACCATGCTTCACTGTAGGGATGGTGCCATGTTTCCTCCAGATGTGATGCTTGGCATTCAGGCCAAAGAGTTCAATCTTGGTTTCATCAGACCAGAGAATCTTGTTTCTCATGGTATGAGAGTCCTTTAGGTTCCTTTCGGCAAACTCCAAGCGTACTGTTGCGCCTTTTAATGAGGGGTGGCTTCCGTCTGGCCACTCTGCCATAAAGGCCTGATTGGAGGAGTGCTACAGAGATGGTTGTCCTTCTGGAAGGTTCTCCCATCTCCACAGAGGAACTCTGGAGCTCTATCAGAGTGACAATCAGGTTCTTGGTCACCTCCCTGAGCAAGGAGGCTCTTCTCCCCCAATTGCTCAGTTTGGCCGGGCAGCCAGCTCTAGTAAGAGTCTTGGTGGTTTCAAACTTCTTCCATTTAGGAATGATGGAGGCCACTGTGTTCTTGGGGACCTTCAATGCTGCAGACATTTTTTGGTACCCTTCCCCAGATCTGTGCCTCAACACAATCCTGTCTCGGAGCTTTACGGACAATTCCTTTAACCTCATGGCTTTGTTTTTGCTCTGACATGCACTGTCAACTGTAGGACCTTATATAGACAGGTGTGTGCCTTTCCAAATCATGTCCAATCAATTGAATTTATCACAGGTGGAGTCCAATCAAGTTGTAGAAATATCTCAAGGACGATCAATGGAAACAGGATGCACCTGAACTCAATTTCAAGTCTCATAGCAAATGGTCTGAATACTTATGTAAATTATGTATATCTGTTTTTATTTTTATGTAACCTTTTAACTAGGTAAGTCAGTTAAGAACAAATTCTTATTTACAATGACGGCCTACCCCGGCAAACCCGGATGACGCTGGGCCAATTGTGCGCCGCCCTATGGGACTCCCAATCACGTCCAGATGTGATACAGACGACAGATTTTTACCTTGTCAGCTCTGGGATTCGATCTAGCTACCTTAGGCTACCTGCCGCCGTAGAACAAAAACACACAAGAAATAAAAATAACAACACGAGAAAGATAGTAAGCATACTATATACAGGGTCAGTTCCAGTACCATATTTACAATGTGCAGGGATACTGGTGATTGAGGAAGATGCACTGTATATACAGTGAATGTGGACACCCCTTCAAACTAGTGGATTTGGCTATTTCAGCCACACCCATTGCTGACGGGTGTATAACATTGCATGGCTGTGTAATCAATCTCCATAGACAAACATTGACAATAGAATGGACTTACTGAAGAGTTCAGTGACTTTCAATGTGGCACCATCATAGGATGCCACCTTTACAACAAGTCAGTTCGTCAAATTTCTGCCCTACTAGGGCTGCCCCGGTACACTGTAAGGGCTGTTATTGTGGTGGAAATGTCTAGAATCAACAACGGCTCAGACGTGAAGTGGTAGGCCACACAAGCTCCCAGAACGGGACCACGGAGTGGTGAAGCATGTAGCGCGTAAAAATTGTCTGTCCTCGGTTGCAACACTCACTGCCAAGTTCCGAACTGCCTCTGAAAGCAACGTCAGCACAAGAACTGTTCGTCGAGATCTTAATGAAATGGCTTTCCATGGCCAAGCAGCCGTACACAAGCCTAACATCACCATGCGCAATGCCAAGCGTCGGCTGGAGCGGTGTAAAGCTCGCCACCATTGGACTCTGGAGCAGTGGAAACGTGCTCTCTGGAGTGATGAATCACGCTTCACCATCTGGCAGTCCAACGGACAAATCTGGGTTTGGAGGATGCCAGGAGAATGCTACCTGCCCAAATGCATAGTGCCAACTGTAACGTTTGGTGAAGGAGGAATGATGGTGTGGGGCTGTCTTTCATGGTTCATGCTAGGCCCCTTAGTTTCAGTGAAGGGAGATCTTAACGCTACAGCATACGATTACATTCTAGACGATTATGTGCTTCCAACTTTGTGGCAACAGTTTGGGGAAGGCCCTTTCTTATTTCAGCAGGACAATGCCCCTGTACACAAAGTGAGATCCATACAGAAAGGGTTTGTCGAGATCGGTGTGGAAGAACTTGACTGGCCTGCACAGGGCCCTGGCCTCAACCCCCTCGAACACCTTTGGGATGAATTGGAAACCCAAAATCAGTGCCCGACCTCACTAATGCTCTTGTGGCTGAATGGAAGAAAGTACCCGCAGAAATGTTCCAACATCTAGTGGAAAGCCTTCCCAGAAGAGTGGAAGCTGTTATAGCAGCAAAGGGGGGGACCAACTCCATATTAATGCCCATGATTTTAGAATGAGATGTTCGACAAGCGATGTTCGACTTTTGGTCATGTGGTGTATGTATAGAGGTAAGGTGACTAGGCATCAGGATATATGATAAACAGAGTAGCAGCAGCGTCTATGATGATTGTATGTGAGTGTGTGTGTGGAGTCAGTATAAATGCATGTGCATATTATGTGTGTGTGATCAAATGATGGAGTGAGTGTTTGTGTGGGTGTTGGAGTGTCAGTGTGCGTGAGAGTGGAAAAAAAACGATAGTCCATGTAGCTATTTTGTTAGCTATTTAGCAATCTTATGGCTTGGGGATAGAAGCTGTTCAGGAGATTGTTGGTATCAGACTTGATGCACCGGTACCGCTTGCCGTGCGGAAGCCGAGAGAACAGTCTGGAGTCTTTAGCGATTTTCCGGGCATTCCATTCACACCGCCTTATTTAGAGGTGCTGGATGGCAGGGAGCTTGGCCCCAGCGATGTTCTGGCCTATCCGCACCACCCTCTGTAGTGCCGTGCGAACGAAGGCGATGCTGTTGCCATACCAAGCAGTGATGCAGCCAGTCAAGATGCTCTCAATGGTGCAGCTGTAGAACTTTTTGAGGATTTGAGGGAAACATTTTGAGCCTCCTGAGGGGGAAGAGGCGCTGTCGCACCTTCTTCACGACTGCGTGTGTTTGAACCATTCGCTAGGTAGCTGTAACAATGTATTTGAGAGAAGTGCTCATTGTGCAAATGTATTTATATTTTCAATAAACATTGGAGACAAAATCTAGTTTACATGTTGTCAACAACCTAAGACAACCCTGTCTGTTTTGCCCCATAGTTGCGCACACGTTGGTTTTGTTGCTAAACCACTAACCTGTCTACAACACAACATTTTTTTGTGACATAACCATCAGTAGAGTTGAAAATGTGATGGTAACCCATTTAACTTGTATTGTTTTTATCCCATACAGGGGAATTTAACCGCAAATGTAATTTTTATGTGCACTATGCGATCACGCACAGCTTTTTATCCGCAACAAGTTAATTTAATGGAAACACATCTCTGGTGGGAAAATGCGCATATTGTTTTTATGTGGGTTTTAGAATATTCGCATGAAAATCTGTCACCAATTGGATGGAAACCTAGCTACTGTCATAAAAGTTGTATCCTTCAAAAGAAACAATTCACAAAAATGTCTAGTTTAAAAAAAAATCCTGTATTGAAACATTGTTACTTTTCATCGAACCCAAAATATGTAAATAATAGAAAATAGTTGGAAAACAAAACAAACAAGTATTTTTCTCAATTGCATCAAAATCAGCTTATACTGTATACATCTGAAACAACTTCTAATGTAATCTTATTGAGCATCACTATTTCCCACGGTTCTAAATGCTGTTTTTAAATGGAACACACACTCTCTCACCTGACAACCACACCACTAATCCAGGTCCTTGCAGATGCTGAGCTTAATTCCACTCCCCTCCACAGTGGTGCCATTATGGGGAGACAGTGGCAAACTCTTGATGTGTTCCTCAGCATCATGGAGAAGTCCCCAGCAATGGGATTCCCAGAGAAGAATGCCCAGCCTGCAAAGGTATCCTCAGACGTCTGGTTGCCCTCTAGTATGGTGTGCCTCTCCTCGTGCCCATGGAGCACCAACTATACCTCCACCCCATCTGGGTCACCTACAGACAGCAAGCAGGAGAAGACCACATTGTCTCCCGCCATCGCATTCTCTTTATCGGGCTGCTACTGCACCATGAGGCACCCCTCCTCCACCACCAACTCCCTCCTCCACAGGGCCCTCCTCCCCACAACACCCTCCTCCATGAGGTCCCCCTCCTCCAGAACTCAAATCAAATTATTTTGTCACATGCGCCAAATACAACAGTTGTAGACCTTACAGTCCTTAACCAACAATGCAGTTTAAAGAAAATACTAAATTACTAAATAAACAAAAGTAAAAACATCTAAAATAAAAAAGTAACACAACAAAATAACAATAATGAGGTTATATAAAGGGGGTAAAGTGATAATAAACAGTGAGAAGCAGCAGTGTAAAAACAAAGGGGGATGGGGTCAATCTAAATAGACCGGGTGGCCATTTGATACATTTTTCAGCAGTCTTATGGCTTGGGGGTAGAAGCTATTAAGGAGCCTTTTGGACCTAGACTTGGCACTCCGGTACCGCTAACCATTCGGTAGCAGAGAGAGCACTCTATGACTTGGGTGACTGGAGCTTTTAACAATTTTTTGCGCCTTCCGCTGACACCGCCTAGTACATAGGTCCTGAATGGCAGGAAGCTTGGCCCCTGTGATGTACTGGGTCATGCTCCTTACGGTCGGATGCTGAGTAGTTGCCATACCAGGTGGTGATGCAACCGGCCAGGATGCTCTTGATGGTGCAGCTGTAGAACTTTTTGAGGATCTGGGGACCCATGCCAAATCTTTTCAGTTTTCTGAGTAGGAAAAGGCGTTGTCATGCCCTCTTCACGACTGTCTTGGTGTGTTTGAACCATGATAGTTTGTTGGTGACGTGGACACCAAGGAACTCTCGCTCCACTACAGCCCCATCGATCATCTCGTTTGTCTTGCTCACGTTGAGGGAGATGTTGTTGTCCTGGCACCACACTGCCAGATCTCTGACCTCCTCCCTATAGGATGTCTCATCATTGTCGGTGATCAGGCCTACCACCGTTGTGTCGTTAGCAAACTTAATGATGGTGTTGGAGTCATGATTGGCCACGCGGTCGTGGGTGAACAGGGAGGGGACTAAGCTTAGTGATGAGCTTTGTGGGCACTATGGTGTTGAAGGCTGAGCTGTAGTGAATGAATAGCATTCTCACATAAGTGTTCCTTTTGTCCAGGTGGGAAAGGGCAGTGTGGAGTGCAATTGATATTGCGTCATCTGTGGATCTGTTGGGGCGGTATATGAATTGGAGTGGGTCTAGGGTTTCCGGGATGACGGTGTTGATGTGAGCCATGACCAGCCTTTCAAAGCACTTCATGGCTACCGATGTGAATACTACAGGGCGGTAGTCATTTAGGAAGGTTACCTTCGCTTTCTTGGGCACAGGGTGGTCTGCTTGACACATGATTCGTTCAGTGAAGACACTTGCCAGTTGATCCGTGCATGCTCTGAGTGCACGTCCTGGTCATCCGTCTGGGAATGCCTTGTGAATGTTGACCTGTTTAAAGGTCTTACACACATCGGCTACGGAGAGCCCTGCCACATCCGACGAGCGTCAGAGCTGGTGTAGTAGGATTCAATAGTCCTGTATTGATGCTTTGCCTGTTTGATGGTTCGTCTGAGGGCATAGTGGGATTTCTTATAAATATCCGGATTACTGTCCCGCTCCTTGAAAGCGGCAGCTCTAGCCTTTAGCTTGGTGCGGATGTTGCCTGTAATCCATGGGTCCTGGTTGGGATATGTAGGTACGGTTACTGTGGGGACGACGTCATCGATGCACTTTTTGATGAAGCCGGTGACTGAGGTGGTATAGTCCTCAATGCCCCACAAGGCCCCCCTCCTCCATAACTCCCTTCTCCTTCACAAGGCCCCCCTCCTCCACAAAGCCCTCCTCTTCCACAACCCCCTCCTCCTCCACAAGGCCCTCCTCCTCCATGAGGCCATCCTCATCCAGAACTCCCCCCTCCTCCATAACTCCCTCCTCCTCCACAAGTCCTTCCTTCTCCACAACTCCCTCCTCCTCCACAAGGCCCCCTCCTCCACAACTCCCTCCTCCTCCACAACTCCCTCCTCCACGAAGCCCTCCCCATCCACGAAGCCCTTCTCCTCCACAAAGCCCTCCTCCTCTGCGAGGCCCTCCTCCTCCACAAGGCCGTCGTCCTCCACAAGGCCCCCTCCTCCACAAGGCCCCCTCCTCCACAACTCCCTCTTCCTCCACAAAGCCCTCCTCCTCCACAAGGCCCTCCCCATCCACGAAGCCCTTCTCCTCCACAAGGCCCTCTTCCTCCACTGGGACATCAGTACGGACATCAGAAGAAAGTGAAGTGTTTTCTGTCTCAGAGCCAGGCTCTGATAGTGCCGTCACTGTCGTGGTGTCTGTTACAGGACCTTCGGTATGGGCAGCATCTTGCATGGGGTTAGAAGCACCAGAGAATCCCCCCGGTCAACGAGAGAAACAGTTTAGACACACACACACGCACGCAACCAAATACCCACACCCACTAATAAACACACACACACACACACCCTCCACACAGATATTGGCTTACAACAGTTCACACATTCTAGTAAGGACAACAATGACACCATGGATTTACACAGACAGTTAATAGGAGAATAGGCAAACTAGAAAGACATCACAGCAGATCTGACATTGTCAAAATTCTAGAACTGAACTTAAAACACATCTGGAGTATGTGCTGCATGTTATTATCCTTTGCATAAGTAATACCTTTTTTGGAATATTTTCACATTTTGATATCATGATGGGATTTCAAAGGAAAGGTTAACAGCAACAAAAAAACTCAGGGGTGACTTCAAGTCATCATACACAGGCAGAAGCCATACAACAACCTCCTCAACCCTATTAGGTCTTTACACATAGGCCCACACCAGTGGAGGCTAATGGGAAGAGCTATAGTAGGACAAGGTCATTGTAAGGGCTGGAATGGAATAAATGGAATGGTATCAAACATATCAAACACATGGAAACCACACGTTTGACTCTGTTCCACTGATTCCATTCCAGCAATTATAATGATCCCGTCCTCCTATAGCTCCTCCCACCAGACTCCAGTGGTCTACACTCGTTCATTCCACTTTTGCTGACAACAGCTGTACATGCTAGTCAGACGTTGCACTTGTTATTGTCTGTGACTGACTGCATTAACCCCACCAAAATAGATTAGAGAGTCTGTATCTGACAGAGCTTATGTGCGCCAGGCTTTTTAACTGCTGCATGGTTCCGGACTACAGCTTGACTAATGGGACCATACCCAATAACCTGTGGCAGGGGGAGCTTCATCCTGTGTATTGATCCAGTCCATCTACACTGCATCACCAGAGTGGACATTACTGTAAAGTGAAAATTCAGCTGTGTACCGATATCCCAAATGTGTGTGTGTGTGTGCGTGTGATTGGGTATTTACAAGTGAAATCTATAGAGAAATCTAAATATGCACACTTTTTAAAATGTATTTAATGTCATTCACTTGTGCACAATAATGTTTTTTCATAACCATATAATCAGAATCCATGTAAACTGGTACAAATTACATAACTGTTTGGTTTTTTCAACTGTTTGTGTGCATTGTGAGTCACACACAATTATTTGTCAGTAGACAATTGTCTGTTTTGGTTGTTTGCTGCTCATTGGGGCTTGGTTTACTAAGATGCCTCATTTAGGTTAGAGCTATAATATGTCACCTCTGAATATGCACATTTTTATTTGTCAAAAGTCAATTATCATTTTGTTTATTTTCAGTATAACCTTACATCAGAAAGCACTGCTTTTGTATTACTCTACCTATTAACATAATGTGATTCCTGCTTCCCATCACACATACACTTGATGGGGACGGGTCATATTGCTGGCTGGAGGAAATATGATGCCGAAGGGTGGGTCTGTCCCACAGATCTTCCCACTCTCCTCTTGCATGACTATGTCGCCTGTCTTGTCTCCCACACCAAGTCAACTCAGTGTGGATTATCAGGGCTGCTGTTGGACTTTTTAACACCTCAGTGTTATCATTCATGGAAAGGGACACCCATGACATACTGTCCATGTAGCAGCAGCAACACCAGGCTAAAGTTACCTAAAGTTTTCCAAGCCAACAATTCGGCAGCCGTGATAACAAAATGGTATCAGACTAATTTTAAAGGCTATTGAAGGGAACAACTGGCTGGAGAAGGGTGATTGACCTATAACACATTAGAGCAGGGTGATGGTAATATCAGGGGTGAGGTCTATGCATCTGTGCTTATCGTGGCATTTAAGGCAATTTCAGTATAGTCTAATATCATGTATTTCTATAGAGATGTTGAAAAATGATCAACTATGCAATGTCTCAGGTGCAGAACATTGACTTTGCAAGGACCATCAGCCTCAGCCATTCACAGCACTGAGTGGAGGTCGGGATATCATGTCAGACAAATACATTTTGTTAATGTCCAACAAAGCTTTAGCCTACTGTTTACATCAGCACATTTACAAGTATACCATCCTCCCATGATGTATCGCAATAGACCATTTGAGCTATTTAAATTGTGTTGCCCCTTCCAAAGTAGTCAGGCGCAGTGGTGACACTTTCTGTCTGAGAATACGCGGCATGCATACCACCTCCATACGCTGCCACACGCTATCGCTGCCACTGGAAAGCATGCCAATTACCTTTTTCAACACTGTCACCCAAGCCAATCTGGCTATCTCCTCTCATCAAGTCTGCTCCTCTACAATGACCGACATGTTGCTTTCCCATGAGGAGGAATAAAACCTAATCAAGCTCTCCCCGCCCAAAAAAAACGTCTGGATTACAGGATATTACACTATACAAAGTTTTTGACTGAAACGGATATCACACCTATCAAAGCTTGTTGGATACCCCGGTACCACCTGGAATTCGCGGCCACGTAAATTCGGACTGAAGTTTTTCTAGTGTAGACGTGTTAACCGACCATAAACTAAAACAGATTGAAACGGATATTTGGTTTGACGTGGAAAATCAGACATATATTTCACCAAAAACATAAGATAAATAAATAAAAATGATTGATGTTCCTAAAACAAAGGGTCTTTAGCCTAGTCTTCGAGGAAAAGGTGCTTTCACCGAATAAATCTTCGGCCCAGGTAAATGTAGGCTATGCACTTTTTTTCTCTCAAAGGTAAGCTAGATGCACACAATTTTACACAATGCAGGCTACTGAAGCAATCATAGGCGTTATGAGATGTAATTCTCTGGGAACAAGTTTAAACTGCAGAAGTGGTCAAAATATTGACTACCTTGTTTATTGCTATGCGATATCCCATTCATTTAGAATATTGGATTGAAACATGAAACATATTTACTTAATAATTGTTTAATACATTTGCATTGTTTGTTCAACCTTTCCCTTTAAACTGTGACTATATCCTACAGTTATTTCAAGTTAATTTAATGAGAAGAAAATATTGAAGTCAATATTTAGACTGCCTCTGCATTTTTTACTTAAATTCACTCACTATCGAAGAGCTGGGCTATATTTGAAGTAGAATGCCAGAAGACAAAGCCAACACTGGCAGTCACTCCAACAACGTACATTCTATCTCACTGTACGACTGGCGTGCTTGGGAACCGGGGTTTAGTTGGCCCAGATAGGTCTTCCCTAAGGAAATGACGGCCTTGTTTCTAAAAGCGACATATTAGAGGAAAGTCATTTTATTGTAAAACTTGTTAAAATCAAAAGCTATTTTAATTGATTCCATTAATTGACTCCCCATGTCACTTCATGAGGCAGATGATGGTATAGTATTCCTAGTTGGTAAGACTAGTAAAATGTGTGTGTGCGCGTGCACTTGTAATCGATTTGAGCGCAAGTAGTGGAGACCTTTCAGACAACTTAACCTTGATGTCTTCATTATGATGAAGAACTGTCTGTGGGGGGTCAAGACAAAGAGATTCTTAAATTATATCCATGAAGTAGACCATCTAAGAGAGTACTCAGTGTCAAATAATATTTTCAAGGTCTTTCTCTCCCTGCTAGTTAATTGATTGATTATTGGCACCCAGATATACCCCTCATCTGGGGCGCCAGTCAGTCCTTGAATCAGTCCTGCACACCTTGAGGGCCGTATTTGAGAAAGGTGATGCTCCAACCGTACATACCGCTAGAGCAGCAAGCTAGCTTTTCGTATGCAGTTAATTCGGGAAGTATTCAGACCCCTTCACATTTTCCACATTTTGTTAAGTTACAGACTTATTTTTTTTTAAGTATCCCTTATCAATCTACACACAATACCCCATAATGACAAAGTGAAAACAGGTTGAGAAATTTTTGCACATGTATTACAAATAAAAAACATAAATACCTTATTTACATAAGTATTCAGACCCTTTGCTATGAGACTCGAAATTGAGCTCAGGTGCATCCTGTTTCCATTGATCATCCTTGAGATGTTTCTACAACCTGATTGGAGTCCATCTGTGGTAAATTCAATCGATTGGACATGATTTGGAAAGGCACACACCTGTCTATATAAGGTCCCACAGTTGACAGTGCATGTCAGAGCAAAAACCAAGCCATGAGGTTGATAGAATTGTCCGTAAGAGCTCAGAGACAGGATTGTATTGAGGCACAGATCTTCGGAAGGGTCCCAAACAATTTCTGCAGCATTGAAGGTCCCTAACAACACAGTGGCCTCCATCACTCTTAAATGGAAGAAGTTTGGAACCACCAAGACTGAGCAATCGGTGGAGAAGTTCAGGGAAGTGACCAAGAACCCGATGGTCACTCTGACAGAGCTCCAGAGTTCCTCTGTGAAAATGGGAAAACCTTCTCTGCAGCACTCCGCCAATCATGACCTCAGACTGTGGCGAAGGTTCACTTTCCAACAGGACAACAACCCTAAGCACGCAGCCATGACAATGCAGGAGTGGCTTTGGGACAAGGCTCTGAATGTCCTTGAGTGGCCCAGCCAGGGCCCGGACATGAACCCGATCGAACATCTCTGGAGAGACCTGAAAATAGCTGTGCAGCGACACTCCCCATCCAACCTGACAGAGGTTGAGAGAATCTGCAGAGAAGAATGGGAGAAACTCCCCAAATACAGATGTGCCAAGCTTGTAGTATCATACCCAAGAAGGCTTGAGGCTGTAATTGCTGCCAATGTGCTTCAACAAAGTACTGAGTAAAGGGTCTGAATACTTATGGAAATTTTATATTGAAGTTTTTTTTATGATACATTTTCTAAAATGTCTAAAAAACCTTTTTTTGCTTTGTAATTATGGGGTATTGTGTCTAGAGTGATGAGGAGAAAAAACAATTTAATCGATTTTAGAATAAGGCTGTAACGTAACAAAATTCAAGGGGTCAAGGGGTCTGAATACTTTCCGAATGCACTGTAGGAGGCGAAAGTTGACTTCAGGCCTTGACAGAGGTGACATTACCATGCAAGTTTAAGATGTTCAAATCAAATCAAAGTTTATTTGTCACGTGCGCCGAGTACAACAGGTGTAGACCTTACAGTGAAATGCTTACTTACATGCTCTAACCAATAGTGCAAAAAAGGTATTAGGTGAACAATAGGTAAGTAAAGAAATAAAACAACAGTAAGGGCTATATACAGTAGCGAGGCTATAAAAGTAGCGAGGCTACATACAGACACCGGTTAGTCAGGCTGATTGAGGTAGTATGTACATGTAGATATGGTTAAAGTGACTATGCATATATGATGAACAGAGAGTAGCAGTAACGTAAAAGAGGGGTTGGCGGGCGGTGGGTGGCGGGACACAATGTAGATAGCCCGGTTAGCCAATGTGCGGGAGCACTGGTTGGTCGGCCCAATTGAGGTAGTATGTACATGAATGTATAGTTAAAGTGACTATGCATATATGATAAACAGAGAGTAGCAGCAGTGTAAAAAAAGGGGTTGGGGGGGGGCACACAATGCAAATAGTCCGGGTAGCCATTTGATTACCTGTTCAGGAGTCTTATGGCTTGGGGGTAAAAACTGTTGAGAAGCCTTTTTGTCCTAGACTTGGCACTCCGGTACTTGCCATGCGGTAGTAGAGAGAACAGTCTATGACTGGGGTGGCTGGGGTCTTTGACAATTTTTAGGGCCTTCCTCTGACACCGCCTGGTGTAGATGTACTGGATGGCAGGCAGCTTAGCCCCAGTGATGTACTGGGCCGTACGCACTACCCTCTGTAGTGCCTTGCGGTCAGAGGCCGAGCAATTGTCGTACCAGGCAGTGATGCAACCAGTCAGGATGCTCTCGATGTTGCAGCTGTAGAACATTTTGAGGATCTCAGGACCCATGCCAAATCTTTTTAGTTTCCTGAGGGGGAATAGGCTTTGTCGTGCCCTCTTCACAACTGTCTTGGTGTGTTTGGACCATTCTAGTTTGTTGTTGATGTGGACACCAAGGAACTTGAAGCTCTCAACCTGCTACACTACAGCGCCGTCGGTGAGAATGAGGACGTGCTCGGTCCTCCTTTTCCTGTAGTCCACAATCATCTCCTTAGTCTTGGTTACGTTGAGGGATAGGTTGTTATTCTGCCACCACCCGGCCAGGTCTCTGACCTCCTCCCTATAGGCTGTCTCGTCGTTGTCGGTGATCAGGCCTACCACTGTTGTGTCGTCTGCAAACTTAATGATGGTGTTGGAGTCGTGCCCGGCCATGCAGTCGTGGATGAACAGGGAGTACAGGAGGGGACTGAGTACGCACCCCCGGGGAGCTCCAGTGTTGAGGATCAGCGTGGCAGATGTGTTGCTACCTACCCTCACCACCTGGGGGCGGCCCATGAGGAAGTCCAGGATCCAGTTGCAGAGGGAGGTGTTAAGTCCCAGGATCCTTAGCTTAGTGATGAGCTTTGAGGATACTATGGTGTTGAACGCTGAGCTGTAGTCAATGAATAGCATTCTCACATAAGTGTTCCTTTTGTCCAGGTGGGAAAGGGCAGTGTGGAGTGCAATAGAGATTGCATAGTCTGTGGATCTGTTTGGGCGGTATGCAAATTGGAGTGGGTCTAGGGTTTCTGGATAATGGTGTTGATGTGAGCCATTACCAACCTTTCAAAGCACTTCATGGCTACGGACGTGAGTGTTACGGGTCAGTAGTTATTTAGGCAGGTTGCCTTTGTGTTCTTGGGCACAGTGACTATGGTGGTCTGCTTGAAACATGTTGGTATTACAGACTCAATCAGGGACATGTTGAAAATGTCAGTGAAGACACCTGCCAGTTGGGCAGCACATGCCCGGAGCACACGCCCTGGTAATCCGTCTGGCCCCGCAGCCTTGTGTATGTTGACCTGTTTAAAGGTCTTACTCACGTCGGCTACGGAGAGAGTGATCACACAGTCGTCCGGAGCAGTTGATGCTCTCATGCATGTTTCAGTGTTGCTTGCCTCGAAGCGAGCATAAAAGTGATTTAGCTCGTCTGGTAGGCTTGTGTCACTGGGCAGCTCACAGCTGTGCTTCCCTTTTTAGTCTGTAATAGTTTGCAAGCCCTGCCACATAAGATGAGCGTCAGAGCCGGTGTAGTATGATTCAATCTTGGCCCTGTATTTGCCTGTTTGATGGTTCGTCACAGGGCATAGCAGGATTTCTTGTAAGCTTCCGGGTTAGAGTCCCGCACCTTGAATGCGGCAGCTCTACCCTTTAGCTCAGTGTGAATGTTGCCTGTAATCCATGGCTTCTGGTTGGGGTATGTACGTACAGTCACTGTGAGGACGACGTCCTCGATGCACTTATTGATAAAGCCAGTGACTGATGTGGTGTACTCCTCAATGTCATCGGAAGAATCCTGGAACATGTTCCAGTCTGTGATAGCAAAACAGTCCTGTAGTTTAGCATCTGCTTCATCTGACCACTTTTTTATAGAACGAGTCACTGGTAACCATTACCTCAGTGATGGAATAAGATTTCCAACACAGTCCATATTACTGAAGCACTTCACTGAATGAAGACTGAAGACTACTCTCCATATCCTTACCACACCGAAATAACAAATAATGTATATACTGAACAAAAATATAAATGCAACATGCACCAATTTCAATGATTTTACTGAGTTACAGTTCATATAAGGAAATCAGTCAATTGAAATAAATTCAATAGACCCTAATCTATGGATTTCACATGACTGGGCATAGGCCCACCCACTGGGGAGCCAGGCCCAGCCAATCAGAATTGGTTTTTTTCCCCACAAAAGGCTTTATTACAGACAGAAATACTCATCAGTTTCATCAGCTGTTGGATGGCTGGTCTCAGACGATCCCGCAGGTGATGAAGCGGGATGTGGTGGTCCCGGGCTGGTGTGGTTATGCGTGGTCTGCGGTTGTGAGGCCAGTTGGACGTACTGCCAAATTCTCTAAAATTATGTTGGAGGCAGTTTATGTTAGAGGAATTAACATTAAATTCTCAGGCAACATCTCTGGTGGACATTTCTGCAGTCAGCATGCCAATTGCACGCGCCCTCAAACCTTGAGACCTCTGTGGCATTTTGTTGTGTGACAAAACTTCACATTTTAGAGTGGCCTTTTATTGTCCCCAGCACAAGGTGCAGCTGTGAAATGATCATGCTATTTAATCAGGTTCTTGATATGCCACACCTGTCAGGTGAATGGATTATCTTGGGAAAGGAGAAATGTTCATTAACAGGGATGTAAACACATTTGTGCACATCAATTGAGAGAAATATGCTTTTTTGTACATATGGAAAAAATCTGTGATCTTTTATTTCAGCTCATAAAACATGGGACAACACTTTACATGTTGTGTTTATATGTTTGTTAAGTATAGTTATAATGTGGTTTGACTGTGTCTCTCTATTGTTGCTGTTCTTTTGCACAGGACCTTCAAGTGGATCTGTGAATAGCCAGAATGAAATGGGAGAAGTTTAAGCCTCCAGAGCCAGATGATGCCATGTGCTGTTTTGAATGTGATTTGGACCCACATGGATGCTGCTGTGACTGTGATGATCTGGATGAAGCTTGCAGCAGGTGAGGTGGGTGGAATGGGAAGGAGGATCATGGCAGGACTCAGCAGTCCAAGTTCACGTCTTACCAGTGCTTGACTTGGACTGAAATATTTGCCAGTACTCATTTTGGGTGCTGGTACTGTTTATATTTAGGTTCATGATCTCCACAATACTTTTGAGCTAATATTCTATAAAAGGAACAGGAGCTCTTGCAGTAGAACATTTGAGGTGCCAGTATTCCGCTCCGGTGAGCTCCTACCCAAGTCAAGCTCTTGGTCTAACCCCCTGCCCTCTCTGTGTTTCCTCTCTGTCATCCCTGCACTCATGTATTTTCCAGGTGGCTGAAGGGTGAGCCTCAGAAACCTGACTGTGCGTTGCCTGTGTTTGGTGCAGTGATGGACCGGCTGAGGTTGAGACTGTTATCAGGGGACAGGCGGGTGGAGATCTCCATGGTCCCAGCTTTAGTGCTGCTTCCCATGCTACTGCGGCTGGCAGCCCTGCACTTCCTGCTGGGCCTGGTCATTCTGACAGCCCTGCCTGGCCTGGTGCTGTGGTACTACTACGCCACACACCGGAAGAAGGGCCGCACCCTCTTCTTCCTCAGCCTAGCGCTCTTCTCCCTAGCCTACATGTACTTCCTCTTCATCACAGAGATCCTACCTCGTGGGGACGTAAGTCACCTGCAGCTGGTGACCGTGACAACGGGTGTGGTTCTTACTCTTATCTCTCTCGTGCGCACAAAGAGGGGGCCAGGCTTCGTGCAGCCTTCCCTGGCTGACACGCACAGCACCAGCACCAATCATTACCAACTGTCTGACAAAAACTCTGCCTCTCAGAATGGAGTGGACCAGTCAGTGTTGCCAGCCCCTCCAGCCAGACCAGTGGAACAGCAGACACAGTCGCTGACAGTGAAGGGGGGCAGGTGTCCTCTGTGCAAAGTGGTGCGTCCCCCTCGGGCGGGACATTGCCGGATCTGTGGAGGCTGTGTCCAGCGCCTGGACCACCACTGTATCTGGTGAGTTTCATTAAACACCTTTGTCTGTTGTGGAGGATCAGTCATTTAGTACACCATTATTTGTTCAACAACAGGATGACAGAAATACCTTTCTGCAACACTCAGCTAACCACAGCGTAATCACGTCTGACTCTACTTCCCTGCTATATACACATGCAATATTTTAATCTCTCAGAACCCCCACAATTATATTCGCTCAACACTTCTCTTCAACACAAAATCATGATCTCACTAAGTGTCGTACTGTCAGGCCAAGAAGACGTCACCAAAGCAGACCAGGCTGTACAGACATGTGTAGGGCCCACAGGGGTTCACCCTTCAGCAGGGTGAGGCGACCTCAAACCAGGACAATCTGTTATCTATGGCATTTAGATAGATGCAACAACACAACCAGACACATTTAGAGCACATAGTTACATTCTCTCACATTCATGCTAATTGTACTCTCACATGCAAACACAGCAGAAGTCTGTCATTTGAACTGAGGGTGTCTTTGTGTGTCTGTGTCTCTGTTGTCTTGTGCATCACTGCTGAGGCAGGATTAACAGCTGTGTGGGCCAGGCTAATCATCGCAGCTTCCTGCTGACCCTGCTCCTCTTTCTGTTGACCTCTCTGTATGGGGTCAGTCTGGTGCTGCGCAGTGTGTGTCCCCAACAGAACCTGCTTACCGCCCTACTCTACTGCCCTGGTGTCTACAGTCAGTACAGGTACACTACGGTACCTGGTATTTGCTTAAAATGTACACACATTAAAATGTATTACACAATGACAATTGTAATTACATAGTAATTACCTAATAATAACTTTTGGTGTATTTAGGATTCTTTGAAACAAGCACCACTAAATTGCCTGCTATTTGGCACCAGGTAGTTACCAAATGTTTTGAGTTATTTAAATAAGTACAAGAAGATTTACTTAAAGAATCAGGTAACTAAAACCAACTGAAATAGAACTGAAAGATAAAAGGTTATGCTGATTTCTAAGTGTAACTCTGCTCATGCTGATGTTTTTCCAGCTCAGCCCTGTGCTTCACCTGTGCCTGGTACAGCAGTATTGTCACAGCAGGCCTGCTAAACCTGCTGGTGCTGCAACTTATCAATATCAGCTACAATGTGACAGAACGGGAGGCACAACTTGCACTGCGGAGGAAAAATGGCCAGAGTCGTCCGTGTAGCCTTGTTGACGACACAGGGGTCTACTCACGTGGCTTCTGCCAGAACTGGGCTGAATTCCTGGCAATGGGAGAGCCTGTCGATAGACCATCCTCCGTCCTCACTGACTTGGTTTAGCCTTGGCTTAACACCATGCCACTGCCTAAGCAGGTCAACATTGCTGGGTTTCAACTGTGTGGCTTTAGGGACTGTGAGCTGCTCTGGATCTCTAGGTATTGCAACTCAGAGGTGTTCATTTTTTATTGTTATATACCTCTACATTCCAAACACGCCAGGTAGAGAAAATAACCATGATCCTCCAAGTTGTCATGGATCTGACACTCTTAATATTAGTAGTAAATATATAAAGGGTTTCTCTAACTAATAGGATAAGTTTTAACCTCTTACAAATATCTGTTTGATTTTGCTGTCTCTATCTTTTCCAAAATGATGTAAAGATTTGTAACCATGGTAGACTAAATAGCAATAGATTAATAGAAATACATGAGTTAGAGAACATGTTTAAGAAACTGTAGACTACTTATTGACAGAATGCACCTGACAATAAGATTACTTCAAAGGGAGGAAAGATGTACATGTTCTGCCAGACATGACACACATCCTCTCACCCACGCACTCTTTGTAGTTGAAGTGCTATTATTGTTAAGTTTTAATATACAGTACATTACTTATATTTCAACTATCCTTTTACTTGTATTAGACTAAGACTCATCTTCCTTTGTATCTTGTTTGTTTGTTATGTGAATAAAGCATATCTTATCTAACGGCTAAGAGTGGGAGACAATGTGGATTAGTGGGACATAAAAAACAGTCGACCAGGGCTGCTTTGTTCAAAGGAAGTGGCTAGAAGCTCAGTAGGCCTTATCTGTGTCATCACGGCAACAAACCTACATAATGAGAGTCTGTGTAGAACTGTCACTAGTTCGTTAGTAAGTGTACACAGTATTTTCAATATTTTAACTGTTTAAAATCCACCTCAACTTGGATTGCAAACGTGGTTGCTGTTGAAGATATGCACATGCTCTCTCTCTTACTCACTCGCTCACACACACACAAACAGACTGATCCACACACACACACACACACACACACACACACACACACACACACACACACACACACACACACACACACACACACACACACACACACACACACACACACACACACACACACACACACACACACTGATTGTATTTCTTGGTGTGCCATCTGTGTTTCTTGTTGGACCCTTCTCACTCTCTGGCGTTGAATCTGTCATTTCCTGTCATTTCATAAAGCTCAGAGATGTTCTCCATCCCCCCCAACATTGCTGTATTTCCCATCATGAGTGTCAGTACTAAAGAGTGTCTGCTTGTCCACTACTGGTCCTCAGCACCACTGGTCCTCCTGCTCCTCTGTTCTGGTAAGAGACCCACGTTCCCACTGGAGAGAGACTGTGTTAATAAATGTGTTATTAGACATTTTGTTCTGATAAGGTATAGAGTATAGGTCCTGACAAATCTATTCTGACTGGTTCTCTCTGTGTACGAATATGCCTACATTTCTGAGCTAATTAGTATTGGTGATAATTCTATAAAGAATAGAAGAGGACTTGTTGTAAATTAATCATGAATACCACGCAACTAAGACTGTGGAAGATCACAACTGATTATCAACAGGGTCACTGCATAGTACAAACATGTACAGCAATTAGGAACAAACTATTGTCGACCAGAGCTGAAATGACAGGACAAATTCAATACTCTACTTTAACAAAAAATGTACAGCATTCAGATCCCTTCATTTTTTCCACATTTTGTTACGTTACGGCCTTATTCTAAAACAGATTAAATACATGTTTATTAATCCTCATCAATCTACATACAATACCCCATAATGACAACGCTAAAAAAGTTTTTTTTAGAAATGTTAGAAAATGTATTATAAAAAAACGGAAATATCACATTTACATAAGTAATCAGACCCTTTACTCAGTACTTTGTTGAAGCATCTGTGGCATTGATTACAGCCTCAAGTCTTCTTGGGTATGCCACGACAAGCTTGGCACACCTGTATTTGGGGAGTTTCTCCCATTCTTCTCTGCAGATCCTCTCAAGCTCTGTCAGGTTGGATGGGGAGCGTTGCTGCACAGCTATTTTCATGTCTCTCCAGAGATGTTAGATCGTGTTCAAGTCCGGGCTCTGGCTGGGACATTCAGAGACTTCTCCCAAAGCCACTCCTGCGTTATCTTCAAATCAAATTTTATTGGTCACATACACATGGTTAGCAGATGTTATTGCGAGTGTAGCGAAATGCTTGTGCTTCTAGTTCCGACAGTGCAGCAATATCTAACAAGTAATATCTAACAATTCCACAACAAATACCTAATACACACAAATCTAAGTAAAGGAATGGAATAAGAATATATGAATATAAACATATGGATGAGCAATGTCAGAGCGGCATAGACTAAGATGCAATAGATAGTATAGAATACAGTATATACAGTTGAAGTCGGAAGTTGACATACACTTAGGTTGGAGTCATTAAAACTCATTTTTCAACCACTCCACAAATTTCTTGTTAACCTCTCTAGGGTATGTGGGACGGTAGCGTCCCACCTCGTCAACAGCCAGTGAAACTGCAGGGCGCCAAATTCAAAACAACAGAAATCCCATAATTTAAATACCTCAAGCATACAAGTATTTTACACCATTTTAAAGCTACACTTGTTGTAAATCCAGCCAAAGTGTCCGATTTCAAAAAGGTTTTACGAAGAAAGCACACCAAACGATTATGTTAGGTATGAGCCAAGTCACAGAAAAAGACAGACATTTTTCCAGCTAAAGAGAGCAGTAACAAATAATAGAAATAGAGATCAAATTAATCAGTAACCTTTAATAATCTTCATCAGATGACACTCATAGGACTTCATGTTACACAATACATGTATTTTTTGTTTGGTAAAGTTCATATTTATATCCAAAAATCTGAGTTTAGGCAAGACGCTACTGTATCACTTGGCAAAAAGCCTGAGAAAATGCAGAGCGCCAAATTAATATTAATTACTATGAAAATTACTATAAAATCAAACTTTCATTAAATCACACATGAAAGATACCAAATTAAAGCTACACTGGTTGTGAATCCAGCCAACATGTCAGAATTCAAATAGGCTTTTCGGCGAAAGCATACGATGCTATTATCTGAGTATAGCACAATAGTAAACAAAGAGAGAGAAGCATATTTCCTGCAGGCGCGACACAAAACGCAGAAATAAAAATATAATTCATGTCTTACCTTTGACGAGCTTCTGTTGTTGGCACTCCAATATGTCCCATAAACATCACAAATGGTCCTTTTGTTCGATTAATTCCATCGATATATCCAAAATGTGCATTTATTTGATCCAGAAAAACACAGGTTCCAACCTGCTCAAACGTGAGGACAAAATATCTCAAAGGTTACCTGTAAACTTTGCCAAAAATGTCAAACTACTTTTGTAATATAACTTTAGGTATTTTTTAACGTTGATAATCAATAAAATTGAAGACGGGATGATCTGTGTTCAATACAGGATTAAAACTAAATGTAGCATGCCTAAAATGTAGCATCCTTGGGATGAATTTCCAAACGCCTGAAGGTACCACGTTCATCTGTACAAACAATAGTACGCAAGTATAAACACAATGGACCACGCAGCTGTCATACCACTCAGGAAGGAGACGTGTTCTGTCTCCTGAAGTGCAAATCAGTCCCAGAACAACAGCAAAGGACCTTGTGAAGATGCTGGAGGAAACAGGTACAAAAGTATCTATATCCACAGTAAAACGAGTCCTATATCGACATAACCTGAAAGGCCGCTCAGCAAGGAAGAAGCCACTGCTCGAAAACCGCCATTAAAAAAGCCAGACTGTGGTCTGATGAAACAGACCACAGTCTCTGGTCTGATGAAACAAAAATAGAACTGTTTGGCCATAATGACCATCGTTATGTTTGATGGAAAAATGGGGGTGCTTGCAAGCTGAAGAACACCATCCCAACCGTGAAGCATGGGGGTGGAAGCATCATGTTGTGTGGGTGCTTTGCTGCAGGAGGGACTGGTGCACTTCACAAAATAGATGGAATCATGAGGAAGATATTGGAGTGGCCATCACAAAGCCCTGACCTGAATCCCATAGAACATTTGTGGGCAGAACTGAAAAAGTGTGTGTGAGCAAGGAGGCCTAAAAACCTGACTCAGTTACACCAGCTCTGTCAGGAGGAATGGGCCAAAATTCACCCAATTTATTGTGGGAAAGCTTGTGGAAGGCTACCCGAAACGTTTGACCCAAGTTAAACAATTTATAGGCAATGCTAACAAATACTAATTGAGTGTATGTAAATTGCTGACCCACTGGGAATGTGATGAAAGAAATAAAAGTTTAAATAAATCATTCTCTCTACTATTATTCTGACATTTCACATTCTTAAAATAAAGTGGTGATCCTAACTGACCTAAGACAGGGCATTTTTACAAGGATTAAATGTCAGGAATTGTGAAAAACTGAGTTTAAATGTATTTGGCTAAGGTGTATGTAAACTTCCGACATCAACTGTAGAAGCTGATTTTCAGTCTCTAGGTCCCAGCTTTGATGCAGCTGTACTGATCTCACCTTCTGGATGGTAGCTGGGTGAACAGGCAGTGGCTCGGTTGGTTGTTGTCCTTGATCTTTTTAGCCTTCCAGTGACATCGGGTGCTGTAGGTGTCCTGGAGAGCAGGTAGTTTGCCCCCGGGGATGCGTTGTGCAGACCGCATCACCCTCTGGAGAGCCCTGCGGTTGTGGGCAGTGCAGCCCGACAGGATTTCCAACAGGATGCTCTCAATTGTGCATCTGTAAAAGTTTGTGAGTGTTTTAGGTGACAAGCCACATTTTTTCAGCTTTCTGAGGTTGAAGAGTTGCTGTTGCGCTTTCTTCACCACACTGTCTGTGTGGGTGGACCATTTCAGTTTGTCAGTGATATGTACGAACTTAAAACTTTCCACTTTCTCCACTCTTTGCCCATCGATGTGGATACGGGGGTGCTCCCTCTGCTGTTTCCTGAAGTCCACAATCATCTCCTTTGTTTTGTTGAAGTTGAGTGGGAGGTTATTTTCCTGACACCACATTCCGAGTGCCCTCACCTCCTCCCTGTAGGCTGTCTCGTTGTTGATAATCAAGCCTAGTACTGTTGTGTCGTCTGCAAACTTGATGATTGAATTGGAGGGAAGGTAGGTGGGGAAGGTAGGAAACAACATCTCCACTTCGCTGATACTCAACATTGGGGCCCCACAAGGATGCGTGTTCAGCCCCCTCCTGTACTCCCTGTTCACCCATGACTGCGTGGCCATGCATGCCTTCCCTCCAATTCAATCATCATGGCAACGCAGTCATGGGTGAACAGGGAGTACAGGAGGGGGCTGAACACGCATCCTTGTGGGGCCCCAATGTTGAGTATCAGCGAAGTGGAGATGTTGTTTCCTACCTTCCCCACCTGGGGGCAGCCCGTCAGGAAGTGCAGAACCCAATTGCACAGGGTGGGATTGAGACCCAGGGCCTCAAGCTTAATGATAAGCTTGGAGTGTACTATGGTGTTGAATGCTGAGCTATAGTTAATGAACAGCATTCTTACATAAGTATTCCTCTTGTCCAGATGGGATAGGGCAGTGTGCAGTATGATGGCGATTGCAACGTCTGTAGACCTATTGGGGCGGTAAGCAATTTGAAGCGAGTCTAGGGTGACAGGAAAGGTGGAGGTGATATGATCCTTGACTAGTCTCTCAAAGCACTTCATGATGACAGAAGTGAGTGCTACGGGGCAATAGTCAGTTAGTTCAGTTACCTTTGCATTCTTGGGTACAGGAACAATGGTGGCCATCTTGAAGCATGTGGGGACAGCAGACTGGGATAGGGATAGATTGAATATGTCTGTAAACACAACAGCCAGCTGGTCTGAGTATGCTCTGAGGACGCGGCTTGGGATGCCATCTGGGCCGGCAGCCTTGCGAGGTTTAACACGTTTAAATGTCTTACTTACGTTGGACACGGAGAAGGAGAGCCCACAGTCCTTGGTAGCGGGCCGTGTTGATGGCACTGTATTATCCTCAAAGTGGGCAAAGAAGGTGTTTAGTTTGTTTGGAAGCAAGACGTCAGTGTCCGTGACATGGCTGGTTTTCCTTTTGTAGTCCGTGATTGTCTGTAGACCCTGCCACATACATCTTGTGTCTGAGCCGTTGAATTGCGACTCCACTTTGTCTCTATACTGACATTTTGCTTGTCTGATTGCCTTGCGGAGGGAATGACTACTCTGTTTGTATTCTGCCATATTCCCAGTCTACATGGTTAAAAACAGTGGTACGTGCTTTCAGTTTTGCGCGAATACTGCTATTTATCCACGGTTTCTAGTTAGGGTAGGTTTTAATAGTCACAGTGGGTACAAAATCTCCTATACACCTCCTTATAAACTCAATCACCGAATCAGTGTGTCCATCAATATTATTCTCTGAGGCTACCTGGAACATATCCCAGTCCTGGTGATCAAAATGATCTTGAAACGTGGATTCCGATTGGTCAGACCAGCTTTGAATAGTCCTTAGCACGGGTACTTCCTGTTTGAGTTTCTGCCTATAGAAAGGGAGGAGCAAAATGGAGTTGTGGTCAGATTTGCCGAAATGAGGGTGGAAAGGGCCTTGTATGCATCGTGGAAGTTATAGTATCAATGGTCCAGTGTTTTTTCCAGTGCGAGTGCTTTGAAAAGTTATCCTAGATCAGGATTCATTGTTTGAATGGTAAGATGCCAATCATTTGAGTGTGTGTGGGGTACAAAAGGGGGTACAAGAGATGGCAACATATCTATGATTTAAATTAAATCTGAAATTTATAAAATGCATAATATTTTATGCCAGGCCTTTAATATACTGTAGACTACATTTGTTTGGGTAAGGGGAGCAGTATTCATAGGATAAAGCAATATATGCTGATAGAATATAGATAGGCTTTTTCTCAAATTTGCTTTTTTTAAATTCCCAGCTAAAATAAATGCAGCCTCAGGATATATGGTTTCCAGTTTGCATAAAGTCCAGTGAAGTTACATGAGGGCCGTTGTGGTATCGGCTTGAGGGTGGATATACACGGCTGTGACAATAACCGAAGAGAATTCTCTTGGGAGATAATACAGTCGGCATTTGATTGTGAGGAATTATAGGTCAGGTGAACAAAATGGCTTGAGTTCCTGTATGTTGTTACAATTACACCATGAGTCGTTAATCATGAAACATACACCCCCCCCTTCTTATCCCCAGAGAGATGTTTATTCCTGTCGGCGCGATGCACTGAGAATCTCGGTGGTTGTACCGACTCTGACAGCATATCCCGAGAGAGACAAGTTTGCGTAAGTTACAATCCCTGATGTCTCTCTGGAGATTTCGTCAACGTTGTTATCTAGGGACTGGACATTAGTGAGTAATATACTCGGAAGCGGTGGGTGGTGTGCGCGCCTCCAAAGTATGACTAAGCTGTGTGCTTAGGGTCATTGTCGTGTTGGAAGGTGAACATTCACCCCAGTCTGAGGTCCTGAGTGCTCTGGAGCAGGTTTCCATTTAAGAATGATGGAGGCCACTCTGTTGTAGGGGAACTTCAATGCTGCAGAAATTTTGCTACCCTTCCCCAGATCTGTGCCTTGACATAATTCTGTCTTGGAGCTCTACGGACAATTCCTTCAACCTCATGGCTTGGTCTTTGCTCTAACATGCACTGTCAACTTATATAGAAGGTGTGTGCCTTTCCAAATCATGTCCATCAATTGAATTTACCATAGGTGGACTCCAGTTAAGTTGTAGAAACATAAAGGATGATCAATGGAAACATAAGGTATCTGTTTTTAGATTTAATACATTTGAAAAAAAATCTAAATACATGTTTTCACTTTGTCATTATGGGGTATTGTGTGTAGATTGTTTTTTTTATTTGATCCATTTAAGAATAAGTCTGTAACGTAACAAAATGTCAAAAGGGGAAGGGGTCGCAATACTTTCCAAATGCACTGTATCTCTCATTTTACATAATTATAGAGAACAAAGTTAGAAATGTGTGCCAAAGTTTTCATGATGATGTAAGATCATCCCAAAATAAGACCCCCCCATCCCCTCCAGGTTGTTTTGCAGACAGCAGGGTAAGAACGTCTGGTAACATCACAGCAAAGATTGGTCATCCTGTGACTCTGTCCTGTGAGCCGTCTGGATACGGGAATGTGTCCCAGGTTGAGTGGAGGATTGGAGGGTGTGATGGCCGTAGGATTCTGGTTTCTAACACAAACAACCCAGTTGTCGTGGAGCAGGACTATATCGACCGTGTCTCTGCTGTGACGATGCGTGGATTCACGTTACTAGGGACACAGAGGAATGACGCTGGGCCGTACTGCTGTTCTCTCACAACCTTCCCACTTGGGTCTCTGAAATGTCACCTTTTTTTGTATCTGAGTGAGGACCCACAAACAGGTACTGCCCACCTTCACCTTCACCAACTCCAAACCAGGCTAACATGTACCTCACATATTTCTCTTCTACGCCAAGTTGTTCTGCCATAGAAGCACCTAGTCACCAAGATGACACCCACAGCCACCACGCGCGTGCTTGCTTTCTCACACTAACTTATACGTCAGCTATTGTAATAATCTGAACAAGGATGTAGAAAAGATAAGACATTTCTAACTAGTTCCCTCCTGTTTTGTCAGCCTTCAGTGAATCTCCTCTCATAATGATTGTGTCCATTGCGAGTGGGATTCTGGGAGTGCTGGTGCTGGGAGGGACCATAACAGCATTGTTGCTCTGTCAGGTGAGACTCACACATCTACCCATAACTCCTCTCTCACTTCATAGTTATTTCAATGGTTCTGAGAGAGGGCTAGAGATAATTCTCTAATGCCCTTAGGTGGCTATAATCGGAACTGCAGTGTAGCTTGGTGGCTGCGATTGATACATGTTGTGACGCTAAGCTGCTATACAACCCCATTTCTCTCCAAAGTGTTTAATGGAACGTTCCCATATTCACAGAGGTGTAGAAGACCAGTGCAGGACCCTGTTCATGTGGCAGTTCATCCAGGGGGACTTCCACAAAAACCCCCCTCCATCCTCCAGAAAAGCCAGGCCCATGCTCCCCCACCACAGAGGAGTAACAGTGAGGAGGAGGAGGAGAACGGGGAAATGGATTACTTGAACGTTACAGTGCTTCGCCTCCCCAGAATTCCAGCTACTGCCTCCTCTGCCTTGAGGAAGAGCTAGAGAATACTGCACTCTCATACAAACAGAATAAAATACAAACAAAGACATGTATTCATAAAGACACAATATACTGTATACACACTCACTGACACAAAAGCAGTTAAATATTTGGTTTGGGACAATTTCCAGTTTAGCATCTCCCCTATTCTGAAGTTAAGATTTAATGTTAGATTTGATCATTGTAAAACCAGTCTTATTGTGCCGGCTCTGCATCCTAAATATCTTGTGTTTTGTAATAAAAAGGAATTCAATGTCTCTCAAACGCACAGAATGGCCCTGCAGCATAATTTAAACAGTCACACTACACTATTAGAAAAAAATGGTTATTTGGCTGTCAATCAATCAAATGTATTTATAAAGCCCTTCTTACATCAGCTGTTGTCACAAAGTGCTGTACAGCAACCCAGCCTAAAATCCCAAACAGCAAGTAATGCAGGTGTAGAAGCACGGTGGCTAGGAAAAACTCCCTAGAAAGGCCAGAACCTAGGAAGAAACATAGAGAGGAACCAGGCTATGAGGGGTGGCCAGTCCTCTTATCGCTGTGCCAGGTGGAGATTATAACAGAACATGGCCAAGATGTTCAAATGTTCATAGATGACCAACAAGGTCAAATAATAATAGTCACAGTGGTTGTTGAGGGTGCAACAGGTCAGCACCTCAGGAGTAAATGTCAGTTGGCTTTTCATAGCCGATCATTCAGAGTATCTCTACCGCTCCTGCTGTCTCTAGAGAGTTGAAAACAGCAGGTCTGGGACAGGTAGCACGTTCAATGAACAGGTCAGGGTTCCATAGCCGCAGGCAGAACAGTTGAAACTGGAGCAGCAGCTCGACCAGGTGGACTGGGGTCAGCAAGGAGTCATCAGGCCAGGTAGTCCTAAGGCATGGTCCTAGGGCTCAGCTCCTCAGAGAGAGAGAGAGAAAGAAAGAGGGAAAGAGAGAGAATTAGAGAGAGCATACTTAAATTCACACAGGACACCGGATCTTCCTGGGCTATACTCAGCCTTGTCTCAGGATGGTAAGTTGGTGGTTGAAGATATCCCTCTAGTGGTTTGGGGGCTGTGCTTTGGCAAAGTGGGTGGGGTTATATCCTGCCTGTTTGGCCCTGTCCGGGGGTATCGTCGGACGGGGCCACAGTGTCTCCCGACCCCTCCTGTCTCAGCCTCCAGTAGTTATGCTGCAGTAGTTTATGTGTCGGGGGCCTAGGGTCAGTCTGTTATATCTGGAGTATTTCTCCTGTCTTATCCAGTGTCCTGTGTGAATTTAAGTATGCTCTCTCTAATTCTCTCTTTCTTTCTCTCTCTCGGAGGACCTGAGCCCTAGGACCATGCCTCAGGACTACCTGGCCTGATGACTCTTTGCTGTCCCCAGTCCACCTGGCCATGCTGCTGCTCCAGTTTCAACTGTTCTGCCTGTGGCTATGGAACCCTGACCTGTTCACCGGACGTGCTACCTGTCCCAGACCTGCTGTTTTCAACTCTCTAGAGACAGCAGGAGCGGTAGAGATACTCTGAATGATCAGCTATGAAAAGCCAACTGACATTTACTCCTGAGGTGCTGACCTGTTGCACCCTCGACAACCACTGTGATTATTATTATTTGACCCTGCTGGTCATCTATGAACATTTGAACATCTTGGCCATGTTCTGTTATAATCTCCACCTGGCACAGCCAGAAGAGGACTGGCCACCCCTCATAGTCTGGTTCCTCTCTAGGTTTCTTCCTAGGTTCTGGCCTTTCTAGGGAGTTTTTCCTAGCCACCGTGCTTCTACACCTGCATTGCTTGCTGTTTGGGGTTTTAGGCTGGGTTTCTGTACAGCACTTTGTGACAACAGCTGATGTAAGGCTTTATAAATACATTTTATTGATTGATTGATTGATTGGAGTGCTTCATAAGTTCAACCATGTCATCATAAATCAGGGGTGTTAAACAATCTAGAATAGCTGTGGTCTCCTCATAATTCCGTAGGGTTTGTGGCATAGCAGATGGATTCTTTGAGATTTTAGCTCTAATTGTAGTAATTTTCTCAATAAAATGTTTTAATAAAATCATTACAGGTGGGGCTAGAAAAATGCTCAGGGCAGGCTGGGGCCTGCTTCTCTGTGAGGCTGGCTCAGGGCAGGCTGGGTCCTGCTTCCCTGTGAGGCTGGCTCGGGCAGGCTGGGGCCTGCTTCTCTGTGAGGCTGGCTACAGTGCTGAAGAAAAATCTAGGGTTCTTTTTGTTATCTATTAATTTAGAGAAGTAGGACGCATGCTGGGGCTTGCTTGTATTCTTTGATGCTGTCTTGCCATGGCAGCCGGTATACCTCAAGCTTGGAGGAATGCCATTTATGCTCTAGCTTTCTGGCGGCACACTTCAGGGCTCGGGTATGGTCAGTGTACCAGGGGGCAAGCTTTTCTAGGGTACATTTTCTCTTTCTAATAGGTGCCACTGTATCTAGGGTGGTTGTAAGAGTAAATCATCCGTCATGTTGTTTCTATGTGATAACTGAAAATGGTCTATTCATTAATTTTACATTTTAGTAGACATTATATTCCAGAGCAATTTACAGTAGTGAGTGCATACATTGTAATAGATTTTGTACTGGTCCCCCGTGAGAATTGAACCCAAAAGCCTAGCATTGCAAGCGCCATGCTCTACCAACTGAGCCACATCATATCATCACAAACCCTTTGATGTCTCAATGTACTCAAATACTGTATTGAACATTGTTTTCTTTCATGGTGATGGAAAGTCTACAGGTACAAACCTAGATGACCATCCTATGTTCAATACAGTAATGTACATTTAAATTAAGTGGTTTGTAAGGATGGTAAATTAATACTGCACAAAAAAGGATTGTTTTCTATGTTATTTGATCAAGAAAAATATTTAATTTCATGTGGATGTTATGGGTCTTTTCCTATCATGTACAATCAATTGAATTTACCACAGGTGGACTCCAATCAAGTTGTATAAACATCTCAAGGATGATCAATGGAAACAGGATGCACCTGTTTCGAGTCTCACACAAAATGGCTGAATACTTATGTAAATAAGGTATTTCTGGTTTTGTTTTTTATACATTTGCAAAATGTATAAAAACCTGTTTTTGCTTTGTCATTATGGGGTATTGTGTGTAGATTTCTGAATAATTTAAAAATATATATATTTTAGAATAAGGCTGTTATGTAACAAAATGTGGAAAAAGTCAAGGGGTCTGACTACTTTCCGAAGGCACTGTAAATGTTTGAGGACAGGGTTTTGTTCTTTCTGGATTCCATTAGAACGACGATCGCAGAGAAAGGGACAGGGCAACAACTCTTACAATTCCAACTAATGAATCCTGCAAGATACTGTTGTTAATACATTTAAAGAAATATATATATTTTTTTTTTTTACAAATTCAGGGGTGCACCCCTACTTCCCGTGGCTTTGCACGGATACATTCTGAGCAAAGCCAAAAGACTCTATAAGAGAGGAAAACACTATTCCCAGAGCATCACTGTTATTGTCCACTTGTACATTAAAATCACCTACAAATACTATTTTGTCAGATAGGATTACAAGGCTTGATAAAAAAAAATCAGCAATTTCTGTCAAAAACTTAGTATAAGGACCAGGTGGTCTATAAACAGTGCCAATAATACAATCATTCAAATAGTATTTTGCCATTGGCATAGTATAGTTCAGAGTGAGTACCTCAAAGGAGTACAAGTCAGTAGCAGCAGTAGGTTTTAAACGGTGTCCAGGCTCATGTATCATGGCTATCCCACCACCTGATTCACCAGATGTCTGTGAGTTTAAAAAAGCCATTGGAGATGCCTCATTTAGAGACACATACTCATCAAGTCTCAGCCAGGTCTCTGTTAAACTCATAGCATCTATCTTGCTGTCTGTAATACCAGGTCTCTGTTAAACTCATACTATCTATCTTACTGTTTGTAATACCAGCTTTAGGACTGAGAGATATAATTTGCAATAGGCCAAGTCTGATAAATTGTTTAGGGCCTCTAGCAGAGATGTGATGGGTTTGTATGGTAATGAGATTACTCACATTTGATCCAGGCTGTTTTTGTAGTCTTTGTAGTCTGGGCCTGGGGTATACAGGTTGGATGGAATTTATAAAAGTTTACAAAGGCACAATGTCTTCACTACAGACAGTCAGTCTTTAAAACAGCTGCCAATGTTGCTTGAGAGTAAACTTAGATGTAGCCCATCCCATAGGAGAACCCTCTTTGGTTCCAGGTAGAACCAGTTCCAGGTAGAACCCTTTTGGGTTCCATCTAAAACCACCTGTGGAAAGGTTCCTACATGGAACCCAAAAGGGTTCTACCTGGAACCAAAAAGGGTTCTTCAATGGTCAACCAAAGAACTCTTTTAGGTTCTATATAGCATTTTCTTCTAAGAGTGTACAGTACACCTCACTGCTCTTCACGCTGGACCCAGTCACTGTATCTTCCACTGTAATGACGAGCTCTAGGAGAGATGAATGACCAGGAGATGAACGTAGTGTAGTATCAACACTGATATGTATGAGTACATCACTCAGGTTAGGATGCTAGCAGACAGAAAGGTGATTGTAAATGGTCTTTACTTGCTAAAGCCCAGAGCCCACATTACGTCAAGTGCAGTGGCACTCCGGCGACCCCTGTGGCAGAAGACCACAATGCTGGGATCCTCATTAAGAGGGCCTCGTACTCTGAACTGGTCTGGGCTCAGCCTCAGAGCCTCCTGCAGTACCCGAACTGTTAGTAGTAGTTCACTTTATTGACCCAAAATGGGAAATTGGTTGGACGTAATCCTGGCTCCACCACAATGTCCCGTCCCACTGGGCACACACTGGTTGAACTAACTAGCAGTTTAAAAAATACATGACAACATGAATCATAACAACAGCAAGTACATTTCAACCCTGAGGGGTATACTACAAAGCAGGATCAATGAGTTAGCCAGCTAACATGCCTAAATATTCTTAAATAACTTTTTATATTTTAGAAAGATCAGCTTGAAATTGGCATGGTCTAATTGACTGAGCAACCAAAAATAAATATCTAAGTTTAGTTTTCGTAATGAACCAGAAAATCTATAGTTATTTCTGGTTGTTTATTGAAAGTAGCTGTCTAATTGAATCTGCTCTGTAGCATACCCCTATGGTAACACCTGTTAAAGCGCTGTAAACAAACAAACACAAAACATATATGTGGTGTGTGTGTCTCACACTCCACTGGGCACAGACGTCAATTCAACATCTGCTCTATTCCACGTTGGTTCAATGTCATTTGGAAACAATGTTAGTTCAACCAGTATGTGCCCAGTGGGGCAGAACATTGTGGTGGAGCCAGGATTACGTCCAGCCTCAAACTCATCTGGATTGCGGACATCAAACAGTTGGATACTGCTGTTGGACAACATGGTTTTCAACTGCTTGTCCACCACCTCAGAATCTACACAAAAAACATTCAATCAGACAGTGAGGACAATAAAGTAAGATTAACATTTTAGAGCAGTATTCAACAGCCATATATAAGCCTCATTGGATTATCAGAGGGAGTCACCAGTAGAGACCCATGTCTATTATGCTGACACATGCATCAACCATATTCAGGTGGTCAGTTATTGGTGTTAAATGCATCTACCCTATTCAGGTGGGTGTTTATTGGTTTTGAATGGATGTTGAAACAAAGATTTGAGTTGTATTGGAAACAGAGGCTGAGACACAGGTGGCACCAGCCTGCATGCCTACAGGTCTCTCTCTGTCTCTGTCTTTCTCTCGCTCTCTCTCTAACAATTCAATTCAAAGGGCTTTATTGACATGGGAAACATAATGCCAAAGCAAGTAAACTAGATAATAAACAAAAGTATAATAAACAATATAAAATTAACAGTAAACTGCTGTTGTGATTGCACACTGGTATTTCACCCAATAGATATGGGAGTTTATCAAAATGTGATTTCATTTTGAATTCTTTGTGGATCTATGTAATCTGAGGGAAATATGTGTCTCTAATTTGGTCATACATTTGGCAGGAGGTTAGGAAATGCAGCTCAGTTTCCACCTCATTTTGTGGGTAGTGTGCACATAGCCTGTCTTCTTTTGAGAGCCAGGTCTGCCTACAGCGGCCTCTCTCAATAGCAAGGCTATTCTCTCTCCCTCTTGCTCTGGTGTAATTGTAGCCTAGTATACAAGTACACAGTCTTGGCCAGGATGCAGGTGGGTGTAGTTGACAGGAAATCTATCAACCATATCAACATACAAAAGGGATAGTGGTTTGTACTAAATTTTGCAACACATTTGCTGGGGGTTAGCCTAGGGACATTCACATGAATGCCCATATTTCAAAGATGATTAGGCAGAGGTGAAACCTTGAGTTGATGCCACTCTACTGACTGTAGGCCTTCACATTGTCAAAATGACTGAGCAGTCATTGACTTCCATTACACAATCTACTAGACTCATGGAACTCATACAAACCAACTTTTCTATAATCATGCACATTTTTCAGTTCACCTAATTAGTGAATTGTAGGCTACTTTGTCCCGATAGTGTCTCAGATACCCTGGCTAGAAATGTGCATGGCCTATTTGACAACAGACAATACATACACTATAAATTAGCATACCGGTAGGCCTACTGTAGATGCTGCACCTGTCACGAGTAAACAGATAGACTTGTGGTCGAAGGCTCCTCGTAGTGCCCCAGGTTTCACATCACACAAACTGTCGAGCGAGCCACCACAGTGCGTCGCCACGCGTCGCCACGGCAACCAGTGGGAGCGCTAGTAGCGACGGCGTGCACACTACGATAATAATCTTCTGCATTGTTGAATGTCGCCTGACATTTTTTTCCTAACATTTTTCAAGGTATCCTAGAGTTGTTTAGGCCTGAGTGTCGAAGTTCATGTTTTCTCTCATTGTAGGCCGCCTCCCCCACCCTGCATGTGGGAACGGTTGCGGGGCATTGGTGACTCACACAGTTTCACATTTAAATAATATAATTTCTACGTGGTTACCATGTTCTCAGAATATTCAATATTAATGTTCTAGACACGTTTCATTGGAACATTGCAAGCACATTCCTGTGTCCAGTTTTCGGAGGGTTAGCAGAATAAGATTTCGACCCGCAGCAATAGAATAAAATGATTCGCACTCTGCTAGTTATGCTTCCAGTGTAGCAGGTCTCATTGGACAGGAAAATGCGCAACGCTCGCTCACCATTAAAAATACGTCGTTTTATTAGACAAATTTAAAAGATTGGCCTTCAGAATAATCACAAAGGGAATGGACAAGTTCATATAGGGCATGGGGAAGACTATTAGGGAGAAAACTCTCTTCAACTGGTGGTGCTAATGAGAGACTGTCGTAGACCAAACAGGTTGGTAGTCAGGGTGTGGTGTGATATGGTTAATGTCTCCACCTAGTGATGAAAAAGCTCACATTCTAAATGAGATGTCCAACACTTTTTTTTTTTTTTTTTTCGAGATCCTGGTCATCTGGAAACGTTACATTGATTAAAAAAAATTTACTACAAGGGTGACCTAAAGTCGCTGAGGTCCTGGATGTTCCTAGAGCACAACTACTGAGCAAGCCCACAAGCCCTAGAGAGCAAGACCTCCATATCCAAATGGCCACTACCTATACCCAAAAGTCCAGAACTACTAAGCATCATTAAAAACTGGCATATTCTATGCTCAGACTCAGCTCTAGGTAACACCTAGGTAGAATCAGCCTCCTGCGGACACCTGATCTATATTTTACATCTAGTTACGCACTAGAATGTGTGAGCACCGAAGGGCCATTCTACGTGCTGAACCCAACAGCCCAGTGGCCCTCCATTTCAAAGAGAGAAGACACTCACTTTGTGAGTTTTTTTATTTTGGAATTGAACAAGTCAGTAAAAACAAACGCTGTGGTGATGTCGACAAACACCGAAGTTCCAGAGAGACATTCTGGATCCATTCCTTAGACACTTTAGTCCCCTGAGGTCTTAATCTAGAGAAGGACTATAGTATGCTTTTGTGAAGTGCCCCATCCCTTTGTTGGTCCAGTGACAACCCCCCATTTCCACTTCTTGTTTACACATGGAGCTTACTAGCTCACTAACTGTTGTCCAAACCACTTGTTAGATTTCTTTGCCTAAGCTCTTAATGTTTATAGTTGTTAGCCCTAGTTTTGCTTATTTAAGCAATAAGGCCTGGGGGGGTGTATATGGCCAATATACCATGGCTAAGGGCTGTTCTTACGCACGACGCAACGCAGAGTGCCTGGATAAAGCCCTTAGCCGTGGTATATTGGCCATATACCACAAACCCCCGAGGTGCCTTATTGCTATTATAAACTTGTTACAAACGTAATTAGAACAGTAAAAATAAATGTTTTGTAATATCCGTGGTATACGGTCTCATAAAAGTGATGACTCAGGAAGAGTGATGTTCGGTGAGGCAACGTCCTTGGTGGAAATCTTGAAGTTGAGCTTAAAAACAACCAACCTAAAGCTATTAATGTACCTAGTGTAACAGTATAACTTTAGTACTGTCCCCTCGCCCTGACAGGGGCGCGAACCAGGGACCCTCTGCACACATCGACAACAGTCACCCACGAAGCGTCGTTACCCATCGCTCCACAAAAGCCGCAGCCCTTGCAGAGCAAGGTGCAACACTACATCTAGGTTTCAGAGCAAGTGACGTAACTGATTGAAACGCTACTAGCGCGTACCCGCTAACTAGCTAGCCATTTCACATCCGTTACACTCACCCCCCTTTCAACCTCCTCCTTTTCCGCAGCAACCAGTGATCCGGGTCAACAGCATCAATGTAACAGTATAACTTTAGTACGTCCCCTCGCCCCGACACGGGCGCGAACCAGGGACCCTCTGCACACATCAACAACTGACACCCACGAAGCGTCGTTACCCATCGCTCCACAAAAGCCGCGGCCCTTGCAGAGCAAGGGGCAACACTACATCTAGGTTTCAGAGCAAGTGACGTAACTGATTGAAACGCTACTAGCGCGTACCCGCTAACTAGCTAGCCATTTCACATCCGTTACACTCACCCCCCTTTCAACCTCCTCCTTTTACGCAGCAACCAGTGATCCGGGTCAACAGCATCAATGTAACAGTATAACTTTAGTACGTCCCCTCGCCCGACACGGGCGCGAACCAGGGACCCTCTGCACACATCAACAACAGTCACCCACGAAGCGTCGTTACCCATCGCTCCACAAAAGCCGCAGCCCTTGCAGAGCAAGGTGCAACACTACATCTAGGTTTCAGAGCAAGTGACGTAACTGATTGAAACGCTACTAGCGCGTACCCGCTAACTAGCTAGCCATTTCACATCCGTTACACTAGTAAGCTAACATAGCTAGCTAGCACTCATGTCAGGTAGCTAGCTACAGTTAGCTATAGCTGGCTAGCTAGTTTTATAGTTTGGTCATTTATTCCAATACATTTCAGAATTCCCTGAAATATGTTTATGAATCTAGGTACGCTTTATTATCTCATCACTACGAGACTAAGCCAATTTGCCAATGCTAAAATCAATGTCGTTTATATATATTTTTAGCAAACTGTTAATATTTTTTTCCCCCCCACATGCCGAAAATGCAGCCTTGTTGATTAACTTTGACCCTTCGCGGCCACCAGAGTTTGACATGTGAAGGGAAAAGGGGGATACCTAGTCAGTTGTACAACTGAATGCCTTTTTATTTTTTATTAACAAATCAATACAGAAAGTACATGAGGGAACACAAGTATATATAGATTATATACAATGGACAATCGAGCTAGGGGGTACAATATAACATTACAATTACACAAGGACCTTAAGGGACATACATACACTTACTGTCAGGACCCGGTTACGAACTCGGGTCTCCGGTGTGAGAAACAGTTACTTAACAAACTGAGCCACTAATAGTCGGCAGAACCCAGAAGATGAGGCAGACATAGCAGTACTTGAGACGGCTCAAAAGATAATCAAAAAATAAATGAGAACAAAAACAGAGTACCACAAGAGAGTCCAACTGGAGCAACAAATGTTCACAGCATCGCTAGGGCTGGGTGCTAACATTCAAACACAGAGCAAAGAACTGAGGAAAACTAAGGGTTTAAATACATTCAAGGGAAACGAGGCACAGGTGCAAATAATAACTGGAAACAAGGGAAAACAAAAGGGTCAAAAAAGCACAATGGGGGCATCTAGTGGCCAAAACCGGAACAATCCTGACACTTACAATTCTAACAGCTTTTTTGTTAGTAGAGTATATAACTGTCTTAAAACACAGTTCAATTTCTTTTTGTAGGGTAAGAAAATGTGTTTTTTTGTTTGTAAATTTACATTTGTGTATATGAAATTTGGCCAAAAGAATAATGAAATGAATTACATAAAAATGTTTCAGCTTATTTCTATCGTATGTAAAGAATCCAAGCAGTACATCTCTCCACAATAGTGTAAAATCTTCATAAATGTGTTCAATTATAAATCTACTGATGTTTTGCCACAGTTTTCTTACGTGAATACAATGCCAAAAAAGATGCAACACTGTTTCTGGGTGGTCATTACAAAAGGAGCAATTTGAGTTGATGTTTTCCTTAAACTTCTTCATATAGTGGTTGGCAGGATAATATTTATGAATAATTTTAAAGGAAACTTCCTTAATTTTGTTAACAAGTAGGTATGTGTGTGGCAACATCCAAACTTTTTTCCAACAGATATTATCAACAAATCCATTCCAATAAGGCATGACATAAGGTATAGATAGATACAACATCCTGCTGAAACAAGGTTCGTATCGCTCTGTTGTTGAATGGACCAAAAGAGAAACAAATCTTTCCTACTGATGAGTCAATGGGGTCAATTGAAGGTAGGCTCTGAGGGTCAGGTCTTGACACGTTCCTGAATAACAGAGCAACACCTGAGGGAATGGCATCTAAAACAATTGCAAAATCTTTAGGTGTTACAGGGACCTTGTAAAGTGATAAGAATTGCTTATAACTGAGTAAAAGACCCTCTGCATTTACCAGTTGGCTCACCAATAGGATATTAAATTAAACAGTGATGGTGTTATTACAGATGACCAAAAATTAATCGCTAAATACTGATTTTTTTTTTAACTCACTGAATAATGTTCACTCTATCAGTGATATAGAATCTAAACAGTCTATCAAACATCTAAAGAACAATAAATCACCAGGTGTTGATGGAATTACATCAGAATTTTACAAATTATTTTCTGAACAAGTAGCTCCCTTCCTATTTGAAGTCTTTTTAGAGAGTATTAAAAACAATGTTCTTCCTCCTACAATGAGTCAGGGGTTAATAACACTGATACCTAAGCCTAAAAAATAAGTGCTGCTCATTGATAACTGGCGTCCAATTTGTCTTCTTAATAATGACTATAAGATATTAGCTTTACTACTTGCAAAAATAATTAAAGAAGTCCTGGATGCAATCATTGATGAAACACAGTCTGGCTTCATGACGAACAGACATATTTCTAACAATGTCAGACTAGTATTAGACATACTTGACTACTCAGACCTAATAACTGAGGATAGCTTCATATTATTTTTAGATTTTTATAAAGCATTTGACACAGTAGAGCATCAGTTTCTCTTCCACTCCCTTGAGAGACTTGGCTTTGGTTTTTTTTTCTGTAAGTCTATTAAGACTCTCTATGCAAATGGGAACAGCTCTATCAAATTGAAATATGGCACCTCACCTAGATTTGAGTTAGAGAGGAATTAGGCAAGGTTGTCCTATCTCCCCATACCTGTTTTTATTAATCACCCAACTTCTTGAAAATTCTTTAAATAATAGTCCTGTACAAGGTATTTCCATAGCTGGTAAAGAAATTATTATAAGCCAGCTGGCTGATGATACTACACTTTTTCTGAAAGACGCTAACCAAATTCCCATATCGATCAATGTGATACAATCCTTTCCCAAAGCGTCTGGTCTATATCTTAACATTAATAAATGTGAACTCATAGCTGTCAAAGATTATGTGACACATTCATATTATGGTATTCCAGTAAAAGAAGAACTTACATATTTAGGCATAACCATTACAAAGGATCAGAAGTCTAGAGGCTTACTAAATTTTAACCCTCTTATTAAAAATACCCAGAAGAAGCTAAATCAATGGCTACAGAGGGAATTATCTTTAAAAGGTAGAGTCCTAATAACCAAGGCTGGAGGTATATCTAGACTAACATATGGCGCTCTATCTTTATATCTTGACAGTAAAATAAGCAAGGCGATAGACCAGATGCTTTTCAACTTTCTTTGGAGAAACCGTACCCATTACATTAGGAAAACTGTTGTAATGAACACTTATGAGAATGGTGGACTGAATTTTCTGGACTTTACTACTTTAAATAATACTTTTAAGATCAATTGGATAAAACAATTCCTAAGAAGACCCACTTCTATCTGGAATTTTATTCCTCATCATGTCTTCTCTACTTTTGGTGGCCTTAACTTCATGTTGTTTTGCAATTATAATGTTGACAAAATTCCAGTGAAACTTTCTGCTTTTCATCAGCAGGTTTTCTTGTCATGGTCCTTAATTTATAAACACAATTTTTCTCCACACAGATATTATATATGGAATAATCGGGATATATTGTATAAAAATACTTCTTTGTTTTTAGAATATTGGTTCCGAAATAATATCCTATTGGTGAGCCAACTGGTAAATGCAGAGGGTCTTTTACTCAGTTATAAGCAATTCTTATCACTTTACAAGGTCCCTGTAACACCTAAAGATTTTGCAATTGTTTTAGATGCCATTCCCTCAGGTGTTGCTCTGTTATTCAGGAACGTGTCAAGACCTGACCCTCAGAGCCTACCTTCAATTGACCCCATTGACTCATCAGTAGGAAAGATTTGTTTCTCTTTTGGTCCATTCAACAACAGAGCGATACGAACCTTGTTTCAGCAGGATGTTGTATCTATCTATACCTTATGTCATGCCTTATTGGAATGGATTTGTTGATAATATCTGTTGGAAAAAAGTTTGGATGTTGCCACACACATACCTACTTGTTAACAAAATTAAGGAAGTTTCCTTTAAAATTATTCATAAATATTATCCTGCCAACCACTATATGAAGAAGTTTAAGGAAAACATCAACTCAAATTGCTCCTTTTGTAATGACCACCCAGAAACAGTGTTGCATCTTTTTTGGCATTGTATTCACGTAAGAAAACTGTGGCAAAACATCAGTAGATTTATAATTGAACACATTTATGAAGATTTTACACTATTGTGGAGAGATGTACTGCTTGGATTCTTTACATACGATAGAAATAAGCTGAAACATTTTTATGTAATTCATTTCATTATTCTTTTGGCCAAATTTCATATACACAAATGTAAATTTACAAACAAAAAAACACATTTTCTTACCCTACAAAAAGAAATTGAACTGTATTTTAAGACAGTTATATACTCTACTAACAAAAAAAGCTGTTAGAATTGTAAGTGTATGTATGTCCCTTAAGGTCCTTGTGTAATTGTAATGTTATATTGTACCCCCTAGCTCGATTGTCCATTGTATATAATCTATATATACTTGTGTTCCCTCATGTACTTTCTGTATTGATTTGTTGTTGATAAAATTAAAATTAAAATTAAAAAAGGACTGAGGGGGTAAAAAATTACGTGTTTGGACTGCAGCCCCTGAGTACCAACCTGAATGGTCTACCACACTGTCTCTCATTAGCATCACCAGCTGAAGAGAGTTCTCCCTAATTGTCTTGTCCATTCCCTTAGTGATTATTCAAAAGAAGGCCGAAAGTCCATCTTTAAACTTGTCTAATAAAACAACGCATTTTTAATGGTGAGGGAGCGTTGCACTGTTTCCTGTCCAATGATGTCTACACATTTTTAGGTTGCACCTCTACTCACATTGGTTGAGCACCTTCTACTTCTTTCCAGTGTAGCAGGTAAAATAAATATACTGCTTTAGCAATGTCCTAGTGTATCTCCAGGCTACTGGAATTCTTTGCAGTTTGGTTGTTTTCTGGGGTGTTTTACCTGCCTAATGGGGTAACCACAGAGCTGGTTCAACTTTCCCGACTGCCATAAATTGTCTGTTTTTCATTTAAACAATGGGGATTAACCAGAAAGATCAGTATCAGGCTAGGCCTACTGGAATTCTTCAGTTTTGTAATTTTCTGCTAATTCTTAAAAGTCTAAACATATGGAATTGTTTTAAGGTCAAATCATGGTTAATTTAGCTATGTGATGTATTGAAGTTGGCCTTTACTACTATAGCCCCCATAGAAACACATTGAATAAAACATCCATAAATGGCAAAAAAGACAGTCAAAAATAAATCATAAGGTTTTACATATTTAACCCCTTATTTTTGTTGGGACAAAACTACCTCCATACTTCCATTCATTTGTATGGGTTACCTTTAGACGAGTCCCATGACACTTGAGTCTTCCCTTTCTATAGAGTGGTCATTTTTTTCTAGGCCAAACGTTCAGATGCTTCAGACGTTTTCGCGAAAAGACCGATTTTAGGGATGTCTCCTGGTCTGAAAAACACGGCTGAAGCTCTGCCACTTTCCACCGCAGATGCGGAAGGGCGACATACAGTGGATTGAGACGCAGCAATTTGCCTCGTGACTGAACCGCCCACTACTGCAGCCGCACCTCCGCCTAAACTATTAGGTTGAAGGGGGTTTAGCATATTTTTATACATGATTAAAAGAGCACCTTTCTGGTCACATATACCCTAAATGACACAATATATGAATTCAAACATGCATTAACTACAAATGTTAAAGCTTGGTTTAAGTGCCCTATGTTTTTCATTAAAGGATGCAGCGGCTGTTTTTCCACTTCATAAACATAATGGTACGTTCTAAAAAAAAACATGACTCGAGTCATGTGATGTGACAATATAAATAAGGAAGTTTAAATCCGTTTGTGAAATACTTCAGTCGTAAGTAACTTTAAATCTGCAATTAATCGTAATGAAGTGTGGCGGTACCGCCGAGGCGAAGGATGCCACACCCGAAGTGCAGAAAATCTGCGATGAGGTGAGCATATTTCCTTCATTTATCCTGCATAGTCTAGCTGAGGAACGCTCAACTCCGTTATCGAGGCAGAGTTGAGTACTGATAACTGGTCGCGCGATTTGCTAACAACATTGAGTTCCCATTCCTTGATAATTTATATTTTTACAAGTATGTAAACACTTACCTGTACCTATGTCTGTCTTGCAGAACTGCGGTCCTTCAGCGGGGTGCTGAAATTCATACTTTTAATGAACATTTATCGAATACAACCACCGATTTATGTGTTGCTCAACTCAGCGCCAGAGTCCCAATTGAATCGCAGTTTACTACGTCAACGTCTCGTCTCCAGTTGATTAATACAAATTAGGAAAAAGTCGGTGGTTTTCGAAATAAGTATTTATTAAAATTATGAATTTCAGCACCCTGCGGAAGGATCGCAGTTGTACAGGACAAACAGATGCAGGAAAGCTTTTTCAGAATCGTCATTATTACTAGTATCGACTGATGATGACTCAACGTTGCTAGAAAATCGCGTGACCAGTTATCAATTGTCACCTCCGCCTCGATATAAGAACGGAGTTGCGCGTTCCTCATCTGTCCCACTGAACATCCTCATATTTTTAACAGAATTGAGACTCAGACTTGATGAAGGTGTAATTGTAAACCTTTTATTGCATAATAAGCTCTACAGTGGTGTGTGTTATCGTAAACCTTCAATCTGTAGGTGTGCATGTGCGTAGGCTATATGGAGGAAATTTTGGATGTTGTGGGAACAATTGAGTCATTGCCTGAGTATTTTTAAATGTTTCTAGATGAAGCCATATGCAGAGGAGAAAGCTGGAAAGAAGTTTGACGTTTTTGCTGCCAAAACATTCACAACACAAGTTGTGGCTGGGACCAACTTCTTCATTAAAGTGAGAATGTTTAATTTTATAAATATAATTTCTAGCCAATTTTTTATTTATTTTTTATTTTTGCAAAACTAAATGTCACCAGTTTCACTCAATGATATGTATTAATCCTAGATGACTGACAAGGAGTGTTTTGATGCCACCGCACAGCAATTTTCATACACCATTGTAAAAAAAGATTTAGGAAGCTATAAAAGAAATGCATTGATTAATGTCTACATTTGTTTTTGACTTATATTAGACACCTTTAATTCATAGGCCTACTTTTAAATTATATTAAGTGAACTGAACACGAAAGTATTTTTAAATCCTTAAATTCCTTAACCATTTTCAGTGTACCAATGTTACTGTCCCCACTACAACAAATACATTTTGTTTTCAAGCTCGGTGACCGCCTGCCACATCCTCACAACCCCTGTGTGGGGTTCAAATCATTGGACTGCATCAAAAAGTTATAGGGAGTGAGGCAGGTGGTGGCACCTTAATTGGGGAGGACAGGCTAATAGTCATGGCTGAAACGGCATTAATGGAATGGTATCTAACACATGGTTTCCATGTGGTTGACGTCATTCCATTTACCCCATTCCAGGCATTATTATAAGCCTTCATCCCCTCAGCAGCCTCCTGTGGAGTGAACATGTACATACTGGAAGAGCTATGTGAACTCTAAACAAACAGATCATTACTCAGAGTCCTGTCTCCCATCACCTATTCTTCACTCACCGGCCCCTATTCCATCCTTTTCTCATAGGTCCATGTTGGTGGAGATGAATTTGTGCACCTGCGGGTCCATAGAACTCTACCCCACGCTGGTGGGAAACTGGAGCTTCATGGCGTACAGACTCCCAAAGCTCACCATGACCCCATTGTTTTTTTCTGATTACCTGTAACTCCCTGCAGGGGATGCCACACCTCTACTCCATGCCTGGATCATGTGTACCCTTTATTATGGTCACCTGTATTGTATACTTCTGTTGGTAAATTTCTGTCTTTTGTACTAAAAGCTGTCTACACCTTTGACTAAATGGCTTTTGTTAGAACATAAATACAAATTTGACAGCAGACTTGTTTTTGTCAATCTGTGGCGGTTAGTGACTAACATGTTTCTCATGATTGCACGGTACATTTCGGGGAGAGATTCAGTTGATTCATTTTTATTTAAAAAAGATTAAATACAGTGCAGTATTCCAATTAAGGACCTCAAATAAAGGTCTCCTTAAAATCAGTACAGCTGGAGGAAGTGATTTGACACCTTCATGTGGTACAGTTTTCCTTCCTGTAAAGGAGCCTCTGTTTGTAGCTCTATACTATTTGAAAACCTATTTTGTGTTAAGATAAAGACGCATGCAAATACTTTTGGTTCTGGACATCAAAATGAAATGTTGGCAACAGGAAAGGGAGCATCAATTGCGGTTTGCATAGTTTTGCTTTTCTTTTTGCTGTAAACATTTGGGTGTCCACTGAATGCAACTCACGGATTGCAACCATTCTAAGAGGTGATCACAACTTGTAATGACAGCATGATTGGCTGATGGCAGCTTTTACCTGTTAAATGCCACATTCCACCAAAACAAACACAAAGCTGAAAACTGCTAGTTATCCCTTTGTCTTTGGGGGTTTGAGGGGAATAAAAAGTAGAGGGTTATGGGAGGAGAGGAATACAGTGTACAAAACATTAGGAACACCTTCCAAATATTGAGTAGGAACCCCCCACTCCAATTACTCTCACAGTTGTGTCAAGTTGGCTGAATGTCCTTTGGGTGGTGGACCATTCTCGATACACACAGGTGACTGAGTGTGGAAAAACAGCTGCATTGCAGTTCTTGACACAAACCGGTGCGCTTGGCTGACACCTACCATACACTGTTAAAAGGCACTTCAATATTTTATCTTGCCCACTCACCCTCAATGGCACACATGCACAATCCAAGACTCAAGGCTTAAACACTTTAACATGTATTCTCCCCTTCATCTACACTGAAGTGGATATAACAAGTAACATCAATAAGGGATCATAGCTTTCACCTGGTCAGTCTGTCATGGAAAGAGCAGGTGTTAAAGTTTGTACATTCAGTAAATCTCCTACTGTATAAGCCACCAGATTAAGAGAGTAGGTGAACACCACTAGAATGATCAAATAAAATAAAAGCCACTCGTCAATAAAAGGCAAATGACAGCCCGCTTGGAGTTTGCCAAAAGGCACCTAAAACACTCTCGGACCATGAAAAACTAGATTATCTGGTCTGATGAAACCTGAATGCCAAGTGTCACGTCTGGAGGAAACCTGGCACCATCCCTACGGTGAAGCATGGTGGTGGGGATGTTTTTCAGTGGCAGGGACTGGGAGACTAGTCGGGATCGGGGCAAAGATGAACGAAGCAAAGTACAGAGATCCTTGCTGAAAACCTGCTCCAGAGTGTTCAGGACCTCAAACTGGGGCGAAGGATCGCCTTCCAACAGGACAACAACCCTAAGCACACAACCAAGACAACGCAGGAGTGGCTTCGGGACAATTCTCTGAATGTCCTTAAGTGGCCCAGCCAAAGCCCAGACTTGAACCTAATCGAACATCTCTGGAGAGAACTGAAAATAGCTGTGCAGCAACACCCCCCATCCAACCTGACAGAGCTTGAGAGGATCTGCAGAGAGGAATGGGAGAAAATACCCAAATACAGGTGTGCCAATCTTGTAGCGCCGTACCCAAGAAGATTCAAGGCTGTAATCGCTGCAAAGGTGCTTCAACAAAGTACTGAGTAAACGGTCTGAATACTTATGTCATATTTGAGTTTTAATTTTTAATAAATTTGCTAAAGTCTCTGACCTTCCTATAGACAAGTGTGTGTAAAAGGGTCTGAGTACTTTTCGAATACATTGTACAGGGGGTACCGGTACCAAGTCATTGTGCGGGAGTACAGGTTAGTCGAGGTAATTGAGAGAATATGCACAGTACCAGTCAAACGTTTGGACACCTACTCATTCCTGGGTTTGTCTTTAGAATAATAGTGATGAAATAACACATGGAATCATGTGTTAAACAAAATATATTTTAGATTCTGCAAAGTAGCCACCCTTTGCCTTGACAGCTTTGCACACTCTTGGCATTCTCTCAACCAGCTTCATGAGGTAGTCACCTGGAATGCATTTCAATTAACAGGTGTGCCTTAAGTTAACTTGTGGAATTTCTATCCATTTTAATGCGTTTGTGTCAATTAGTTCTGTTGTGACAAGGTAGGGGTGGTATACAGAATATAGTCCTATTTGGTAAAAGACTGAGCCCATATTATGGCAGGAACAGCTCAAATAAGCAAAGAGAAACAACAGTCTGTTACTTTAAGACATGAAAGTCAATCAATCTGGAAAAAGTGCAGTCGCAATAACCATCAAGCGCTATGATTAAACTGGCTCTCATGAGAACCGCCACAGGAAAGGAAGACCCAGCGTTACTTCTGCTGCAGAGGATCAGTTCATTAGAGTTACCAGCCTCAGAAATTGCAGCCCAAATAAATGCTCCACAGAGTTCAAGTAACAGACACATCTCAACATCAACTGTTCAGAGGAGACTGAATCAGGCCTTCATGGTCAACTTTCTGCAAGGAAAATACACTACTAAAGTACACCAATAAGAGGAGACTTGCTTTGGCCAAGAAACACGAGCAATGGACATTAGACCAGTGGAAATCTGTCCTTTGGTCTAATGAGTCCAAATTTGAGGTTTTTGGTTCCAACCGCCATGTCTTTGTGAGACGCAGAGTACGTGAGCGGATGATCTCCCCATCTGTGGTTCCCAACGTGAAGCATGGAGGAGGAGGTGTGAGAGTGCTTTGCTGGTGACACTGTCAGTGATTTATTTAGAATTCAAGGCACACTTAAACAGCATGGCTACCACAGCATTCTGTAACAATACGCCATCCCATCTGGTTTGCGCTTAGTGAAGGAAAAGCAGCCAACAAGTGCTCAGCATAACTCCTGCAAGACTATTGAAAAAGCATTCCAGTTGAAGATGGTTGAGAGAATGCCAAGAGTTTATAAAGCTGTCATCAAGGCAAAGGGTGGCTACTTTGAAGAATCTAAAATTTAAATATATTTTGATTTAACACTTTTTGGTTACATGAGTCCATATGTGTTATTTCATAGTTTTGATGTTTTCACTTTTATTCTACAATGTAGAAAATAGTCTAAATAAATAAAAACCCTTGAATGAGTAGGTTTGTTCAGACTTTTGGCTGATACTGAACATGTAGGTAGGGGTAAAGTGACTATGCATAAATAATAAACAGCGAGTAGCAGCAGTCCAGGTAGCCAATTGTTCAGCAGCCTTATAGCTTCGGGGTAAAAGCTGTTAAGGAGCCTTTTGGACCTAGACTTTTTGAAGATCTAGGGGCCCATGCCAAATCTTTTCAGTCTCCTGAGGGGGAATAGGTGTTGTCGTGCCCTCTTCACGACTGTCTTGGTGTGTTTGGACCATGATAGTTTGTTGATGATGGGCCACCAAAGAACTTGAAGCTCTCAACCTGCTCCACTACAGCTTGTCAATGTGAATGGGGGTGTGTTTGGCCCTCCTTTTACTGTAGTCCACAATCAGCTCCTTTGTCTTGCTCACGTTGAGGGAGATGTTGTTATCCTGGCACCACCCTGCCAGGTCTCTGACCTCCTCCCTATAGCCTGGCTCATCGTTGTCGGTGATCAGGCCTACCACCGTTATGTCGTCAGCAAACTTAATGATAGTGTTGGAGTTGTGCTTGGCCAGGCAGTCATGGGTGAACAGGGAGTACAGGAAGGGAAAAAGCATGCACCCTTGAATAAGGTCAATGCTGATCGTAATGCTCGTGGTGGCGTTGTCTTGCTTACTGAAGCTGGCGAGTATGACATAACATAGTGTGCAGCATGACACTCAGGACATAATCATGTGATTATGATAAGTGTTACAGGATAGGCTACAGAAACAACCTTGAGTGACTGACTCACAGTTGACGGGACTTCCCTGTTTTATATTTTTTTTATATGGAGAAACGCAAAACCAAGAAAAAGAGGATGTCATTAAAATACCCAGAGGAGTGAAGAAGATTCAAGAAGCCACGGGGGAGTCATACGTTATAACTTTACTTGTTTGCCTGTGTACTCTTCCTCTCTGTTTCTCTCCCCCACACCACCACCACTGTGTTTTCTGGGTGATTCCTTGCATGTGACACTGTGTGGTGATTAAAACTTTATTAAGAATTGAGAGCCTTGATGTTCAAACTGTTACGTTTCATATCCATATTTTTAAGGGTTGTTTGTGGCCATTAATTTGTTCATGAGGTGGTTGGTTGTGTCTCCTGCAGACACTAGTGGCATTGTAAATACTTTTTAAATAGAAAACTGGATTCAAAGATCTGGATGAGGGCAACCGATTATCCTACATGCAATATTTATTTCTGTACCTTAAACAGTGATTTTAGGGACTTCTTATGTCCGTCCCTAAACAATAATTAAACACTTCTAGTGCACTTGAATTATATCATTAAACAAACATTGTTTTCTATTTTTTATTTAGCTAAAGTAACAGAGGACATCACTGTAAATGAACATTTGAGATGTAAGTATTTATTCTGATATTATGGACAAAACTAATGGTATTTCTTTTGTCTTAGTTCTAGTAAGGTGAGTTACAATCATGGAAGTGATGATGTCATATCCATATTTACAGGGTTGACTATGTACAGTAGTTACTGTGTTGTACTTTTTTGCCCTCAGTGATGAACTGGCTTCATAAAGTGGTTGACTTTGACGAGCAATCTATCTGTTTTCTGTCTGCCTGTCTGTCTGTTTTCTGTCTGCCTGTCTGCCTGTTTTCTGTCTGTCTGTCTGTCTGGCATTCATCAGTGATTAAAACAATCATTTCTGATATTTCAATTTAGAAAAAGTTATTGCTAATGGTGTCTGTAAGACAGGTGAGCGTAGTAAAATTGATAGAAACCTAATGAAGACAACATACACATACTGTGAACGTTTTAGAGTGGACCGTTGTCTGATTAGTTTCCCTCATTTTGTTTCCTCCTGTCCTTTATCCCTACAGTCAGCTATTTATCAGGGATTTTAATAAAAAATATATAATTAGGTCGGTGCTTATATGTGTCCTATTTCACACATGTACACGTGTGTATTAATACGCATATTTAATTTCATTATCAAGTAGAACAGAAAAACCACCAGGCTCCGGACCTCGTAGGGTCAGAGTTGAATACCCCTGTAACAGATGTTCTGCATTCTATCATCTAATGATTCAAAGACTTGTACTCTCCTCTGTCCTCAATTTAAAGAACACCATGTCAATACTGTAGATGGACAGCAGAGGTCATCTTCCTCATGGAATATGCTACGGTGCAGCTGGGTGCAAAGTTGGAGTGAAAAGACTTGCAGTAATATTTTGAAGCTTCCGCAGTCAAGCCACAAACTGAGTCTATCATCTGTCAGTATGAACATAGTGGCACACTATCTTATAGTGATTCAGTACAATTGATGACTGTCCATTTTCTTGCTCATAGTACATACTAGTTAATCTAGAACATAACATAGTAATACTCAAACATGCAGGTTCAGTCAGTAGACTACAATCCATACATAAGTGGCAACCTTATGTCAAACTTAACATTTACATTTACAATTACAATTACATTTTTTGTTAATAAGAGAATGTTCCAGCACACAAATATTGTCATTAGATACTGAGAACATTTCTTGATTTGATTTCTCAATATTGGACTGATTCATGGTTTCCAGACCACTGTTTCAACTGGCAAGGTATGTGGGTTGCAGGTGTGTCTGTGACTTATAGACTTGCCCACACCTGTTTCAGGAGTTCCATCCCAGTATGTTTATCGCCTTACCTTAAGTCCAACAGTCAAAGAGTGAAAAATGTACCACTGGAAAATAGTTTCTTACAACATCTCGTGTTTTAGAACTTATATAAGAATTACTTGCCTGAAGCAGTATCCGATTTAAAGGGATAGATCTCCTAAAAAGATAAGTGGGGAATCATATTAGGTTGTGTTTTGAAGGGACTATACATTTAAAAATGTTGACCTGAGATAAATCAAACTGAGATTACATGAAGGCTTGCTCTACCTCTTCCAGCAAGGTTTTACACTGATAGTTAGATGTAATATTAAACCACACACACGCGCGCACACACACACACACACACACACAAAGAGATTCAGGGCTTGTGTGTTAGGGGGAGCTCTGTTTACCATCCAAAGTGCTGACAGTTAGTTTTGATTCTCTGGTTCCTGCCCACAGAAAGCACTGGAGAGGCAGACACTGCATTGTTCATCACTGTCTTTGTGGGGGATGGGGGGGACGCTGCTCCTGTTTGAACCCATCCCACCTCCAGGGTTCTATAGAGGGAGGAGTGACTGGGAGGTCCCGGCCACACCCCCCACAAGCCCCATCTCCACCCGTTGGTATTGTGTGTGTGTGTGTGTGTATGTGTGTCTAGGGGGTGTGGTATAGAGATGGTGACAGGTAGCAGGTTGTGTATGGGAAGGGGGGGGGGGGGGTGGTTATGTAAGCTCATGCTCTACAGTATATATAGGAGTGAGAGGCAGCGAAGAAAAACAGATCTCCTGTTCTGTCCTCTTCCTCGTACAACCACTTACTTTACAATTCTTGATACTGACCCTGCTCAGCTGTAGCCATGACGACCATGCTGCTGAGAGCGCTAGGAGCACTGCTCTGCTCCTTGGTTGTCACCGCTGAGGTTCTGCCCCAAGGAGACTTCAATCTGCAGGGGGTAAGAGAGAGAATGAAGAGAGGGATTAACAAATCATGGATACATTGAAAATCAAATGATGAGGACCAAACTAGAGATTATTATAGAGAAAAAATGTACTGAAAAAATACAAAAAATAAACTGTGATACAAACGGAAATGATTAAGAGAAATGTGGGAATTCTAGTGACACATTTTCAAATTGAGAATTTCATTTATAAATGATTCAGGGATATTCCAGTATCAGCTCTCACAGATTTAGGATCGAAAAATTCTGTGACCCCACAGACAGGAATGAGAAGGTGTTGTAATCTAATCTTGGCATTTTTTTTTCAGGTTGCAGGAAAGTGGTACCTGATTGGATTTGCTACTAATGCCCAGTGGTTTGTCAGCCACAGGGCCGGCATGAAGATGGGCACCGCCATGCTGACCCCAACTGTTGAAGGAGACCTGGACATGGCATATGCTAGCCTGAAGTAAGTGAGTGAGTGAGTGAGTGAGTGAGTGAGTGAGTGAGTGAGTGAGTGAGTGAGTGAGTGAGTGAGTGAGTGAGTGAGTGAGTGAGAGAGAGAGACTTTCTGCATGAACTGTATTGTCTCTGTAGCACTGATGGCTCCTGCTGGAGAATGAACCACCTGGCTGAGAAGACAAACCTTCCTGGGAAATTCATCTTCAAGAGCCAGCGTAAGTCTAGAACCTACACACACACACACAGGGCCGGTTCTAACCTTTTGTGGGCCCTAAGCGAGATTTGGTTACGGGGCCCCCACCTCGCAGCAAAACATTTTAGTGGCCCCCTCTAGACAGTGTAGAGAAATATTCCCTGCAATTCTACACATTTTGCCATGGGGCGAAGATAAATTGTTGCAGTTTTAAAGTACATTTTCCGCAATTCTACACATTTGGCCATGGGGTAGAGAGAAAACTTTGCAGTTTTATAACAAACTTTGTTATAAATGAATATGAATATGGTCTGAGTGAGAATGACTAACAAAATCAATGGGGGCTCCCCAACTGATGATGCACAACCAAATTGCACCTGGTGTATTCTACTATTCTTACCAATGATGTATGTAAACCCTGGATTGCTGATGCTATGTATTAGGCAATGAGAGACTTTGAAGCCACTGGATGGCCATATTGGCACTCCTCAGAAAAGCAGTCCTCCATAGGAATAAATGTAACAACATTACATGTATTTAAGTGTTTTTGTTGTTGTAGTGGGGACAGTAACATTAGTACTTTCTAAGTATTATATAAAATATTATATAAACTTGTTTTTTTATTTTCAAATGTTTCATTTTTCATGTTTAGCTCACATAATATAGTTTAAAAGTATGCACTAAGGTGTCTGTAATAGAATAAGTGTTTCAAAAGCAAATGTATACTTTTATAAAAGCCTTTCTATAGCTTCCAAAATATATTTTACAACGGTGGGGGAGTGCCAAGATGGAGTCGCGATGGCTTCAAGACATCGCCCCCTGTTAGTCATCTAGTGTATGTATAAATTGTTTGTTGAGACCTGACTGAGTTCCTAAAAAAAACATATGTTGCTTACGCCTGGAACCCTGCTCATTCATACATACATACATACATACATACATACATACATACATACATACATACATACATACATACATACATACATACATACATACATACATACATACATATACACACACACACAAATATGTGTGTATATTCATCTTCTTTTCACCCCTCTCTAGGCTGGAATAATGAAAATGACATGCGTGTCGTTGATGTTAAGTATGATGAGTACGCACTCATTCACACCATCAAGACCAAGGGAGGTGTTTCAACTGTGCTCAACAAACTGTATGGTAAGTTATTTTCCACTCCTCTGTTAATTCCTATAACTCAGTCTCATTTTGTCACTATTTTTCCCCCATAATTTGTTAGCAATCTTGCATTATAAATTGTAGTGTATCCTTCATAGTATATTTAGTCTGCAATGTTCTGCATGTGTGGTGTCTACAGCCCGCGGGACAGACTTGAGCCCTGACCTGCTACAGAAGTTTAAGCAGTTCTCCCTGGACACTGGCATTCTGCCTGAGAACATTGCTATCCTCCCCAAAAACGGTTCGTCCCATTTCTGTTTGTGACGTGTATTTAAGGGTTCTATTAAATCCATATCGCGGAAGTTCAGCGTTACAGCGTGGTTGAAATTTAAAGGCAATGTTCCTGCGTTAGCGGAGACTGCATTTCATGGTGCATATGTAACCGCTGCATATGTCTGCTCAATCAGATTTACCTTAACATTTCCAGCCTGCAATCTGTAATGCTTCAGCGATACCGTTTGAACAGAGCCCTAAGTTGAAAAATATTTATGGATAGAAGTGTGGAATGTCTCAGGCCTTCTTTCTCTCTTTCTACAGATGAGTGTCCCGCTGCGTAATTTCATCAATACTCATCACTTCCAAAGCGTCCTCCCTTGATCCTTCTGCATGGCTTTGCTACTTGATGGGTAGGCAGACACATGGCAACTGTGGCAACCAGGAACCACCTTTAGCTGCAGTGACCCATCTGGTTCTGCCTTAACCTGCAGCTACGCTACATTACCCACTGAAGCCTAGTTTTCCACTCCCCCGATTTGTTCCAATAATAAAATGCTTTCCGGTGCTTTATCAGTTTGTCAGGCATCCTACTCTTATATATGACAGTATTTAATACCTCTGATCCTAAGTAATATAAGCTGCTTTAGAAGTCTGAATTGATCACATATATGCCCTAATGTAAACCCAGCTGTAAAAGAAACCTTGGTGTACCATCATTCTATGGAAAATGTTATCCTACTCCTTGCAGTTATTAGTTGACAATTACATACAGTGCCGTCAGAAAGTATTCACAACCATTTACTCTTTCCACATGTTGTTGTGTTACAGCCTGAATTTAAAATGGATTAAATTGAGATTTTGTGTCAATGGCCTGTGGTGGATAAAGGTACCCAATTGTCATACAGATCAGAGGAAATAGGGATGACCTGGGATGTTCTCTTGATAAGTGTGTGAATTGGACCATTTTCCTGTCCTGCTAAGCATTCAAAATGTTTCAAGTAGTTTTGGCTGTCAGGGAAAACATATGGAGTAAAAAGTACATTATTTTATTTTGGAATGTAGTGAAGTAAAAGTAGTCAAAAATATAAATAGTAAAGTACAGATAACCATAAAAACGACTTAAGTAAAAATACTTTAAAGTACTACTTAAGTAATTTACACCACTGACTGTCCTACACACAATACCCCATAATGTCAAAGTGGAAATATGTTTTTAGAAATGTCTTGAGTCAATAAGTATTCAAGCCCTTTGTTATGGCAAGCCTAAATAAGTTCAGGAGTAAAAATGTGCTGAACAAGTAACAAGTTGCATGGACTCACTCTGTGTGCAGTAATAGTGTTTAACATGATTTTTGAATGACTACCTCATCTCTGTACCCCACACATACAACTATCTGTAAGGTCCCTCAGTCGAGCAGTGAATTTAAAACACAGATTCAACAAAAAAGACAGAAGTTTCGAATGCCTTGCAAAGAAGGGCACCTCATTGGTAAATGGCAAAACAATTAAAAAAGCAGACATTGAATATTCTTTTGAGCATAGTGAAGTGATTAATAGCACTTTGGGTGGTGTATCAATATACCCAGTCACTACAAACATACAGGCGTCCTTCCTAATTCAGTTGCCGGAGAGGAAGGAAACTGCTCAGGGATTTCACCATGGGGCCCATTGTGAGTTTAAAACAGTAAAATGGCTGTGATAGAAAATGAAGAATGGATCAACAACATTGTAGTTATGACAGAGTGAAAAGAAGGAAGCCTCTAAAGAATAAAAATATTCCAAAACATGCATCCTGTTTGCAATAAGTCGCTAAAGTAAAACTGCAAATGTGACAAAGAAATTAACTTTGTCTTGAATACAAAATGTTATGTTTGGGGAAAATCCAACACATCACTGAGAACCACTCTTCATATTTTCCAAGCATATGGTGGTGGCTGCATCATGTTATGGGTATGCTTGTCATTGGCAAGGACTAGGGAGTTGTTTAGGATTTAAAAAAAAAATGGAATACAGCTAAGCACAGACAAAATCCTATGGAAAACCTGGTTCAGTCTGCTTTCCAACAAACACTGGGAGACAAATTCACCTTTCAGCAGGTCAATAACCTAAAACACAAGGCCAGATATACACTAGAGATGCTTATCAAGACGACATTGAATGTTCCTGAGGGGCCTAGTTACATTTTCGACTTAAAATCATCTTGAAAATCTATAGCAATACTTGAAAATGGCTGTCTAGCAATGATCAACAACCAACTTGACAGAGCTCAAATACATTTTAAAATAATAATGTGCAAACATTGTACAATCCAGGTTTGCAAAGCTCTTGGAAACTTACCCAAAGACTCAGATGTAATCGCTTCTAAAGGTGATTCTAATATGTATTGACTCAGGGGTGTGAATTCTTACATCAATTAGATATTTCTGTATTTAATTTCCAATACATTTTCAAAAATGTCTAAAAACATGTTTTCACTTTTATTAAATAAAAAATGTTCAATGTTTTATTCAGGCTGTAACAACAAAATGTGGAATAAGTCAAGGGGTATAAGTACTTTCTGAAGGCACTGTACCTTTTGGTCAATTATTAAAAAGACAAACATGCAGGTAAAATACTTTGCTTTTATTATCTTTTTTCATAGCTTTTTTAACAAATACGTCAAGTACATCCATAACAACACAGTTCTGATTCCTCCTTTTATTTAAGTGTTTACATCTACACACTTTTTACAGATTTGTGTACAAAACAATAATTTACGTCCCATAGAATTCTAGTTACACTGAACTATACAACAAATTTCATGATGATGAAATAAATATAAAAATTATCACAGGGGAAGGAACTGTCGAAGCCAGAGTACAAACATACCACAAGTCTTTACGAGTTACATCTCTCTTCAGGGAACTAATACCGCTCACTGGTCACTGACATAAGTAGATGGGAGAATCTCAATCTCAAAACCCATTGGAGAAGGTCAGAGGGGATGGACCTATGGCTCTCATCCAATAGGTTTTGAGGAGGTGAGGAGCGTGTAATGTTGTGGTCATGAATTAGTGGTACCAGATAGTGTGCATCCTCACCCCGAAGGCCTTGCTGGCGCTGCATCACACTTCAGTCAGGTGTCTGATAATCAAGCTTATTAGGGGTAAAATAATGTGTATAAAGAGGGGTTTATGGGTTTGGAGTTGATACTGCTTACCTGTATATTAGAACCCTCTAACCCGATGGCATGGTTGGCCACATCTAGTATCTCACTGTGTTAAGTGAATCAACTAATAAACCTTCTCTGAAGCCACAGCTTTTACAAATGCCTTGGCTATTTGCTATGATGCAGTCAACTCCTTCACCGGACAGACAGTTCTCCTCAGAACAACGACAGTTCTCAGAATACCAAAGATAAGACAACAGGGAGATGTGGGGTCAGACTACCAGGAAGCACAATAGATACATTAACTGACATCCCTCACAACAGGCATACACACAAGCAAGCACTCAACTACATACAACACACATACTCTTCGTGTCTCAGCGTTCAAAGCATCAGGTATAATTAATGAGTTCATGACTACTGCATTCATAATTCTTAAAATAAATTGGTGGCAAGTGCTATTAGAATTGAGTTAATCTCGACCACTCTGCTCAGTGGATCTGCTTTTTCTCTCAGCAGGTGAGTGTCCATTTTATTGTGTGAATACAAACAGCTTGTAGATCATATTTTATCTTAGTCGTGTGCCAAGTTAAAGTAGGCTTAAAAATCGCCACTTTAATAAAGAACTGATTGTGGCTGTGGAGTAAAAACAATGAATCTACAAAGACCTCAGAGAGACCTGCGACTCTTGCACATTCCGCCATGCAACACTGTCACCAGCAGGGGGACATGCAGATAAAGTGCAAGTCTGTACAGGGCTTTGTCAACTTATTCCATAGGCCTTACACCGGTATATGTACACGTAAATTAATTTTCAGTTGCAGGAAAGTTGGCTTGAGAGTCATTGCGGTAAAAATAATAGATGTTCCCTGTTAATGCAGCAGACACACATGCACACACACTCACACACACACACATTCAATTGATTACGGTGTGGTGGTGGTTGCATTAGTGTTGTTCTGGTGGTATGAAGAGTGGGCAGTGCCAGGATCACTCTGCCTGCACCAAGTCCTTGTGGTGGCGTGCGATATGTTGGTTCTTCTCTGAGGGCCTGCGGAAGCCTTTAGAGCAGATCTCACAGCGGTGGGGGTAGTCTTTTGTGTGGATGGAGATCACATGGCGCTTGAACCCTGAGGCATCCCCACTGCTGTAATCACAGTACTGACACTGGTACACCCTCCTCTCCCTGGGCCCTGTGGCCAAGCCCGCAGCACTAGAACTAGCACCAGGCACCAAAACCTGCTTCTTTGCCACCGGTGCACTGGCAGAGGCAGAGGCAGGGGAAGACCCCAATAAGGTCCTTTTGGCTCCGTTCTTTTCAGGAGAGGCCTGTTGCTCCTTGGTGTGAACCGACAGGATATGGCGACTGAGCACAAAGGGGTCCGCGATCTTGAAGTTGCAGTGCCGGCACTGGTGCAGTTTCTTGGCACGGTGCGACGCCGAGTGCTTCTTCAGTTCAGACGGCCGGTGGAAACCTTTATCGCAGACGGCACATTTGTGGGGGTAGTCCTTGGTGTGCACCGATATGATGTGGCGCTTCAGGTCACTGGAGTTGGAGCTCTTGTGTTCACAGTGGGCACACTGATGGGTTTTGGCCTCCTCGTGTGTCAGCCCGTGCTGCAGCAACTCCTCCTCCTCAGCAAAGGTCTGGAAGCAGCGTTCACACTTGAAGGGCATCTCTTTGCTGTGCTTGGTCTTGACATGCGTCTTCAGGTTGGAGGAATCAGCCGACTTGTAGTCGCAGTAGAGGCAAGAGTAAGGCTTCTCGCCGGTGTGTGTGCGCATGTGTTTCTTCAGCTCGGAGGGGTGCCGGAAACCCTTGCCACATTCCACACAAATGTGGGGAAAGCTCTTACTATGGACGGCCAGCAAGTGGCGATTGAGCAGTCCTTGTTCAGCCGTCTCATAGTCACAGAATTTGCACTTGTGCATCTTGTTGGCCTGTGAAGGCACAGGGCTCTTGGGCTCACGGTGGTGGTGCTGCAGTCGATGGGAGAACAGCGCCGCCTGCTGGTGGAACTCCTTGCCACACACCTCACACTCAAACAGAGCCTTGTTGCTCAGCGTGTGCACCTCCATGTGGTTATGAAGGCTGGCCTTCTTGTTGGTGGTGAAGTCACAGTCCGTGCACTGGTACTTTTTCCTGGTCAGGACATCCTGGTGGTGGTTTTTGGTGTGGCGCTTCAGGAAGCCTCGCGACTTGAACTTCTTGCCACAGAGCATGCAGGGATATACTGTCAGAGGCTGGCCATACGGACCAATGATGATGGCTAGGATGGGAAACAGCGAGAGAGAAGAAAATTAGGACAGATACATGACTCACAGATATCACTTGACGGTGTAAAAACAACAGTATTCAAAAAATTAAACATGAAAACCCAAGCCATAGAATCAGTACCAGATAGTTATTTTGTCCCATCTGACAGCTGTGTACCTGTCTGGACCTGGCGAGGCTCAGCCCTTGTTCTCTTGTTCTTGTTTCGTTGCCTGTTGAGCTTGTCCCCTCCGTCTGATTCGTCAATGTGCAGCAGAGCACTGGCAGCACCGTTTCTGTTCTCACAGCTCTCACTGTCCTCAGAACCTGGAATAACACAGCAAACGTTCGATGCAAATGCACACCTTCTCTCACCCCTGCTAGAGCAGAGATACTTATCACTACAGAGGGCAGGTGAGCAAGAAGACATTATCCACCTTGTTAAACTGTATGTTTGTACATAAAGTGTGTTACTGACCATACGTGGCTGCCCAGGCCACAGGCATGAAGTCCTTGCTGAGAGCCGTGCCGTCGTACGACCGCTCGTGGGTCACTGGTTCCTCACCCCCCACCACCACCTCCATATAAACCTCATCAGATATCTTTGATGAACCTGCAGGGTAACATACTAGTTACAACACAACCATAAAACACACACACACACACACACACACAGAATTGATCACTTACCATGGTCCCCCTGAGACATGTACACCATCTTCTCTCGGAGCGTTCGGCCTGTAGAGTCCGTCAGTGCCACATCCTCTGTGTCTCCATCACTGATGTCCACTGTTTCTCCTACACAGACAACCACACACTGATATAATACTCCTTGGTGATCAACTATTATAGGTTATAGAATCCCTCTTTCCTGAGGTACTAAACATTATTCAAATGTCTCCTTACCCAGGTCATCCTCCCCAGAGTCTGCCTTGAAGATGTACACCTTGATCACCTCCTGGCCGTCCTCATCCTTCTCCACCTCCTGGTCCTCCTCGGCTCCCTCTACAGTCACCTCTGTGCCATCGTCTGACACCATCTTGCCTGCCTCATCCACTGGAGGAAGACGAAAAGAGACAGACAGAGTGAGAGATCCATTCACTACTGGTCATTAGTTTAACTGTAATGTTATCTTTATAAAGAGGCCAGGTGACAGTGGTATTGATGTAGAACTGGAGAGGAGAGAAGCAGCCTGGTACTCACATGAGATCATCAGGTAGTCCCCACAGCCGTCTGTGTCTTGCTCTGGGTCCAGTTCATCCTGGGTATGCCCGTCTGCGACCATCACATCCTCAGGGATGTCCCCCATGGCAACACCTTCGTCCTCCCCCTCCAGTGACATCACACACGTCTCCACAGCAACATCCTCGTCCTCATCGCAGTGCACATACTCAGACACCACGTCCTCAACAGCATCCTGGATTACCAGCTCGTCTGAAGCAAATCCATGCACCGCCATTCCCTCCCCCTCCCCCTCCGACACCAGCACAGTCTCCTGCAGCTCCACCACAAACTCCTCCCCTGCAGCACCACCCTCATCTGGAACACATCAACACAGGAACAGTTGGATATATTCAGCATAGGCCTACATAAACATGCTGCAGAAGACACATTCATGCACTCTTACACAGACAATAACAACAAAAAACTTGGAAGACATGTTAGATTGTTGTGCAGAACAACGAACAGTACAGGGAATTACTTGAATTCGCAAACAAAATGTTGCTATTACCTGATCCATGGAGAATGATTTTAGGCTCTTGGGAATGTAGTGCCAGCCTGGTCTCGTCCTCATCCATTGTCCTTACACCTCATTGGTCACTGCAGCACTGGAGGCAAGAATTGACCAGTCAAATCAGTCACATAGGCCTAATGGCCAACCAAAATGAGTCTACCACAGGGGTGAAACTTTCACTGGGGACGGGGGGAGACATGACCCCAACATATTCTAAAATTCCATTTTTGTTCCCCCCGTTTTATCATTGCTGTGTGATACTAAAAGCGTCATAGGTGTGCTTAAGAACCATGCGGAAGCCTCAGAGCGGTTGGGTAGGTTGTTTGCCGGTTTCAGCAGGCAGGATTTAGGACTGCACGGAAACCACAGAGCGTGCAGGCAGGCTGTATGAAGGCAAAGGTATTATTATAGGACCAGCGCGGTGCTGCTGTCTGCATCTGCTGTGCATTTTCTCCAGGTTGTAAAAGCAAGCAGAGCAGAAACTGGCTACTTTTTATTTGATTGATGCAGCTGGCAAGGTAACTGTCGTTTGACTTAACAGAAAAAATGTATTTATTCCCAGTGCTGAGCTAGTAGTGTAACTGGCATGTAACATGACATGTTTCATACCTCTCAAGAAGTTGTCTGAAGAGAACTAACCAGCTAGCTAGTAGCTGCCACAGCGCTAGCCTCTAGCAATCTGTCAGATAGCAGCATCTAACAGCTGTTCTGTGTATGGAAATGTTTTGTAGCCTTTTTGTCCATTTTCAACAGAAGCAAATTAACTTGCCTAGTTTATGCTAGTTGATGTAGAATTAGAGCTAGTCAAAAGTTGGCTAACGTTAGCTAGCCAGCTCACTAACTTTAGCTATTATTTTTGCCTCAATTACACTAGACCTGAATCAAACGAGGAAACCAGTGACCAAAAATTTTGAGGGACAATATTCAGATTTTTTTTGGACAGCGCAATGTGAGTTTTTATTAGTCAGTACAGCAATGTAACGTTATTGATCTGTCAGTTTCTCTAGCTAATTCCCTACCTTTCACTCTGACACGGTATAAACAGCTCTACAGGCTACACTGTCATGGCAGTCAGTACACAACACTATGCTCATCGTGTCTAAGGAGATCAGATGGTGACAGGTGTCCCAGCAGGATCAGACAGCCAGGGAAGACCAGTTTACAGAGCTCAGGTGAATATTGCAGTATATAAAAATCAGTGAATGGATACAAAGTTCCATCTTCCGTTGATGGGTAGGCTACAGTCTGGGATCTGGGAATAACGGTCATTTCAATTATTGAATCACGGATGCTGTTCTTGGATAATATAATGTATAAATGTACACCAAGGTCATTATTGTTCAAGCCTCGTCTGAGCAGGATCAGATGGTGACAGGGGACTCAGCAGGGTCAGGCAACCAGGGAAGACCAGTCTGACAGCACTGAGGTGAACTTTTGCAGATACAACACTTTATTATCTCTGTGTAGAAAACACTGGACAAGCCAGAAGCTTCATAGATTGAAACTATTTTAAGGCAGTCTGACAAATCTCTAAAGTTGATTTCCAAACAGTATCAAGGCTCGAGAGGCTTTTCCCGATGACACAAAACACTTCAAGCAAAAATGTGAGGAAGACCTGGGAGACACTATTGATGATGATGAATGGATACTGATATGTTTGAATGTCCAGTAATGTTCATTTATAGCGGCTAAGAAATGCATCGCTATTAATTGGAAGGTTGGTTATCTTCCCACAATGTCACAATGGATGGCAGAAATGTCAAGATATGCAATCACTAGTTTTGATTCATTATAAGATTAAGAGTATACTGTGCAATTTTCATAAGGTATGGGTGCCTTATGTGGCATACTGTATGACAAAAGGGGTCTGTATTGAAAACATTCGATTTTTTTAGTTGAGCAGTTGCAAATAGATACTTTTTTTCATGGCACACAAAACACCTGTCTGATTTGAGCCAGTCTCAGTGGACTAAACAATTGGAGGCCACAGGGATGCCAGTCCAAGAATATGAGGATTGTGGCTCAGATGCATAAGGCACATCTCTCTCCAGAATGCGCTGCTCTCTCCCGCCAATTTGTTGGTATTGAATGTTTCATAATTTCATTGTGTGCATTGTTTTCTGTGTATCAATTCCCCATTACATATAATCACCAGTAGTAGCCTACATTTACCGTTAATTCCCATAATTTCTAATCTGCAATGTTTGTTTGGTTATGCTAATTTCTGTTAATGCATTCAATATATTATTATTAGTCATTTACCGTTCTCATTATCAGAGTGGACATCTGTTTTGCAGAACTCACAACTTATGCTACACAAGAGAAACACGTTTTTGTTTATTTAATTCCATTTACGAGTTCTGTCAATTTATTTATCGTCTTTTGTTTGAAACGTTCCTGTCAGTCAAAGTTTAGTAAGGATGCGCACCCGATTACGCATATAGAAGTAGGACTAGTCTACCTGGCCTCTGCACAAATGTAGGCCTATAAATGTGGCCATTTGGGGATGTCTGAGTATTTCTGATTGCCTTAACTCACCACCACTAATGAGCTGTGGCGCTTCTCAAAGCCATTTTCCCCCTCAAACAGCAAGTAAACAAAGTCTGTTTTTATAATCAATTGATAATGACAATATTTCCAGCTCTCCCTTTCGATAACCATTCGGCATGAAAGGGAAAAATTGAATATTCTGATCCAGTGGAAACATTATAAAATATTTGATTACTTCTTATCCCTTGCACAAATAGCCTACAGCTGTGTCTGTCTGGCGCAACTAGAAGGCCCAGAATATTTCATACAATGTTTCAAGTTTGCTAGCAGGAGATTCTGGGCCCAGTTTATACAATGTTTCAAGTTTGCTAGCAGGAGATTCTGGGCCCAGTTTATACAATGTTTCAAGTTTGCTAGCAGGAGATTCTGGGAGACCCAGTTTATACAATGTTTCAAGTTCGTTGCTGACAGGCCATTCGTAGCCAATGTGATTTATTGGATATTTATTTTTATCAGGATATTTTCTACCTGCAGGCTGCAATGTTTTTATGTGTTGGCTTTATGTAGGCTATTTTTACATAGTTGACAATGGCAATAAAAGTTACTTTTAGATTTATATAATTTTTATTTAGATAGAATGTCGATTAACCACAAACAATGATTTTTAGATACAAAGACTGTTATAAATTAAATGAAACTATTCCATGAAAATGAGCATATGCAAATCATAACTGGCACGCAGATTGGTAGATTTTTAAAAATAAATTGGCACTCCAAATGGAAAAAGTTGCCGACCACTGGTATAGCCTATTACTGGCGACTTCAGGAGAGTAACAGCAGAATCTGCGAATACCAGCAGCAGTGGGAGGAAGGGGGTCAGGAAAAAAATAAATTATCTTCTGGTTGGGCTAACTTGATCTCTGGCTCCCTTGAGTCTTAATTATTTAATAAAACAGCGTGCTTAAAGCATCAGACAAGGTTAGTAGCCTACATTAGGGAGGGTGTGTCTGTATAATGGTAAAATACACGTTTAAACATTTTGACTAAATTGATTGGTCGAAAGAAAAGGCTACTCTTGGTTGACCAATATTATTTTTTGTCAGGAACAGCCCTGGTAGAAATACAGGAAATGAGCTTTAGATGCCCCAAACAATCCTGAGGGAGGTCCCCCCTGCCAGTTTATGTCCCATAGTCAAATCCTAAATCTCAAACATATTTTTCTCTCTAACAAGAAGCAATCATGTTACAATGTAACATATATCATTAAGCACATGTATTTCACATCCTGTGAAATGTAGCCATGTCCCAATCTGTCTAGACATCAATTATATTGGTCTGCACTTCATTTGGGGGCAATCTAAACTAGCTAGCTATGTTACTTGGCCTACTGAGGAAGGGTATAGGCAGCGATTAGGCTTATTACATTTATGATAGGAATGGAAATATCATACTTTTGTTGTAATGTGCTTTGACATAACGAGCGACGTTTTCAGCCATGCAAAAACTTGCAATGTGAAGGAATCCATGTGGTTACTCGCCGAAATGCATCGAGACAAAAAGGGTTCGGGCAACGTGCCGTTTAATTTCTCGTCCAATTCACCCACCCCCATGGCCAAATCTGACAGCAGTGGTGTGGCGCACAAGTGTGGGAGCGCGAGACAGGCAGTGCAGCTGCATAATGAGCTGATCAGACTCAAAACCTTTAGCTGGCCTAACATGAAAATAGGAACGAACTCAGTACAAAAACGACTGGTATAATGTATATGTATGCAAGAAAACAACATTTAAGACAAAAGGTCTGCAAGCAAACAATATAAGGACATTTCACTAAATGATCTGGCGGTTGTAGTAAAATGGTTACGTCATACCTAATATAAATCAAACAGTAGCTCGTCTAGCTAAATGTGGTTAATGTTGTTTAAAACAAATGAGAGGCAGCTTTGAGCTAGTTAACTTAAATGGAAACATGAGTTTCATGACAAGAGCCCACACATCCATCCGATAGTCAATATCAATGCATTTTGCTAGCTATTTCGCGAGCCACCTGAAAGGTTTATTGCTATAGGTAACTATGGCGGCTAGCCTGGCTAGCTAACGCCCATTTCCTTCAGTGTTTTCAAAAACAGAAGTACGCCATTTTGTGTTGGAGATCACTGGACAAACATTTTGCCCACTATTGCATAATAATGCATACACGGCATCATATTTGAACATGGTGGCTACTATTGTATTTTGTGGTGGTATCTGACTAGCAGACTAATGTTACCGATGTTTAGAAAAATCCCCTCCCGGATTTTCTAGGCCGTAATTGTGGCCTGCTTAAGGCCTGGGCCCAAATAAGCAAGAAAGGCCCAACTCCTCGTGCGCTTCTCCACTTGTCAGATAGAAAAATAGAATAATGTAAACGCAATCACATATGCAAGGCATTTCATATGCTCCGTGCACATAAAAAAGCGCAAGATAACCTGCTTACCAGATTTTGTAGTACGGGTTGGCCTCTCTCCGTCGCTCGATTTCCAGGCCGTCCGGTTTCCCCAGACTCGGGCAGGATTCAATCGGGAGTTTGCGCTAGCTGGGCGGGCCGCTGAGGCGCAGGGAGGGAGGGGCCGAGACTTTCGAAGCTCCACTGATACTCAGAATCGCTACAGCCCCCAGCTCCGCCAGCACCAAGGCCGCCGTCAGCATTCACGTCACAGCCAGAAAGTCGTAGGAAAATGCGGAAGAAGTCTGGAAACCTAACTGGTAATTGCAGGCAGGCCACGATCAGGGACTCAACACCGCCTCTGTTTGCTTTGCATACCATTTGAAAGACTGGTTTAGTTTGTTCATGTATTGGTTCATTGAACGTCTCTAAAAAAATCAAAAACAAACTGCGAGAACTTTAACTGCTGCCGCCATTTATTAGCAAGATACTGTTATTTTACATCTATATTTAGCCCTGTATAAAACCCTTGGTTTGTTACTACCAGCTTACACTACATGTTAACTTCACGGCTACATATTTGCCAGTGATTGACCACTTGGTTATTTGACACTATTTATTATTACAGTTGATATCCCTTGATCTTCTCTCTTGCCTGAAATGTGATGCCTTTTGAGATAAGAACATATTTTGAATGTAGCAAGAGAGAGACTAGCTGACAGGGGGCTCGATTTCTTCCTGTGCTGAGGGACACGCTCTACCACATGTACGGTAAAAGCCCAGGTCTCGGGTAGAAGCCGTAAAACACTTACACAAACAGTAGCCTATTCCCCAAGAAATGTCTCTGTGCACAAAGCCCCACATGTTAGCAGGGGACACGTACTTCTACAGCACCCATGACACCATAATAATCCCACTAGTGTAGCGGGAGAGAGAACAGCATCTATTGTACAGTTTTACGGTATAGAGGCTACTGCTCTACCACCTGTAATACGAAAGCACAGGCCTCAGCTAAAGGCAATAGACCACTCACAGTCACACACTGTATTACACAAAAATACTTTATACGATTTGTGTGCAAAGAAAGAACAGAAAACTAACCCACCCATATGAGTGGAGCAGGGTAATGCTACCCATAGTCATTTTAATTCTGTATCCTTTAGTCTTTTCCAGTTGAAGTTCTACAGTAGTTCAGGTGGGCATCACATTGTCCAGAGCAAGCTGCCTTGTCCACGAGCAGTTTCACTGCTTCCTCTTCCCACTCAAAATCTGAGAGGGAATCCTCACTGGAGTCTTCCTTCAGTCCCAATGGCACAACTATCTGGGGTGCTTCACAATACTTCCTTCCATGTCTTTTTCTCTTGTCTAATTTTGGGCAGGTTCCATTCTCTAATGGTTGTTTTTTCCCTCTGTTACTTCATTATTCTCATCCTGTAGAAAGATGTAGAAAGAAACTGATCGGGAATCAAGAATGGCTACCAGTACTTGAAAGTGGCTTCTTCTATGTCCTGTTTTCTAATGCACAGTGTATTGATTCATGTAAAAATAACCAAGCAAGTAGAATTTATGGTGTGCATGAATATGTTGGATGTAGACTCACCTTCAGTGTACCCCCAAGGATATACAGATGTGTCTTGCGGGCAGCTGTGGTGCATGCACGGGCAGAGGTGCGAGTTGATGGGAGGGGTATGGAGTTAGTGGCAGGTTGTGAGGGATGGGATGTTGTAGAAACCACAGAAGAGGGTGGTGCAGCAGGAGACCTATGATCAAGTGAAGACTATATTGCAGTCTGTCACGAGTCATAAACCACAGTTACTCAAATAATGTTACACACACAAACCACACACTTACACCCACATGCACACACCCCTCACACCTACGCTGCTGCTAAATTATTATTGATTCGATTTATTACTACCATTCTGCTGCTGTTCATTGATTATTGATTGCCATTACCATTCGTATCTAGATATTTATCCTGCTACTGGTCACTATTACTCCTGTTTACATGTATATACATTATTTTACCATTAGTAAATTACCATAAATATTTATATATTCCCGTTACCAGTCTCTCACACACTCACAATAACACCCCACTCCACTTATGCTGCCATATTGCTTATTATTATTATTATTATTAATCCTGCTACCAGTCACCTAATCCCTGTCTACATGTACCTCAACTACTCTAGTATCCCTGGGCATTGTTCATTTGGTACTGGCACTGACCCTGTATATGTAACAGTTTAACTTTAGTCCGTCCCCTCGCGCGAACCAGGGACCCTCTGCACACATCAACAACAGTCACCCACGAAGCATCGCTCCACAAAAGCCGCGGCCCTTGCAGAGCAAGGGGAACCACTACTTCAAGGTCTCAAAGCGAGTGACGTAACCGATTGAAACGCTATTAGCGCGCACCACCGCTAACTAGCTAGCCATTTCACATCCGTTACATATATACTATACTGAACAAAAATATAAATGCAACATGAAACAATTTCAAAGGTTTTACTGGGTTACAGTTCATATAAGGAAATCAGTCAATTGAAATATATTCATTAGACGCTAATCTATGGATTTCACATGACTGGGGAGCCAGGCCCAGCCAATCGGAATGAGTTTTTCCAGACAAAAGGGCTTTATTACAGACAAAAATACTCATCAGCACCCCCTATGATGATCCCGTAATTGAAGAAGCCGGATTTGGAGGTCCAGGGCTGGCGTGGTTACTCATGGTCTGCGGTTATGAGGCCGGTTGGACGTATTGCCAAATTTTCTAAAATGGAGGCGGCATATGATAGAGAAATGACAGCTCTGGTGGACATTCCTGCAGTCAGGAAGCCCATTGCATGCTCCCTCAAAACTTGAGACATCTGTGGTATTGTGTTGTGTGAAAAACTGCACATTTTAGAGTGGCTTTTTATTGTCCCCAGCACAAGGTGCACCTGTGTAATGACCATGCTGTTCAATCAGCTTCTTTATAAGAATTTGTTCTTTAAGAATTTGTTCTTAACTGACTTGCCTAGTTAAATAAAGGTAAAAAAAATAAATAAAAAAATAAAAATAAATAAAAAATATATATAAAAAAATATGCCACACCTGTCAGGTGAGTGGATTATCTTGGCAAATGATAAATTCTCACTAACAGGGTTGTAAACAAATTTGTGGTCAAAATTTGAGAGAAATTGTGCTTATGGAACATATCTGGGATCTTATATTTCAGCTCATGAAACATGGGACCAACACTTTACATGTTGCGTTTATATTTTTGTTCAGTATACAGTATATACAGTGCCTTCAGAAGGTATTCACACCCCTTTACTTTTTCCAAATGTTGTTGTTTTACAGCCTGAATTTAAAATGTATTAAATTGAGATTTTGTGTCACTGATCTACACACAATACCACATGTCAAAGTGGATTTTTTTTGTTGAATTTTGTACAAATTAATAAAAAATGAAAAGCTGAAACGTCTTGAGTCAATAAGTATTCAACCCCTTTGTTATGGCTAGCTTGAATAAGTTCAAGAGTAAAAATGTGCTTAACAAAATCACAATAATAAATTCTGTGTTCAATAAAAGTGGTTCATGTGATTTTTGAATGACTAGCCCATCTCTATACCCAACACATACAATTATCTGTAAGGTCCCTCATTCGAGTAGTGAATTTCAAGCACAGATTCAAGCACAAAAACCAGGGAGGTTTTTAAATGCTTCGCAAAGCAGGGCACCAATCGGTAGATGTGTAAAAAACTTTAAAAAACAGTGCTTCCTAACTCAATTGCTGGAGAGGAAGCAAACTGCTCAGGGATTTCACCATGAGGCTGATGGTGATTTTAAAACAGTTACAGAGTTTAATGGTTGTGATATGAGAGAACTGAGGATGGATCAACAACATTGTATTTACTCCACAATACTAACCTAAATGACAGAGTGAAAAAAGGGAGCCTGTACAGAATATAAATATTCCAAAACATGCATCCTGTTTGCAACAAGGCACTTAATTGAAGTAATACTGGAAAAAAATGTGGCAAAGAAATGTACTTTCTGTCCTGAATACAAAGTGTTGTTTTGGGGGGAAATTCAACACAACACATCACTGAGTACCACTCTTCATATTTTCAAGCATTGTGGTAGCTACATCATGTTATGGGTATGCTTGTCATCAGCAAGGACTAGGGTTTTTTGGGGATAAAAAGAAACGGAATAGAGCTAAGCACAAGCAAAATCCTAGAGGAAAACCTGGTTCAGTCTGCTTTCCAACAGACACTGGGAGATGAATTCATCTTTCAGCAGGACAATAACCTAAAACACAAGGCCAAATCTAAGATGGAGTTGCTTACCAAGACGACATTGAATGTTCCTGAGTGGCCTAGTTACAGTTATGACTTAAATCGGTGTAGAAATGTATGGCAAGACTTGAAAATGGCTGTCTAGAAAATATCAATAACTAACTTGACAGAGCTTGAAGAATTTAAAAAAGAATATCGGGCAAATATTGTACAATTCATGTGTGCAAAGCTATTAGAGACTCAAAGACTCACAGCTGTAATCGCTGCCAAAGGTGTTTCTAACATTGACTCAGGGAGGTGAATACTTATCTAATCAAGATTTGTTTTTATTTTTCATTAATTTGTAATAAATGTTAGCATTACATTACAGAATATTTTGTGTAGATCGTTGACCAAAAATGACAATTAAATCTATTTGAATTCCACTCTAAAACAAAAGAAAATGGAAAATATCAAGGGCTGTGAATACTTTCTGAAGAGACTGTAGCTGACATTCTCCAGTTTTGTCACGCCCTGACCTTAGAGATCCCTGTTTATTCTCTATATTTTTTCTAGAAAGAGTCTTGGTCATTCCAAACTTCTTCAATTTAAGAATGATGGAGGCCACTGTGTTCTTGGGGACTTTCAATGCTGCAGACATTTGTTGGTACCCTTCCCCAAATCTATGCCTCGACACAATCCTGTCTCAGAGCTCTACGGATAATTCCTTCGACCTCATGGCTTGGTATTTGCTCTGACATGCACTGTCAACTGTGGGACCTTATATAGACAGGTGTGTGCCTTTCCAAATCATGTCCAATCAATTTAATTTACCACAGGTGGACTCCAATCAAGTTGTAGAAACATTTCAAGGATGATCAATGAAAACAGGATCCACCTGAGCTCAATTTCGAGTCTCATAGCAAAGGGTCTGAATACTTACAGTACCAGTCAAAAGTTTGGGCACACCTACTCATTCAAAGGTTTTTCTTTATTTTTCTATTTTCTACATTCTAGAATAATAGTTAAGACATCAAAGCAATGAAATAACACATATGGAATCATGCAGTAATCAAAAAATTGTTAAACAAATCAAAATATATTTTATATTTGAGATTCTTCAAAGTAGCCACCCTTTGCCTTGGTGACAGCTTTGGACATTATTGGCGCTACCTGCTCGAATGCATAGTGCCAACTGTAAAGTTTGGTGAAGGAAGAATAATGGTCTAGGGCTGTTTTTCATGGTTCGGGCTAGGCCCCTTAGTTTCAGTGAAGGTAAATCTTAAGGCAACGGCATACAATGACATTCTAGACGATTCTGTGCTTCCAACTTTGTGGCAACAGTTCGGGGAAGGTCCTTTCCTGTACTGGCCTGCACAGAGCCCTGCCCTCTACCCCGTCGAACACCTTTGGGATGAATTGGAACGGCGACTGCGCGCCAGGCCTAAATACCCAACATCAGTGCCCGACCTCACTAATGCTTTTGTGGCTGAATGGATGCAAGTCCCTGCAGCAATGTTCCAACATCTAGTGGAGAGCCTTCCAAGAAGATTGGAGGCTGTTGTAGCAGCAAAAGGGGGACCAACTCCATATTAATTCCCATGATTTTGGAACAAGATGTTCGATGAGCAGGTTTCCACATACTTTTGGTCATGTAGTGTATCTAGGTGAGACATTTAACAACAAAGGCAGACTTGATCATGTGCGCATCGTCTTGTATAATGAATATATGGCCCCTTACCCATATTTCATTATCCACTCCTGCAATGTTGTTAGGCTACTGACTTGTTTGAGAAGAGTTGCTAAAGGACGATTAGAATACTGACTTCACGAGCCAATGTCAAATCCACCTTTCCTGAGCTAATGAGCACTGGAAAAAGACCACAAAAACTTTACAGTAAACTGATTGTCGACATTTGCATTCTGCTATTTGTTAAATAACAAGTTACTATCAAGTAATTATCAGGTTATTCATTGGCTTTATTATGAGAGCACCGGCCTATAGTAGATGAACCAGAACTGAGGGAAGGTAACAAGTACAGATTGGAATGCAGCCAGAGAAGCAGCATGTTCCCTCAGACACCGTAGGTACTTGAAGCTTGGCACCGCAAAAAAGGATCATGTACAAGGTGAGAATATAAACTTTATTTACTACGTAACAACTAAATCACTTGCATTAATGTATGTGGTCTCCAGTCCACATAGATTTATTGTCGTGTTTTTTTTTTTTTTTTTTTAATTGAATAGCGATCTGTTTCATAAAAAAAATATTTAGGGGACTCGAACTCCCGGTGACGCACCAGAGGCTTTTAAGAACAGCGAGCCAGATACCAGACTGTCAAGGGCATTGCATTGCAGGAAATGCATAATGTAGTATAAAACCTATAATAAAAAAATACATTTAAAAATGCAGTATGTCGGGCACATTAATAACCAACTGAACAACGTTAACTCCTTCTGGCGCTGTAAAGTAGCCAATATGTCACCAGTAATCCATAGCCAGCTAATGTAAAAAGTGAATAAACTCGCTTAGTTCGTTTTTCACACGTGTTATTTAACCAGTGAGTTTACCATTTTGTCATCTTGTTGCTACAGTGTGGAAATGCTTTAGGCTATGATGTGATTGCTAGAAGTTCATGAACTGGACAGACACTCGATAAACCGGTAAATGTGTGTAGCTATCAAGTCCCCACTTAATGGGATTAACAATACACTTATTTGACACTAGATGGCAACATAGTTTTTTGGTAAATCTTAAGGGCCTCAATTCTCAATTTTATTACAACTTCTAGCTTCTACTCCTAGGGTGTTTGCAGGTCTGAATGGACTGTTGGACCTGTGAAACGTTCAACATTGGGATGGCTCCATTGAGCCCTCCAATAGTAGGTCTCAGCTGCAAAATGTAATATTTTAGCCAAATATTTGGAAAGTATTTATTCGGTATTCAATTGTTTTTTTCCCCTTTAATTTTCATACTTAATATTAATGAAAGCAATATTCACATTATCTAAAATGTGTGTCTGTGTGTTCATGTGTTTGACCTTTGCACACAAGCACGAGCCAAGTCTATAATCCACAGATCAGTGTGTCAAACTAAATTCATGTAAATTATTGACTCAGTCAAAAAAAGAAAAAAAACCTGAAGAGCTTCCAATACATATTTTTGTTATTATGTGTTTCAGAAAGAGATCAAAACTTTGTGAAATTGAGTGTGTTGTGTAAATGTTTCTTTGTTCCAAAATGTGACATGTGTGTTTGCTTATCTTCAGGCTATGCTGTAGAGTGGATATGCTCTCAACTGCAAAACGTGAATAACAGCCTTGAGACCTACCATTTCTCTGAGAGTGTAGACCAAACTGTTGATGTCCCAGTTGTTCTGTGTCTCCTCAGGTAGCAGGGGTGGCTGCTGTGCCTGTAACTCTCAGCCTGATGTCAGGTACTGTGTTTGCTGCCGCCGAGGACAAGCCCAATGTCACCTTAAATACAAATGAGGTACTGCATTGTGCACAGAATCACACTTTCTGAAGTCTGTCAGCATACTTCCTGTCTGAGGCAAGCCAACATTGGTATGAGGTAACTGACCCATGTAAAATGTTGTTTGTTACAGCTCTCCCTCTACACTACACCGCAGCAGAAGTTCCGCAATGTGGAGCCAGGTGTTACCACTCTAAGGAAACTGGCAGAGCCATATGTTACTTGGTGTCAGGTACATTGATAACCCTACTCACCAGTGAGCTACTGGGTGACAGTCATTATTTCCTTTGTTAGGAACAGTCTTTCCTCTCAGAAAATAAAGACAGTTGTTGGGTGTTTGTTTAGATATGTAATTCTAGGGAAGATTCATAATGTCTGATAGCCCAGCCTCACTGCATAGACCCAAAATAACTTCACATGGGCACTGAAATGTGAAATGTTTTTTCCATGCTTTACATTATCATCCCAGCTGCTTTTACATATTTTACAATGCACCCTTTTTTCTGTGACCTCCAAAGATTTACTATGATTAGTTGTGACCGGTAAATATTAACTACAGTAGGTCTCACTAGTGTCATTCATCTAAATTTTTCTTTGCGTATTGAGTATCCACAGTAATTATTTTCCCAGAGACCAGTTAATATTTACTGGTATTCCTATGTGTCTACAGCAGGGTTTCTTCAACTATGGGTCGGGACCCAATGTGGGCTCTGGGCATATGAAATGTGGGTCGTGAGTTATACATCTATAATAACACACTCTTAGTTATACATCTATAATAACACACTATTTGTTCTTAATTTGGGTCGTTGGAGGAAGATTTTGGGTAATGGGAGCACAGTACATTTCTAATTTGGGTCTCGAGCTGAAAAAGTTTAAGAACCCCTGGTCTAGAAATACTGTACATTGTGTTTCACCAAGGTCAGTTTATTTTTATTTATTTTTATTTCACCTTTATTTAACCAGGTAGGCTAGTTGAGAACAAGTTCTCATTTGCAACTGCGACCTGGCCAAGATAAAGCAAAGCAGTTCGACACAAACAACACAGAGTTACACATGGAATAAACAAACATACAATCAATAATACAGTAGAAAAGTCTATATACAGCATGTGCAAATGAGGTAGGATAAGAGAGGTAAGGCAATAAATAGCAAAGTAATTACAATATAGCAATTAAACACTGGAATGGTAGAATGTGCAGAAGATGAATGTGCAAGTAGAGATCCTGGGGTGCAAAGGAGCAAGATAAATAAATAACAGTATTGTCACGATCGTCGTAACTTTGTATAGAGGACCAAGGCGCAGCATGATAACAATACATCTTCCTTTATTAAGAAGACGAAACAAACGAACAAAAACAACAAACAGACGACCGTGAAGCTATACAAACAAATAGTGCTGACACTAAACATAGACAATTACCCACAAAAGCCTACTGCCTATGGCTGCCTTAAATATGGCTCCCAATCAGAGACAATGAATGACAGCTGTCTCTGATTGAGAACCATTCAGGCAACCATAGACTTACCTAGACACCTACACTCAACACAAACCCATACACTCTCCCAAAACCCCCTATACCATACAACCACCCCAGACGAGACAACTATACACAAACATCCCCCCTGTCACACCCTGACCTAACCAAAATATTACAGAAAACAAAGATAACTAAGGCCAGGGCGTGACAAGTATGGGGATGAGGTAGATTGGATGGGCTATGTACAGGTGCAGTGATCTGTGAGCTGCTCTGACAGCTGGTGCTTAAAACTAGTGAGGGAGGTAAGAGTCTCCAGCTTTAGTGATTTTTGCAGTTCGTTCCAGTCATTGGCAGCAGAGAACTGTAAGGAAAGGCGGACAAAGGAAGAATTGGCTTTGGGGGTGACCAGTGAGATATACCTGCTGGAGCACGTGCTACGGTTGGGTGCTGCTATGATGACCAGTGAGCTGAGATAAGGCGGGGCTTTACCTAGCAGAGAGTTGTAGATGACCTGGAGCCAGTGGGTTTGGCGTCGAGTATGAAGCGAGGGCATACAGGTCGCAGTGGTGGGTAGTATATGGGGCTTTGGTGACAAACGGATGGCACTGTGATAGACTGCATCCAATTTGTTGAGAACAGTGTTGGAGGCTATTTTGTAAATTACATCGCCGAAGTCGAGGATCGGTAGGATGGTCAGTTTTATGAGGGTATATTTGGCAGCCTGAGTGAAGGATGCTTTGTTGCGAAATAGGAAGCCGATTCTAGATTTAATTTTGGATGGGAGATGTTTAATGTGAGTCTGGAAGGAGACTTTACAGTCTAACCAGACACCTAGGTATTTGTAGTTGTCCACATATTCTAAGTCAGAACCGTCCAGAGTAGTGATGCTGGACGGGCGGCCAGGTGCGGGCAGCGATCGGTTGAAGAGCATGCATTTAGTTTTACTTGCATTTAAGGGCAGTTGGAGGCCACGGAAGGAGAGTTGTATGGCATTGAAGCTCGTCTGGAGACACTAACACAGTGTCCAAGGAAGGGCCAGAGGTATACAGAATGGTGTCATCTGCGTAGAGGTGGATCAAAGAATCACCAGCAGCAAGAGCGACATCATTGATGTATACAGAGAAGAGAGTCGGCCCGAGAATTGAACCCTGTGGCACCCCCATAGAGACTGCCAGAGGTCCGGACAACATGCCCTCCGATTTGACACACTGAACTCTATCAGAGAAGTAGTTGGTGAACCAGTCGAGGCAGTCATTTGAGAAACCAAGGCTGTTGAGTCTGCCAATAAGAATGTTGTGATTGACAGAGTCTAAAGCCTTAGCCAGGTCGATGAATACGGCTGCACAGTAATGTCTCTTATCGGTTGCGGTTATGATATCGTTTAGTACCTTGAGCGTGGCTGAGGTGCACCCATGACCAGCTCTGAAACCAGATTGCATAGCGGAGAAGGTACGGTGGGATTCGAAATGGTCGGTAATCTGTTTGTTAACTTGGCTTTCGAAGACCTTAGAAAGGCAGGGTAGAATAGATATAGGTCTGTAGCAGTTTGGGTCTACAGTGTCTCCCCCTTTGAAGAGGGGGATGACCGCGGCAGCTTTTCAATCTGGGAATCTCAGACGATATGAAAGAGAGGTTGAACAGGCTAGTAATAGGGGTTGCAACAATTTCGGCAGATCATTTTAGAAAGAGAGGGTCCAGATTGTGATTTGTAAGGGTCCAGATTATGCAGCTCTTTCAGAACATCAGCTATCTGGATTTGGGTGAAGGAGAAGTGCGGGAGGCTTGGGCGAGTTGCTGTGGGGGGTGCAGGGCTGTTGACCGGGTTAGGGGTAGCCAGGTGGAAAGCATGGTCAGCCGTAGAAAAATGCTTATTGAAATTCTCAATTATAGTGGATTTATCGGTGGTGACAGTGTTTCCTAGCTTCAGTGCAGTGGGCAGCTGGGAGGAGGGGCTCTTATTCTCCATGGACTTTACAGTGTCCCAGAACTTTTTTGAGTTTGTGCTACAGGATGCAAATTTCTGCTTGAAAAACCTAGCCTTAGCTTTCCTAACTGCCTTTGTATATTTGTTCCTAACTTCCCTGAAAAGTTGCATATCACGGGGGCAGTAAATCTGTACTGCGCATTTCACATGGATGAATCCATGCTGCAATCGATAATCATTGCACGTGTTGGAATGATTTTGTCTGTTTGCTGTGAAGTGTTAGTCGTGATTGTGCTGCTCTGCTTCTGCCCCTGTGATCACACCAAGCTGCCCTTTTAGCAAACAAGCCATTCGGCAGTGGAAAAGGTTCAGGTACTCCCCATAGCCACAAACACATACACTTGTGTACACACACACACACACACACACACACACACACACACACACACACACACACACACACACACACACACACACACACACACACACACACACACACACACACACAGAGAGAGAGAGAGAATCATCAGACTCACAGAGGGGGATAAAGATTAAGCTGATTAGTTAATTCTAAGAGACTGGTAAAGTACTCTGAAAAGAATGTAAAAATTCTGACGCATGCCAGACCTTACAATGCCTGGATAGGTCTTTTTTTTGTATCAGCTAACCACATCATATGTTTTAGCAATCTGTGAGTCGATGACACACTCAAGCATTGGTTGATGCGTGCAATGTCTGAGCAGGGTAACGCGACATCTGTGTTTGTCACTGTGATCACTGTTTCTTAGTTGCCCTTCTGACCTCTTCCCCATTGGCTCTTTCAGTCCAGAGATAAGCAGCTCATTAACATACAGCACATGTTTGTCAGTACAGTGCCTTGGCTGGAACTTTATTGGTAGTTGTTCTTGTACAGTGCAGAATGTCTTTACAATGGGTCAAGGGTACACAAAGTGCTGTTGTTTGATGTTTAACTCGAGCACTCTACTGGATAACAGAATGGCCAGTGCTTTAGGCCCACAGAACTGGATGAGGTTTCTGGGGGCATGGCAGTCCTACCACTAGTTATACTACCAGTATAACCATCACAGTACAAACAACGTAAAGCATCACAGTAAACTTAAATTGAAGACTATTCGGCAAGAGCATATTTACTATGAAATATCGTATTATCATGTTATCATATTATTAAATGTGAACTTATTCTTTAACAATTAAAAATAAGCATTTATCCATTCTTGAATGGCTCTCAAGGTGCAGACATTGGGTGATATTAGCGGATGTATGTTACATGTTCACTGTACTGTCCTCTCCTGTGGGGTTCAGGGTGCTATTGTAAAAGTGAAGCCCAAGGTTGAAAGTGCCATCCAATTAGGAAGTGGTAAGAAAACACACGCCCCGTGATACACACAAAGTGCACACATTACTCATTATTGTGGTCCTGTGTGGCTCAGTTGTTAAAGCATGGTGCTTGCAACGCGTGGGTCAAATTCCCACTGGGGCCACTCAGACGTGACTGTTTAATAGTCACTTTGGATAGAAGCATCTGCAAAATGGCATTTATTATTATATTCATACACTGCAATGTACACCCATTTGTACAATTAGAATATCAGTTTCAGTTTGCTACCAGAGTTATTTTCTGTACTTTCAGAGACCTTCACATTCCTACAAAACCCTCTTTCTTGGACTCTTTCTTGCAAGAGTTATTAGTTTTGAGTTTGGATGACGAGTACCCTGTTTTTGATCTCCATTGTGTGTTTGGGTTTATCCACTTTGTCTCTGTGTTTAAGAAAACACTGTGTATCAGTCAGTCTCTGGGCTAGAGTCTGGTCTAGCGGTAGAGCTGTTGCCTCCAGACCATATCAAATATCAGGCCTACTACTGCTTCCTGTTGCCCTATCCGGTTTTCCCTTTCTTGCTTCTAATCTATCTCCTTGAATAAAAATAGTCTGTGGTCCTCTCTTGTGTCTCCTAGGCTCAAGGGTGAAGAAGCTCATCTACCCTACATGGCTGATGGCTGCGGGATACTCTATGTACTACCCCCAAGCGGCCGCATCAATCGCCAAGGTGAGTGTGTTGTTTTTATTTGTACTTGCACGTGTGGGAGAAAATGAATATTGTTCCATGCCAAGATGTAGTGTTGTAGGGTAATCTTGCGATGTTCAGTTCTCAATGTACAGTATACTGTTGTGTTTAAGCCTATTTTTCCTTCCCACAGAACACAGGAGACTCGTTGTACGATTTCGCCCTGCAGGGCTACGTTAACGTAGAGAAAGTTTTCAAGTCCGCCACCACACCAGTAGAGGGGAAGATGAGCTCATCCTGTCAGGTCCAAAACTAGTACAGATTATCTAAGGCACAGCATCGCAGTGCTAGAGGCGTCACTACAGACCCTGGTTCAATACCGGGCTGTATCACAACCGGCCGTGATCGGGAGTCCCATAGGGCGGCGCACAATTGGCCCAGCGTCATCCGGGTTAGAGGGTTTGGCCGGGGTAGACCGTCATTGTAAATAAGAATTTGTTCTAAGTGGACTTGCCTAGTTAAATAAAGGTTACAAAAATGTGTAATGGGTTATCAAGTCTGAATTTTCACATGCTGCCATGGTTTCTTTCACAGCCAATGAAAAAAAATAAAAAATTAGGAAAACAGCCCAGCTGCATAGTCCAAACCCTGATCACAGCAGCTACACCAAACCTGAACATTTCTGCACAATACCAGTCTTCCAGCGCCTAACACCTTCATTGACCTGGTGTTCAATTAGCCTCTTGATCAGCCTGCAGACGTATGGAACACCCCAATCACTTGTCACTTAATGTTGTCAACTCATGATAAATATTTGTGATAGCACAAAACAAAATCAGTGTACTTTACATATCAGGTGCTTATGCTAAAATATTATTGCAGCTAAAGGCTTATGACTTCTCTTTTTTCAGATAAGGTGTGATAGGATCATTGACAACAAAACAAGATTAGCAGTCTTCCCAGGTATAACAGGTCCAGCTCCCTGTATGCTACTGTACATCATGGTTAGGCTCGCTCCCATCTGCAACTCTTATGACCTGCTTCTGCGATAGCCCAGTGTTTCTCTGGCATTTACCCAGGATGGGGTAGGACCGGTCACTTATGTTATAAAATTGATGTATTGAAAGTTCAACTTTGTGATTTAAATGTACTGTATTTATGTTGACCTGAAACTGTATCTATTGACAAAATTGCTTTTTTACAGTAAAACTAAAGGCCACAAAAATACTGTAAAGGCACCCTAGGCATGTGTGAGGACAAATTAGTGAAAAAAAAAACACTTGTTTGACAAGACATTTAAGAGCTCTGTCCTTCCATAAACAAGCCCCCACTTCTCTGAGCAAGACGTTATCATTGGTAGAAAAACGTTGCTTTCGAAACTTCTTATAACCTATAGAAAACATGCCAATTCCTCTATGTTCCAGTACACAATCACATGACTAGCTGATGTCAGCATAGTTCTTGGGTGGGGTTAAATGTGTAAGACACATTTCAGTTGAATACATTCAGTTGACTAGGTATCCCCCTTTCTCCTTGATGAAGGAAGGTCACTCACAACCATTCAGACACAAATAAATTAAACTTGCTGACTTCTAGTTATAAAAAACCCAGATATATAACCAGTCCTGTATGAAGAACTTTAACAAATATTGTTTTTGTATTTAATGATACACATAAAAAATAAAAAAAAAAAGAAGAACATTGACAATGGAGTCAAAGGGGAAGGCTTTGCCGTCAGTAATCATTTGCTGAATTTAGCGCTTCTTGGTAGAAATCTTAACCAGGTCATCCTTCTCAATCGCATAGAGTCGCCAGCCCTCCTCATCAGACAGGTCTGAGGCTCCACGGCGCTTGTAGAACTCTATGGACGGCTTGTTCCACTCTGCCACGATGAAGTGCATGCTACTGCAGCGAGTCTTAACTGCCGTCTGTTGAAGGGAGGACAATAAAGTTAGACAGGACAGGGTCATCATATAGCCTGAGACTGTTCCATAGACTGGACTTATCTAAATGATGTATAGGCTCGACTTTTTCATGTTTTGGAAAAGCAAATGTCCTTCCAGTGAATTGATTGCAAAAAAGTAGACTTACCCCACTCAGAAGCTTCAGGATATCTGACCCAATACCATAACCTGAGAGAAAACAGGATCAAAGATTAGATTGATGTTTAAGCCCTGGATCCATGGATCCTGATTCAGTTGCCTTGCCTTCAATGCAAATAACACAACATATTTTAGGAAAAGACTCACAGAGTAGACAATACTTACCCCTGAACTCCTTCATCACATAGAAGTCCTCTAAGTAGAGCAGCTTTCCAATCCAGGGGTCATAGGTGAAGTAGTACATGGCAAACCCAATGACAGTGTATCCTAAAAGTGAAAACATCCACATCAAAACCAACAAGGAAGTATGTGTAAAACTACTAGGACTTGATGCTAAACCCCACTGGGCTTATTGTGTGTGATAATGAAGAATACTTGGTCATGGTCAGTCAGGAAAATCTATGGGGCCTAGTTATGATATAACTTGGAGGTGTTTGAGAATTTATAAGTTGACATTCCAAACCACATCATGATTAATATCAGAGTCCATGCTTGGCCAGGTTGGTCCTTGAGATGCATCATGCTCTTGTAACGGATGTGAAATGGCTAGCTAGTTAGCGGTGGTGCGCGCTAATAGCCTTTCAATCGGTGACGTCACTTGCTCTGAGACCTTGAAGTAGTGGTTCCCCTTGCTCTGCAAGGGCCGCAGATTTTGTGGAGCGATGGGTAACGATGCTTCGTGGGTGACTGTTGTTGATGTGTGCAGAGGGTCCCTGGTTCGTGGCGAGGGGACGGACGTAAAGTTAAACTGTTACACTGCAAGGTTGTCCGAGTTGAAACTGGACTTTGAGTTATGCACACCAACACTGCACTTTTTTGGGGGAGAATTTGAAGGGAAACGCCACTCAAACGCATATTGCATCATCCCAATGATGGCCGGTGACACTTTGCTTCTTGAACGGCCAATATCTTGACAACTTGCCTGTTGACATGAAAACTTGTTGGGACTATATAAACATTGGACTAATGTAAAAATAAAAATAGAGTTTGAGTGGATTTTCCCTTGAATGATTTAACCGTTGCACTATTTCCTTACAAACGGTCATTGAAATGTGTGTGTGGTGTGAGCGAGAGAGAGCGAGAGCGTGGAAACAGAATTACAACATATTTTACCATCTGAGCTCTGATGATCCTCAGGGACTTCCGCGACGACGCAATGGTAGAACGGATGATCCCCAAAGCCGTCCTCAAGTAGTTCTAAAGTAAATGATGAGGACATTTATGAAGAGACTTCGGATTTGTTTGGACATTTGGGGAAACACTTCATATGGTCACAATAGGCCAAACAAACACAGGCCTAAAAGTAGACTACCTTTCTCTGTCAAGATGACCTGCTCCTCCATTTCTTCAAATTTAGCAAGTTCCTGGAAATATAGGCAATGAAAAAAACAATCCTTATAGTTAATAAAAACATTGTTAGTTAAATATTTCACAATAATTGAGAAATATGCCTAGGCTTTTTTTTTTAAAGAACAAGAAACTTTTATATTTTAGATACATTTCTACACAAATCCTTAAACACAGGGAATGGAACCTCCTTTTACCTTTATGAGTCGCAATATGTCTGACACGTCCTTGGGCTCAGCTTTCCGTAATATACATTTGGACATTTTCTTCTTTTACTCTTTTTTCCTTTTCTTACAAGTCCTCGGAATGTAAAAAGAAGCAAAATCTGTTTCTTCATCCGCTTCTCAGGAGTTCCCCCCCGCAATAAGTTTAGGATTCCAGCTCGTGCGGAATTACATTCGCCTAGGTCGCAGGCAGCGCAATACCGTTCTAGAGCGCTTTACCCCTTTTTATACGCACTTCGTAAACATGTCACAATCCCATCCGAATGACTAAACGGTCGTCACTAGTTACCCCAACCACAAAGTCATTTCTAAAATGAATCTTCTTAAAATGTGATTTTAAACCTAACCTTAACCACATTGCGAACTTTGTGCCTGACCCTAACCTTAAATGAAGACAAAAAAGCTCAAATGTTGTTTTCATACATTTTTACGATAAATTGCATTTAGAATTTGTGGCTGTGCTATCTAATGGCAATCAGACTAAACGGTAAAATAGCCGAACAACGTCATAGGGTCTCTGCCGTCCATGACTCATTGGGTGTGTGCGTTCAGCAATGCCGCGTTCAAGTACTTGTCAGAATTAGGAAACTCAGAAACGTTAGTGGTTTTCTAACAGCAAGGCTCAGATCAACATGGCAATGTCAACAAACATTTATAAACAATAAGTTGTCTTTACAAAATGTCGAAATAAACTTTTCTATACCCCCATATCACACACACTCAAACTGAAAACATGACGTGCGTACAATTGTTTCAGAGGGGTATCCCCTGTAGCTTTTAGAATCACAGCAAAGTTGGTTCCTGTTTCAATCACGTCAAAGAGTATCTATTATATTGACAAGATAGTTGAGTGACCGCTCCAACATTGGAAATACAAGTCCTCAAAAGATGGAAGGCAGGCGAGATCAGATGGGACCATTCTAGCAAATGAGAGGGCAGACATACTGTGAACAGGCACAACTAAGTAGTTTTTCTCAAATTTGCAGGAATGCCACGTACATCCACTCATATCAGTACATTTGTAAACAGCCTAAACATTGCAAACCTCTATTGGATCAAATAGGCCTAATGTAATTCAACACTCATTGACCTCCACAGGAAAAAAATCTCCACTTGGTCTGCTTATTTTACACGGACAGATTTTGGGGTAAATCCTCTCACTTCGCCTCTTCCTCCTTTTGGGTTATTTGAATCAGCTGTGTAGTGCTAGGGCAAAAAACTAAATGTGCACCCGGGGGGCAGGACCGAGTTCGGGAAACCCTGCACTAGCTGACCGTTGTCTATATGGTGCAGTTGATGAGAAGCATTCGCAGCGACTTGAAGGCAATTCCATCAAATCTGTATGATCTTTGATCACATGGTTTTTGTAAAGTTAATTTTTATTCCCATAATGCAACACACTTTCAGAGGCGGTGACCATCGGACTAGACAAAATCGATCCGCTCGAACGCGCCCATTCCCATTTAGGACTTCTGCAGGCTGCTTAATGCTCATCTCTTGATGACAATGCATGTACAGTAGGCCTACATCTGTCCATGCATTGTAAAGACTCTCTAAAATAGATTTAGGGTTAACTTTAATTCAGTCATGTTTGCCTAGATTACCTACTTGACTTTGTGTAATGGGTTCATTTTTTAAAAGTTATTAAAATCAGTGCACAATGACACACACACACTTTTACTAGTATTGTAAATGGGTCATGTTTTATATAAAAAGGTAATGTGATAAATGCATGAAATGACCATCAAAGTTATGTAATCCATTTCTCTTGTCACATGGTGTACAGTATTTGTATGACACCCACATTGTAAAAACAGGGTCCCACATGCATACACATCTTTTTCACAGTACTATCAGAAACACATAGTCCATGTGTTTATGATATATCACAAGGCTGAGAAGGGATGGTCAATCAAGGGACATAAAAACATATGTAGTTACGTGGTAGGCACATCTGCAGAGTAATTATTGTACACATTGGTAGGCACATGTAGACTAATTACATGTCACAGTTGTAAGTACCATAACCCTGTGTACCTACACTAATTACACAGTACCCGCCTTTGTAACTTAATTGTAAATACATAGGCTTTAGGCCACTTAAACGTGAATCACTGAGGTTAAGGGCCATTCATCTCTTCTTTATGTCAACAAAATCTCCAATATTCTTAAGAAAAAACCACCTATTCTTGTCAAATAGGCCTGCAGTCTTGGCCAAACCTGTTGGCAATATTCTACTGCCAGTCTGAGTTATGTGAAATCCCAGGATTTATTGGAAGTGTCAGTTATAAAAGTCAAAGTAATTTAAACTAGATAAGACAGTATTTAAAAAATGTTTATGGCTCAGTCCATGGCATTACTCTGCAAAGCTTTACAGTAGTGACTCAGATGTACTACAATCTCCAGGGAAGCAGATGCTGGCATGATCCATGAACTTGTGACCTTAAACTGCCACGAAACTCTTTACGTTTGGTTTCTCTTTGACTGGTCCTGCATGTGGTATTCTGATGGCATTTAATTGAGACATGTGACCATGCAGACCTACTGTACATGTTGTGTAAATTAATTGTGTGCACTTTGAGGTACATATTATGGATGTACTGTAGTTTAATTTACATTTAAAACATTTCTAATTATTTTTAGAGTGCATGTTCATCATATTCCAGAGTATTTATTTGTTATAGGACCCCTCCCCAGGAATGCCCAATACTCAAGTGACTAGTTTATAGCCAACTGTTATCTGGTGTCCAGTCCATTGGAGTGGGACATATTTGGCACATTCAACATATTATTTAAGAACAGTGTTTCCCCTATATTCAGTTAGACTCCAAAAATATGACTAAAACTAGATAAAAGTATGTCATGTAATAATTCTCATCTTTGAGAACTAACAATCACCAAAATAAAAAAACAAAGTCAGGGAGAATCTAAAATTCCCAAAATGTCATGGGGCACCCATTATAGCATAGGAACACACCATAAGCCATGGCAAAATGTGTAAAATTGCAAGAAATTTGTTTTAAAACAGCAACATTGTGTCTGCTGCCAAGAGGGCCTTAAAAAAAAAAAATAGGGAAAAATGGCCACGCCCACTACACTAACTTTGTCAACACCGCTGAAAAGAAATCCTAGGAGAAACACTGAATACATGTATTTCACTAATTTCATCAACAGCGCCATCTAGTGTCTCCCATTAGGAGAGGGTGACTCAGCTCCAAAAGGCATTATTTGGTTGTTGTAGTTCGTGGCCTGTTTCTCATCTCAAAGGTAACCAGTTTACTCAGATCACTAGATGAGATTTAATTCGATGTATGTCAAATATGCCTGTACATTGCTAAAACAAATCAGACACCAGATTATCAAAACTCTTTTTATTCTGAGCTTCAACCAAAGTGTTTAGAGAGCAAGGGAGGGTCAGTTCAGCTTATCAAAGTACTTGAGTTTGCCCGATGGGTCTGGGATTATCTATGGAGAGTAATAACCTGAATTAGTACATGAGTCTCAAGAAATGTATATGAAAATAACATTTCTCTCATGCACACACTTACTTGGAAATACACACACAGTATGAAACTCACCGTGTCACTGCCTGGCTTCCATCCTGCTGGGCACACTGCAAAAGGAAAAAGTATTTATTTCAAACAAATTGTAAACAAAGACCATCCATAGCAACCACAGGTAGTTAAGTGTCTAGCTGTAATATCTGAGAATATGTTATGTGATGAGAATGAACCATACCTTCACCATGTTTGTCAGTGTACTGGAAGGCCTGGACCAGCCGCAGGGTCTCATCTACAGAGCGCCCTACCGGGAGGTCATTCATGGTAATCTGCCTCAGGACTCCCTTGTCATCGATGATGAACAGGCCCCTGAGGGGGGAGAATGACAACAATGAATGCTTCAGTTTCAAACTGCATGAATTTACACTTCATGACCTTAAAACAGTTAACAGTTTGTTGTACTGTTTTTCACTGAACCGATTTATAAAAGGTTGTTAATGAGGAAAAATGTTCTGGCTATAGCAAACCAATACTAGGCATGATCTTTTGTAGTAGTTTCTACTCCGTGTCAGTGTAACTGCACCGGAGTGTGTGTCCTGCATCCTCCAGGAAGACTCCATAGTCCTTGGAAATCTGGTGTGTGAGGTCAGACAGCAGAGGGACTTTCATTGGCCCAAGTCCACCCTGCTTCCTAGGTGTGTTGATCCTGTTAACATAAAACCAGAAGGTCAAGGGAAAAAAGCTGAAGTGCTCTGAAAAAGTCCAAGCCCCTCTGATGCTTATAATCTTACCATGCCAGATGGGTGAATTGTGAGTCGACAGAGCAGGCAACAACCTCAGCATTGATGGCATGGAACTCGTGCACACGATCACTGAATGCAATAATCTCAGTCGGGCAGACAAACGTGCTGCAGGTACACAGTGTGAGGGTCATCAGAATAATACATAGCCAACAGCATTTATTACTTTAGACATAGCATACTGCATTTTCATTCAGTCAATGATTCTATAATATAGAAAATGTAATGGTAAGAACTCAGAAAAGTGTATAAACAGTTACTACAGTGTATATTTTAAGATAAAATACTAAGACAAATAGGCCAGACTCACGATTAAAAGCTGGGATGTATTCATTACCAAATTCTGTTGCAAAAGTTTATTGGACAACTACATGAAGGTTCCTCCCCGTTTCATTCTCTGTTTGGTTCTTAAACCAGTAAACGGTTTCCATTGCAAGAGGTAATTAATACACCCCAGATTATTTAGATTTCTATTTGATCTTTTAGAGCAGTGGTCAACAACCTTTTCTCAGTCAGGATAACTTTTGCAGTCAAAAACAAAGCAGAGACCTACCGCTCAGATTCTTGATTCAAAAATAAGCAACACTTAACTGTTTTTATTAGGTTCATGTAAAAAAAAAAAAAAAATGTAGGAATGAGGTTTGGGCAGTAGGCCTAAACATTAACAGAGCATATTACCTATATGCCTGGCCTGCCAATATTGTTATTCTCAGACAATATTATATTTCAAAATTCGAGCTTTGATAACAAAATAGATGAGTTAGTGTAGCACTTGCAATGTACTGCGGAACATAAATTTAAATAATTCGCTTTTTTATTTTACTGGACAGATGGTACCTGCATCTGATTGTGCTTTCAAGACAACAGGGAACTCGGGAGATTTAAAAAAAAATGTAGTCAAATCATGACGAGTTGGATGACCGTTCAAAACGATTTTTCGTAGTCGGATCTCGCTTTTGTTCCTATGACTAGAGATATTGAAATATTCCGCAATAGTAAAATAGACAAGCTGCTAATAATAATTTAAAAAATGCAGGGCTATCGATACACTTGGCTACTCATTCATTGCAGTACGAGTGGAAGTAGAGAGAAAAGCGTTTAATATTTTTATTCAACACTATTACAAAACAGTGTCAACACTGCTGAACAAATACTTAAAACATAGCCTCCCAAGTGGCACAGTGGTCTAAGGCACTGCATCACAGTGCTAGAGGCGTCACTACATATCTGGGTTAGATTCCGGGCTGTGTCGCAGCTAGCAACGACCGGGAGACCTGTGAGGCGGCACACAATTGGCCCAGCGTCATCAGGATTAGGGGAGAGTTTGGCCTGCTGGGATGTCCTTGTCCCATCGCGCTCTAGCGACTCGTGGCAGTACCGGCCCATCCACGCTGACTGCGGTTGCCAGCTGTACGGTGTTTCCTCCGACACATTGGTGCGGCTGTCTTCCGTGTTAAGCGAGCAGTGTGTCAAGAAGCAGCGCGGCTTGGCGGGGTCGTGTTTCGGAGGACGCATGGCTCTCGACCTTTGCATCTCCCGAGTCCATACGGACTGGGACAAGACTAACTACCAATTGGATATCACGAAATTGGGGAGAAAAGGGGGTAAAAAGTCATAATTTTTTATTTATTTTTTTAAACATGAACTTACTCAAAAACAGCAGCTCTTTGCTTTATTGTTTGACAGTCTCTCTGAGGTCATGGTTTTTTAAATTATTACATCTTACGTAGGCTAGTCTCAAACTTTGCCATGGCCGGGGGCATGGAAGCTCTGTAGGCACAGTGATTTGAACTATCCGATTGGCTAAATTGAGTGGCCAAAGATCTCCCGGTCTGCCAGGTAGGCAGAGTTAGTCTTTGACATTTTTTTTTTTTAAGTGCGCAGGGCTTCTGAATCAAGTGCACCTACCGCCAACAGCGCAAGACAAACACAATAAAAATTAAAAAAAGGAGTGCCAGCCTTTATCGTCGACTTTTCTACAGAAAAGTTTAGTGATCGACTAAGGATGCCTGGAATGTTGACCACTGTTTTAGAGTAACAAAGTCACTAACAGATTGTTACTAGCCTACGAACACATTTTCTGACAGTTGCAACCAACAGTACAGAGATTTGTTTTAGGATGAAGGTCAGTAAGAGATAGTACTCACAAGTCCAGGGGGTAGAAGAAGAAGACTAGGTATTTCCCTTTGTAGTCAGACAGCTTGAGCTCCTTAAACTCGCCATCGATGACAGCTGATCCCTCAAAATAAGGTGCAGGCTTTGAAACTTCAAAAACAACAAAATAATTAGATAATGGTTCAAAGCACGAGCAAGCAAGACATTTGTTGATCACCTTTTAGGGACAAACAAATCAAGTCTTCAGATTCAAAATGAAAAAGAAACAGGAAGGGTACAAATCCTGCTGTGCACATGATTACTGCATTTATACTGAACAAAATATAAAACTCAACATGCAACAATTAACAATTTTACTGAGTTACAGTTCATATAAGGAAATCAGTCAATTGAAATAAATTCTTTAGGTCCTAATCTACGAATTCCACATGACTGGGCAGGGGTGCAGCCATGGGTGGGCCGGGAGGGCATAGGCCGACCCACTTTGGAGCCAGGCCCAGCCAATCAGAATGAGTTTTTCCTCAGACAGAAATACTCCTCAGTTTCATCAGCTGTCCAAGTGGCTGGTCTCAGATGATCCTGCAGGTGAAGAAGCCAGATGTGGAGGTCCTGTGCTGTTGTGGTTACACATGGACTGCAGTTGTAAGGCCAGTTGGACAAACTGCCAATTTCTCTTAAACAAAATGTTGGAGGTGGCTTATGGAGAGAAATTAACATTAAATTATCTGGCAACAGCACTGGTGGGCATTCCTGCAGTCAGGATGCACATTGCACGCTCCCTCAAAACTTGAGACATCTGTGGTATTGTGTGGTGTGAAAAACTGTACATTTTAGAGCGGCCTTTTATTGTCCAAAGCACAAGATGCACCTGCGTAATGATAATGCCGTTTAATCAGCTTCTTGATATGCTACACCTGTCAGGCGGATGGATTATCTTGGCAAAGGAGAAATACTAACAGGGATGTAAACAAATTTGTACACAAAATAAGCTTTTTGTGCATATAGAAATTTCTGGAATCTTCTTTCAGCTCATGAAACCAACACTTTACATGTTACATATCTATTTTTGTTCAGTATAGTATGCGTGGCCGACAACTAATAGTATTTGTTCATTGTTGGTGAGCAGGTAGGCCTATGTCTCAGGGCAGGCTTGTGGCACACTTGGCTATCCCATGGGGAGCATCACATCATTGGGTGCATATTAGCCAGAATAGATGTCGACCCTACTCTTGATTATAGTTGCACTGGGGACAGACAGGCTTCCTGTTTAGATTAAGACAACACAGAGCCAGCGCGAGATATGGCTCGGAAAACAAACCTCAATACAGGGATGAGAACTGCGTTGTACTCCGTTATCCCAACTGTTACACCTCGAAGATTAAACTGCTATTTTTTTTTCCCGTCCTGATGCTAGGTAGCAGTAGCCACAGCTGCCATTATGGAATGTCATATGTTGAGTAACAAAAGGAGCCGATTGGCTGACACTACTGGTCTGAGGGAGCAGGCGCGTCGCACCAAACATGCGTCGCACCGTGTGGCTCAGTTGGTAGAGCATGGCGCTTGCAACGCCAGGGTTGTGGGTTCATTCCCCACGGGGGGACCAGGATGAATATGTATGAACTTTCCAATTTGTAAGTCGCTCTGGATAAGAGCGTCTGCTAAATGACTTAAATGTAAAATGTAAGAAGTATTTTGGTGTACGAGACTTGACGTTACAAGAGTTACAGGCTGTGCCGAGTGGTGGTGTCTCGTCCTTTCAGTCTGTTGGCCTGAGGTATGACTAGATAGGTTTAGAGTGGAGTAGTGGGTTTTTAATGAGTGTAGGGTTAGATGGTTGGGTATTTGTTGATTTATTTTCCTTTTTTCAAGCAAATATAAGGGAGTTATACACCAGTCTAGTTGGTGGTGGTATTGCAACATTTATTGGATGCCAATCGCCGTTAAATTTCAAAGGCGGCTGACACTGCCATTCCAAAATGGCTGGTGTGGCTTATGCTACCTAGCATGACCTCAAAAAGGGCAGTTCTGGAAAAAGTAGCAGTTGTTCTATCTTTTCGTGTAACAGTTGGGATAATGGTCCTATTCAGAGTATAACACATTTCTTATCCCTGGATTAATGTACGTTTTCCAAGCCATATCTCACGCTGGCTCCGCAATGTTTTAATCTAAACAGGAAGCCGGTCAGACCCCAGTGCTGCTGTAAGCAAGCAGAGGGTTGCTATCTACACTACACTTTCTGTATGGACCTCACTTTTTGCACATGGGCATTGTCATGCTGAATCAGGAAATGGCCTTCCCAAACTGTTGTCACAAAGTTGGAAGCATAGAATCATCTAGAATGTCATTGTATGCTGTAGCATTAAGATTTCCCTTCACTGGAACTAAGGCCTAGCCCGAACCATGAAAAACAGCCCCAGACCATTATTCCTCCTACACCAAACTTTACAGATGGCACTATCCATTGGGGCAGGTAACATTCTCCTGGCATCCGTCAAACCCAGATTCATCAGTCGGACTGCCAGATGGTGTAGCGTGATTCACCACTCCAGCGAATGTGTTTTTTTTCTGCTCTAGAGTCCAATGGCGGCGAGCTTTACACCACTCCAGGCAACGCTTGGCATTTTGCGCATTAAGATCTTACACGGAACCCAAACCGGCTGCGGGCGTGCGCCATAGTGCGCTATCGCGCATAAATGTATTTTGTCCCCCTACACCAAAAGCGATCACAACACGCAGTTTAAAATATCAAAACAAACTCTGAACCAATGACAATTTGGGGACAGGTCGAAAAGCATTAAACATGTATGGCAATTTAGCTAGTTAGCTTGCTAGCTAATTTGTCCTATTTAGCTAGCTTGCTGTTGCTAGCTAATTTGTCCTGGGATATAAACATTGAGTTGTTATTTTACCTGAAATGCACAAGGTCCTGAAATGCACAAGGTCCTCTACTCCAACAATTAATCCACACATAAAACGGTCAACCGAATCGTTTCTAGTCTATCCTCCTTCCAGGCTTTCTCATCTTTGAACTTATATGGCGATTGGCACTACACTTTCATAGTATTACCACGACAACCGGCAAAACATTTCGTCTTTCAATCACACATGTGGGTATAACCAATGAGGAGATGGCACGTGGGTACCTGCTTCTATAAACCAATGAGGAAAGGGAGAGGCAGGACTTGCAGCGAGATCTGCGTCAGAAATAGAAAGGAGTTCTATTTTAGCCCTTGGCATCGCAGATGCTTGTTGGCGCAATTATTGAATAACATGGATTTCTACTAAATTTATTTTGCAACGCTCGGCGCACGCGACATGTCCGGTCTGGTCAGCATGTTAGGCTTGTGTGCGGCTGCTCGGCCATGGAATCCCATTTCATGAAGCTCCAGACAAAAAGTTATTGTGCTGACGTTGCTTCCAGAGGCAGTTTGGACTGACTTTTTGGAAAGGTGGCATCCTATGACAATGCCACATTGAACATCACTAAACTCTTCAGTAAGGCCATTCTACTGCTAATGTTTGTCTATGGAGATTGCATGGCTGTGTGCTCTATTTTATACACCTGTCATATAGCAGAATCAACTAATTTGAAGGGTGTCCACATACTTTCGTATATATATATATATATATATATAGTGTATTCTGGCTGGGTGCATCTCAGAAGTCTGGTATTGGCTTCCTTGTCACCTCGCCATCTTCTGTTTGGAAAACGCAGGAAATGTGAAAACGATATGATGGAGGCCATCTACTGATAATTTACATTTCACCTGCTTCTTAACGAATGCTGATGAAGGCGTAAGCTCGAAGAGGAACCCACTTAACATAATTGACTGACTGATGCATCCATTGGGATTGTGTGGTGCGCAGCAATTGTTATTGCGCGGGTACTCCTGTACTGAACAAAGTAATTGGAGCAAAGTTCTGGCATGACGTGTCCAAATGTACTAACTACTACTTATGAATTTTGATCTACAAGTAAAAAGCTGGCATATTATTACAATAACGCGCATACAAATGTTATGCTAACGCTAGTGGTGAACTTGGCAAGGGAAAACTGGACAATTTGCAGATAATTGGCACGGTGTCTAACTAATCACGTCAGCTAACGTTAGTTAAGTTGCCTGCAGTCAAGCTAACTAGCGCCGTAGCTAAAAACAAAAGTACCATATGCATATAATGTTGAGTAAAAAAACAACTTAATTTAAAAGCATTTGAGTCAATGGGATTTTTAAGTACAACTGTGCAGGGGGACAGGGACAATACCCACTTTTCGCCTTGCTGAGGTGCAGGGAATGGTCAGAGACGGGCAGACGGAAAGCCTCTCCAGGGTAGACGTGTCCCCCAGCGTAGTTGTGACACTCTTGATCCTTTTTCCCATTAGAGCCGTCTTGGGCTGCAGTGGAAAAATTGGTGACAAAACAAATTGTGCAAAACACACTTAAAATGTCCTTTAACATCTTCATATGAAGCATGACGTCCATTACACTGTCTTGCTAAAAGCACGTAGCTAGCTAGCTTCTAGGAAAGTGCAGGGGCGCTATTTCACGTGAACGCGCAGTTCATGACCTCGTTCAATAGAACCTTTTCGCAAGGTTTTTTTTTTTAATTATTTTTTATTTTTATTAACATCAAATCAATACATAAAGTACATGAGGCAACACAAGTATATATAGATTATATAGAAAGGGCAATCGAGCTAGGAGGTAACATAATCACATTACAATTACACAAGGACCTTAAGGGACATACATACACTTACAATTCTAACAGCTTTTTTGTTAGTAGAGTATTTAACTGTCTTAAAATACAGTTCAATTTCTTTTTGTAGGGTAAGAAAATGTGTTTTTTTGTTTGTAAATTTACATTTTCCCTTTCTCCTGAAAGGAGGTCGTCCTCCTTGTTCAAGACAACAGAAATGGTTATTAGTGTCTGATAATGATCGATTTGGGTATATCAAACTATATGAAAACGATGTGATGAAAGCATTGCAATATTTCCTATTTTGTTTATTTGATCATTCTTATTTTTGCATTCAATGGTCCTCACAATATTGTTCCTATTGTGTTACTTAATCTTAAACAGAGATGTGAAGGATGTATAGAATCAAATCGAAGTTTATTGGTCACGTGCACATGGTAGAGTGAACCGCTTGTTTGTTAACTCTCCTCAGCAATGCAGTAGAATAACAATATCAATCAAAAATCAAATGCCAAATACAAAAGTAAAAAAATAACAAGTAGTAATAAAAATTTAAAGAAAAAATTGAGAAACTAGGTCCCTGTAGGTTTCTGTATAAAAAAAATATATATACCAGTTTATACATCGTTTCTATTTATGACTGTTTACCATTTTATTTTGTATGTGCCTGGTAATTCCCGAGGCTTGCACCGATGGTAATGATAAAGATATTTTTTTAAGTCTGTGATGGTAGGAGTAACATTTTTGCAGAAAGTTGACCGCTGCCTTTTGGCTGATCCATATATTGTTTCAGGGTGGGTGAAAACGTTGGGTGCTGTGGTATCGGTTAAGGCAACCCTACGTGACCTTGTGATAATTGTTTGTGTTTCTGCTGGTCAGAAACACAAACACTCACCCCCCTTTCAACCTCCTCCTTTTCCGCAGCAACCAGTGATCCGGGTCAACAGCATCAATGTAACAGTATAACTTTAAACCGTCCCCTCGCCCCGACACGGGCGCGAACCAGGGACCCTCTGCACACATCAACAACGGTTGCCCACGAAGCACGGTCGTTACCCATCGCTCCACAAAAGCCGCGGCCCTTGCAGAGCAAGGGGCAACACTACATATTGGTTTCAGAGCAAGTGACGTAACTGATTGAAATGCTACTAGCGCGTACCCGCTAACTAGCTAGCCATTTCACATCCGTTACATTAGCATATCTGATTCAGCTAGTTAAGGTCTTGAGCAGCTAATTAGTAGAATCAGGTGTGTTAAATTAGGGGGGACTGAAAACCCACAGGACTGTAGATCTCCGGGAAGAGGGTTGGTTAGCTCTTCTATAAGGTCTAGTTTCATTTAACTAAGTCAGTTAAGAACAAATTCTTATTTACAATGACGGCCTACCAAAAGGCTCCTCTTCGAGGACAGGGATAACAAATAAAAAAATACGTATAGGACAAAACACACATCACTACATAAAGAGAGACCTAAGACAACATAGCATGGTGGAAACATTATTGGGCAAGAAGGTAGAGACAATACATCACGCGAAGTAGCCACAACTGTCAGTAAGTGTCCATGATTGAGTCTTTGAATGAAGAGATGGAGATAAAACGGTCCAATTTTAGTATTTTTTGCAGGTCGTTCCAGTCGCTAACTGCAGCGAACTGAAAAGTGGAGCGACCGAGGGATGTGTGCTTTGGGGACCTTTAACAGAATGTTAACAGAATGTTAAAGGTCGCTCCTCTTTTCAGTTGGTTGCGGTAATGCAACATGTATTGGATGCTATCCGCCGTTAAACATAATCGAACAATTGCCTGGTAATTCATTGTGCAATCAAATACTTGAAGTGGTAGGAGCTCATACAGAAAGAAGCCTGTGCTTCTGCTATATCTCGAAGCTCGTGCATTTGCTTTTTTAGGCGTAGCGCATGTCGTCATCTGCAGTCGACGTGGGTTTGTCCGTAACGTCATTTTGGTAGCCTTTGTTTTGACAGGCAGGAAGGACGGAGGGGAAAACCTTCTGCAGATCGCTGGCGGACAAATAGTATGCAAAAGATGTTGACAATAATCTCCAACGTACTGAGGGGTAGCGCAAGAAGAAATGTAAGTATTGTTTATGTATAGTATTTTAGTATAGGATACACATGACCGCTTGTCCTTTAATTAAAAAACGAGACCAGTTCAGCTGCCGTCCTGACCTTGCCATACCGCTAGGCCCCGATTCGTACCCGTACCGCACTAACTAGCTAGCCGCCCTTGGCTTTAGCTAAATATGACTTGGCAAGTTTTAGGTAAATCTGCGAACTAGCTATAATCCAATGAATGATATGCCTACTTAGTTAGCTAACAACTCGTTTTATTTAGCTGACAACTTGTCAAAATAGTTATCATCATGGTGCGTTAAAGATTGCCTGGATTGGGAAACCCGACGTTCAATTCCATAGAATTCTACGTCAGACATGAATCAGGAAAGTGATCGATCACGACCTCAAGCCAGCATGTTGAATACAAATGTATTTCAACGTACTTTACCGGTTGTCTGTGCGGTTGGTCATTTTTCTGTTGGAATGTGAGACAATATGTAGTATACTTACATCTACTTTTCACGGCGCTGGTAGTTCATCCATTTTTCTGGTTCTGCAGAACCATGTAAATACGTGCATGTGTCTTGTGCATCTATTTTTATATTGTGCGCATGTTTCAGGTGATAGAAATGCACTGCCAGCGCTTTGAAAAGTTTATGTAATTATACGTTCCTGTGGTTATATACTTACCGCCAAAAGGATCAACCACACGGGCAACCCGTAAAGATAACTTTTCTCATTCAAACTCTCTTTACCACCATGTCAGCTTTTAATCAATATATCCAGTGGTAAGTAGCAACCGTCTCAATGATGAGAAAAATATTTGACGGAGGCTCATAGGTGAATAATGGTAAGTAGAAGTACCGGTAATGAAAAACCTTTATTAATAGATTTGGTAGACATTTCTTTATTTTGACCTCTCCACAGTTCATTGGAAGTGTAAACTCTTAACAGTCTATTACCTAGAAAAGTATATTGGCGGCGTAAAGAATTGTGCTTCTGTGAAGCAAATTTTCAGTAGTTCTACCAATTAATTTTGATTTGTTAGTTCTCAGAGATGATATTTAAAAATAAATATAGTTCAATATATTTTCTGCATTCTTTTGAAAATTACCACTTAGAAGGACCACCTAACAAGTTTCTATAAAGGGAAAACCCCTGTAATTAGCTCCAATGACTAATTTTTTTCATATTAAATGGATATATTTAGGCAATGAAGCCATTTATCTACTTCCCCAGAGTCAGATGAACAGCTAGCATGCTAACTGTTGCTGTAGACTTCCAGTAATTGTGCTAACGCTAGATAGCATTGGCTTGTGAAATACCTTTAACTAGGGCTCCCGAGTGGCGCAGCGGTCTACGGCACTGCATCTCAGTGCAAGAGGCGTTGCTACAGTCCCTGGGTCAATTCCAGGCTGTATCACATCCGGCTGTGATTGGGAGTCCCATAGGGCGGCGCAATATTGGCCCGGGGTAGGCCGTCATTATAAATAAGAATTTGTTCTTAACTGACTTGCCTAGTTAAATAAACTTCCTTCATACTGGACTCGTAGACATAAAAATGCATTCCACGATGGTATTATGTTGCAGCTAGCGATATAAAAAAAATTAGGGGAGAGGGGAAATAATATTTTCAATGATTGGCTGGTCACCTTGAATAACACAACTCAAACATTTGTGGCACAGAGTTGTCTGAATTTTCCCTTTCATTTCTGACAATAAAATCTTTCCTGTGATTCTCTAATGTATCTATCTTGATGTCTCCTGTTGTACTCCCTCACTCCTTCCCTTCTCTGGTTCTCTCCCATTGGCTGCCTGATAGGGAGCCCAGGTTGTGTCAGAGGTAAGATGTGGTTTTACTGTAGTGTCGTCGGTGATACAATCCCTGTGGCACACCCGATTCTGCCTATTTTGTGCTCCATCTTTATTCCTAATGATTTCTTTCCCTTTCACATGCTAACGTTATATTCTATACTTTCACTCATTCATTTAGTTATTTATTTGGGGTCCAATTACAGAATAATCTAACATTGCATTTACCCACCCCCATTAGAATAATTTATTTGGAAATGTTCTCTTTAAGCAATTATGCTATGCTTTCTGCTCGTAATACCTCGTTTGGTTTGCTTTTTTCCCCACACGCACACACAGACCTATCTCATTCATTTATAGCTACTAGCTAGGCCTACTTAGTTATTTATCATTGGAAAGGGGTCTTGGAGCCAATAGCCTAGTGCAGCTGCTTTGACAAAGACAAAAGTGATCTGATTGGTAGGTACTAGGTAGCTATAGTTCACAGGTTGGTGGTGCCTTAATTGGGGAGGACGGGCATGTGATAATGGGTGTTGATACTAGAGGTCGACCGATTATGATTTTTCAACGCCGATACAGATTATTGAAGGACCAAAAAAAGCCGATACCAATTAATCGGCCATTTAATTTTTATTTATTTATTTGTAATCATGACAATTACAACAATACTGAATGAACACTTATTTTAACTTAATATAATACATAAATAAAATCAATTTAGCCTCAAATAAATAATGAAACATGTTCAATTTGGTTTAAATAATGCAAAAACAAAGTGTTGGAGAAGAAAGTAAAAGTGCAATATGTGCTATTTAAGGAAGCTAACGTTTAAGTTCCTTGCTCAAAACATGAGAACATATGAAAGCTGGTGGTTTTAACATGAGTCTACAATATTCCCTGGTAAGAAGTTTTAGGTTGTAGTTATTATAGGACTATTTCTCTCTATACGATTTGTATTTCATATACCTTTGACTATTGGATGTTCTTATAGGCACTTTAGTATTGTCAGTGTAACAGTATAGCTTCCATCCCTCTCCTCGCTCGAACCAGGAACACATCGACAACAGCCACCCTCGAAGCAGCGTTACCCATGCAGAGCAAGGGGAACAACTACTCCAAGTCTCAGAGCGAGTGACGTTTGAAACGCTATTAGCGCGCACCCCGCTAACTTGCTAGCAATTTCACATCGGTTACACCAGCCTAATCTCGGGAGTTGATAGGCTTGCGCTGTTTATGATTTCAATAGCTGCTGGCAAATGCACGAAAGTGCTGTTTGAATGAATGCTTACGAGCTTGCTGCTGCCTACCATCGCTCAGACTGCTCTATCAAATCATAGCCTTTGGTCATTGAAATGGTAGAATCCGGAAACTATCATTTCGATAACAAATGTTTATTCTTTCAGTGAAATACAGAACCGTTCTGTATTTTATCTAACGGATGGCATCCCTAAGTCTAAATATTGCTGTTAAATTGTACAACCTTCAATGTTATGTCATAATTATGCATAATTCTGGCAAATTAATTACGGCCTTTGTTAGGAATAAATGGACTTCCCACAGTTCGCAATGAGCCAGGCGGCCCAAACTGCTGCATATACCCTGACTGCTTGCACGGAACGCAAGAGAAGTGACACAATTTCCCTAATTATAAGAAATTCATGTTAGCAGGCAATATTAACTAAATATGCAGGTTTAAAAATATATACCTGTGTATTGATTTTAAAGAAAGGCATTGATGTTTATGGTTAGGTACATTGGTGCAACGACAGTGCTTTTTTTCACAAATGCGCTTGTTAAATCATCACCGTTTGTCGAAGTAGGCGCATCGATTGTATGCAACGCAGGACACGCTAGATAAACTAGTAATATCATCAACCATGTGTACTTAACTAGTGATTATGTTAAGATTGATTGTTTTTATAAGATAAGTTGCAACTTACATTGGCTTCTTGCTGCCCTTGCGTAACAGGTATTCAGCCTGCCACGCAGGCTCCTCGTGGAGTGCAATGTAAGGCAGGTGGTTAGAGCGTTGGACTAGTAACCGGAAGATTGCAAAAACGAATCCCCGAGCTGACAAGGTAAAAATCTGCCATTCTGCCCCTGACCAAGGCAGTTAACCCATCGTTCCTAGGCTGTCATTGAAAATAAGAATGTGTTCTTAACCGACTTGCCTAGTTAAATAAAGGTGTAAAAAAAAAAAAAACTGCAAATTGTTGTAAAAAAATACAGATTGTTATGAAAACTTGAAATCGGCCCTAATTAATCGGCCATTCCAATTAATTGGTCGACCTCTAGTTGATACCTCTCTAAAGTCAAACATATGGTTTCCATGTTTGATTCCATTCGCTCTGTTCCAGCCATTATTATGAGCCGTCCTCCCCTCAGCAGCCTCCACTGGTATAGTTGTTTTAAATGTTGTGAGTGGAAAGTTGTTTGGTTAATAAGTGTGGAGAATGTGGTTTAGAACAAACCTATGTGTTTTAAGGCTGAGTCAATTGAAAGGCCTTTGTTGGTGCAGTTTTTTTCAACAATTTAAAAAATATATTTTTTTATGTGTAATAATAACACATTTTCATTCTTGTTTGGATTCCTAGCAGCTAGTTTGGATTCCTAGAAGACTTGGCCATTCACTCAGATGATGCAGATGAAAATAGCTTTTTAGTATTGGACTGGTTCAACACCTTCAAAACAACCACCAGACCTTTAGCTATTTGAGCTGCAGTAGACCCCCTCAGTGGGTAATGTGCTGACTTTACCTCTCGTCTACATGTGTCAAACTCGTTCCACGGGAGGGCCGAGTGTCTGCAGGTTTTTGCTGCTCCCTTGTACTTGATTGATGAATCAAGGTGTTAAGAGAATTTTGTTCTCAATGTTCATAAACTGAACTTCAATTAAACTACTATGTCTGTTACTAAGAATTTGTAAGGTTCTTATTGAAATGAAACAGAGTCCAGTCTACAATAGTCAGCAAGGTTTATTTACGGGAGCTCTGTTGTGCATATACAAAAACGTTCCTTTTATACTATTCTCTTTTAACCTATGCACATACATACACACTAAACTTTGAATTCTCTCTCTCTCCTGGAGTCTCACAAGTTTATTACCACACAGCTGACAGTTCCAGTCCCCTCCAGATACGGGAAATCTGGAGGGGCCCTCCATGTCCTATCTTATCTCCCCAGAGTTATAGCCGGGTCGGTTCAAACATAGTTTAATGATCCACTTTGTTTTCTTTAGGCACACACATACCTTCCTCTCTTCCCATGTACATACTACATAACCTCTTTCTTATGAACTAACATTATTTATCAATACAGAAAAACAGGGTAGAATTCAATTAGTTATATTTCTACGTTAAATGTATACATAATTTAGTCATTATTCATAAAATTCATAACAAGGTCAGTGACTATTTATGAACTCCCCTAACCTGGTTGTCTAGGTCTTAATTGGACACCAAATTGAAAGGAAAAACAAGTAGACACTTAGTCCTCCATGGAATCAGTTTGACACCCCTGCTCTCGGCTCTGCAGTGACTGTTCTGCCTGGCTCTTCTCTCCGCAGTTCTCCGTGTGCAGGGCTGCTGGCGGTCCAGGGGCAGTATGCTGATATTACCTCTCCGCCAGACTCAGAATCAGCACTACTACCCTACAAGCCAGACACAGATTTATACTCTCACACAGTCCTCTAGTAGACAATTTTAACAGGTCAGACTGATCTAACATTTAACCAAACAGACCACAGTGCTGTACTGATCCCAGAACTTAAAATTGCCAGCAGACTAATACTTAAAGAATCCCCAGAGGTCACTCTGGTCAATCGGTCCCCTGCCTTTAGCAGTGAATCTGAAGAGGAGTCATTTGACACTGACAAACCATTTGCAGATCTAACATCACTAAAGCATGTGATAAATACAGACCTGCCAGTCTCAGAATCATCCTTATCAGAGCAACCAAATCTTAACTCACCAGAACCCTTATCAGCTGGCCTGACTGTTTCAGAACCCTTAGCAGATATTGCCCCGACTGTTTTAGAACCTTTAGAAGAACCCTTAAATGCCCCCTCTGTTTCAAAATTAACTTTATGCGAACTACTTGGTACAAACCCAGTTATTCCAGAATCAAACTCATATTCACAGTCAGCTGCAATGGACTCTCAAGTATCAGAATCGATTTTACCAGAGCCTCCATTAACCTCTGATGCGCCCATCATAGACCACACTTTAACAGAAGCAGAAATGGTCTCTGACCGACTAACGCTAGAACTACCATCACCAGAAATACCTCTTAACGTGGACCAACAAATTCGGGAATTAAATGTTTCAGAACCTGACATCAGTACTAACAGGGGTGCTTCTGACTCATCCATATTTGAGCATCAGCTGGCAGAGAGGAGCAAGAATACTGACATAGCGTTGCGTCAACACCCTGAGATTGCCCTTAGCTTGACTGAAGACACTCCTTTACCAGAGCCACAGCTTGCTGGGAGTAGCGGCAGCCCCTCTGTATCTTTCATTCCTCCCCTCACCACCATTCATGCTTTTACAGTACTTTGCCTGATGCACAGATGCTGTGATCCGCCTGTTTTCTCTCACTAACACCATACCCAAACACGTGTGTCCGCCATCGTGCGCAAATTGATTTTGTCCCCCCCACACCAAACGCGATCACGACACGGAGGTTGAAGTATCAAAACAAACTCTGAACAAATTATATTCATTTGGGGACAGGTTGAAAAGCATAAAACATTTATGGCAATTTGCCTAGCTAGCTTGCAGTTGCTAGCTAATTTGTCCTGGGATATAAACATTGAGCTGTTATTTTACCTGAAATGCACAAGGTCCTCTACTCCGACAATTAATCCACACATAAAACAGTCAACCGAATCGTTTCTAGTCTTCTCTCCTCCTTCCATGCTTTTTCTTCTTTGGACTTTATATGGCGATTAACTACTATCTTTTACAATAAGATGCATTACCACAACTGACTTCAGTTCATCTTTCAATCACCCATGTGGGTATATGTTCCTAAAACCCAATGAGAAGTTGGGAGAGGCAGGACTTGCAGTGCGTTCTGCGACAAATAGAATCAACTTCTAATTCAGCGCCTGGCAACGTAGATGCTCGTTGGCGCGCGTGAGCAGTGTGGGTGCAATGATTGAATAACATGTATGTGTAAATTTATTTTGCAACGCTCGTGCACGTGACCCGACCGGTGTGGTCAGCATGAAAGGCTATCCCATGGTGTGATCTCTCATATTCCTTAGTGCTTGAATTGACTGGCTGTGTGAACCTGCCCACCCTGAAATTTGGTCTACAACACAATCATATATTTCTCCTTCATTAACCATTCACATTTGAACACACATTTGATTTTCAGAGTGACGGAAATATTCTGGATATGTCTTTTTCAGGCAATGAGGCATTCTTGGTAGTTGATTGGTTCAGTGTTTTTCAAGACAAGTCTGACTTTTCACTGGTGCTTGTCAGTGGCAATGGAGTGTTTCTTCAGTCTCATTGTTGTGGTGTGTGGATCAACCTCTGGAAGTATAGCTATGTTCCATACCATAGTTTTTCACTCTACCTCTCACTTTATGGGTCTGTCTTACCGCAGATGCTTTTGTGCTGCCTCTCCCGGCTTGCCCAACCGCAGGTCTTGCGAAGTAGATTTGTGTTGTGAAAAGACGAGATGATGTCCAGTTAAATGTATGTGTGGAGTGTTTCTCTCAAGTGTCCTCTGTTTTATTTTAGGCCACCAGCCTGGTGGTGGCGTCACGCTCGTATGCTGATTTCACACCTGAGGCCACCTTTGACATAAAGGTAAAACAAAAAAATATACTCAAATGTGTAGCTGATTTTGATGCTCACGGTCTGCCTTGTTGAGTTCTCATTGTGTGTTTTCCTGCAGAAAGTTGACCTTCATCGTCTGGAGGAGGGCCCACCCCTGACAGCCACTCTGACCCGGGAGGAGGGGCTGAAGTATTATCGTACCATGCAGACCATAAGGCGCATGGAGCTGAAGGCTGACCAGCTCTACAAGCAGAAGATCATCAGAGGCTTTTGTCACCTGTATGATGGCCAGGTTAGAAGACACAATCACTCTCACCTATTGTATAAGCAAACATACAGTTTCACATGAACACACACTATTGCAGGCTGGTGGGAGGAGCTATAGGAGGACAGGCTCATTGTAATGGCTGGAATGGAACAAATGGAACTGTATCATACACATAAAACATGGAAACCACGTTTTTGATTCTGTTCCTTTTATTTCATTCCAGCCATTATAATAAACCTGTCCTCCTATAGCTCATCCCACCAGCCTCCACTGACACACGCACACACTGCATTCAAATAGCAACTAGCATTTCGCTGCACCTGCAATAACATCTGCTAAATATTTGTGACCAATAAAATTTGATTTAATATGAATGCTCAGATTGTTGTTCTTTGATAGGAAGCCTGTGCGGTTGGCATTGAGGGGGGTATCACCCTGTCAGATCACCTGATCACTGCATACCGTGCCCATGGCTACACCCTCACCAGGGGTGGGACTGTCAGGGAGATCATGGCAGAGCTCACTGGTGAGTGGACTTGACTCAGTCCAATAGAGAACCCTAATAAGATCTAATCACTGTACTTTGAACCTCTGATTTTATCTCCCTAAACATTAAAACTAACCTCTTTCGCTTTCTTCGTTTTCTTCCCTAATTTTGTTCCTTTGCTGTCTCTTAGGTCGTAGAGGAGGCATTGCTAAGGGCAAGGGAGGCTCTATGCACATGTATACTAAAAACTTCTATGGAGGCAATGGCATTGTGGGAGCTCAGGTAATTCACGAAGGCTTAGCGTTATTCCTTTATCTTAGATTTGAAAGAATCCCATTTTGATTTCTTTTAACCTCATTTGCATCTGGTTTATATCTGATTCACAAATATAACACCTGCCTAATTTCCCCTCAGGTACCGCTGGGAGCTGGTGTAGCCCTGGCCTGCAAGTACCTGGGCAATGATCAGCTGTGTGTCAGTCTCTATGGGGATGGAGCAGCCAATCAGGTTTGACATAAGGCATGCGTCTTGAACCCTGCATGCATTAAACATATATGAAGGACACTCCCAAGTTTTTATTTGACCCCAACTGTTGACAGAATTTTTATTCATCCACAGGGTCAGATCTTTGAGACATATAACATGTCATCTCTTTGGAAGTTACCCATCATTTTCATCTGTGAGAACAACCAATATGCCATGGGCACATCAGTAGAGCGCTCTGCTGCGAGCACCGAATACTACAAGAGAGGGGACTACATTCCTGGCATTAGGGTAGACCGCTAACTAATATATTCAAGCTCCTGTGCCTCTTACAAAATATATTCCGTAGTCTCACACAATGCATCTGTATCCAGGTGGATGGGATGGATGTCCTGTGTGTTAGAGAGGCCACCAAGTTTGCAGCTGATCACTGCCGATCTGGAAAGGTGAGCATCAACCTTACAGTATGTAGGATGGTTGATTTGTTTCTGTGTGTACTGTGTACAGGTTTGTGCGTTTTTAGTCGAAGTAGCACAACTTACACTTTCTCTGTGCACCACCTGTGTTAAGGGCCCTATCCTCATGGAGCTACAGACTTACCGTTACCATGGACACAGCATGAGCGATCCTGGGGTCAGGTAAGTCTATATTGTTATTATTGGATTAGTAGATTACTATTGTTGTTATTGTCATGATTATTGTTACGTACTTATGTTTTTCTTACTCCATCAGTGCCAACGTACCAGGGATTCAGCTAAGCTTTCAGTGCTCTAATATATTGCTGTCCCTGCACTCTGCTATGTCCCCCAGTAGCCTCCTCCCTGCCCTCCTACCCCCCTGTAGTGACACTGCATAGCCCTGATCCCTACCCGCTCTTCCCCCTTCCTCAGCTACCGCACACGTGAGGAGATCCAGGAGGTCCGTAGTAAGAGCGATCCCATCTCCATGCTAAAGGACCGCATGCTCAGCAACAACATGGCCAGCATAGAGGAGCTCAAGGTGATTCTCAAACATTCACTAATATACTGCACATTCAACACAGTATGAATAGGAAGCATACAGGTATCTGCCATAAAGGAAACGCCAACAGTGTCTTCATAGGGTGTTGGTAGGGCTTGGCGACATATCAAATTAATTTGTTTGTTTTAGCACAATATTCCAAATGCCTGTATCACAAGAATCTAGTTTTTTTATGAGAGCTTATGTCCGCTTGTTCTCTATTGGTCTCTTTCGTTCCTTCTGCTGTGACTGTACACCTTCCCATTTACACACACACACACACACACACAGCCACTCCCCTACCTGGCACTCACTGTTAACTTGAAATGACACAACGACAAGGTTCCAGTTTAACAAAGTTTACTATACCGTATGAACACACTACAGGGTAGCCATTCCACTCAAGGCTAGGTCCATCAACAACTAAACTTCCCGGGCAGGCGCACTCTTGACAGAGTGAAAGCCCCGTAATAATAGAAATATAGGGATACTTAAAACATTAACTTAACACTCACAACAACAAAGATGAAAGATCACTTCTTCAATACGCGGTTTCAACTCGCTATTTGCATTTGAGGTTTGGTCGAACAGAATCGGTCATATTGAGACATTTGACTAATAGACGAGAACTTAATCTTTCTAAGAATACCCTTTTTATGTTTCAACTCAAATTGTGCAAAGAGCAGACCCTACTAAAACGGGAGTATCAATGAACATTTATTCTGGAAAATATATACTCAGTTTGTTGCGGGCGACATTGCGGTACCACGTACTGCTAGCAGCATTTAACCCACAGACTGTTAGACTAGACAGCTAGTATGTGTTTTATAAATGTGCAATAGCCATAAAGTTATTATATAAGGAATTAGCAACTTATTCTGAGAAATAAGGTAGGCCACTTGATTTCAACATCTGAACAAAGTGGACAGGCTAGCATGCTGTTCAAACAGCTGGAGACAAGGGTGTGTTCATAATTCAACTGTTTTACCTTGTTAGCTAGCAAATAGATCCAAGTTTACTCTAACTGTAAAGATTAGCTGGCTACTCACTAGCAAGTGTGCTTGAGAGATTGTTTGAGATCTGTGTTAATTTTCTATCATGTCTGCTACAAGAAGTTGGTCAGTAGTGAATGCTTATGCGTGGTTCTCATTACATTTTTAATATAAAGGGGCATTCAGATAGACTTGAAAGCAAGATCATTGATCATAAAAATTAAAAGCAGGTTAAACATGTAATTATTAGTGGGTCTTATGGTTGTGGAATACTTATATTTAGCCTAGGTATAATTTAACAAGCCCTGACTTCATTAGAGTATTGCTGACTGTTTGAAATGCAGTGTATTTTAGCAAAGCTTCTTTAGAGAAAAAATGGATGTATGATTTTAGGCCATATCGCCCATCCTTAGGTGTTGGGCCACCATGAGCCGCTTCAATGTGTCTGGAACTCTATTGGAGGGATTCAACACCATTCTTCCATGATCAATTTCATGTTTTGTTGATGGTGGTGGAAAACAATATCTCAAATGCCGCTCCAGAATCTCCCATAAGTGTTCAATTGGATTGAGATCTGGTGACTGACACACACCCACACACCATTTAAACCCCCTATGCTACCTTGAGGCCCCTCTTTCAAAGTTACTGAGATCTCTTCTAGCCATGGTAGCCAAAATAATGGGCAACTCAGCATTTTTGTACATGACCCTAAGCAGGATGGGACGTTAATTGCTTAATTAACTCAGGAAGCACCTGCTTTCATACTTTGTATCCCTCATTTACTCAAGTGTTTCCTTTATTTTGGCAGTTACCCGCACAAAGTCAAATAGCTGAATTTGTTTGAAAAACGCATGATTATTGACACATTGAAAATAGTTACAGCTAACAGAAGCATGTCTGAGGGTGTAAAGACCAAACTTCCCTTGTCCTGTATGTGTGCAGGAGATTGACATTGCGGTGAGGAAGGAGATTGAAGATGCTGCACAGTTCGCCACCACAGACCCCGAGCCCCCTCTGGATGACCTGTGTAGCCACATCTTCGCCAATGATCAGCCCTTTGAAGTGCGTGGTGCCACCCCATGGACCAAGCTCACTTCGACCAGCTAAAGTAGCGTTTCCCAAACTCTGCCCTCGGGACCCCAAGGGGTGCACATTTTGTTTTTTCCCTCGCTCTACACAGCTGATTTAAAATAATCAAAGCTTGATGATTAGTTAATTATTTGAATGGGTTGTGTAGTGCTAGGGCAATAACCAAAATGTGCACCCCTTTGGGTCCCCAGACCCGAGTTTGGGGAAACGCTGAGCTAAAAGCTCTTGTGCCCCACCCCTTTGTCTCCCAGGCCCTTCCACTATCCTCCATCAACGCACATTTATCTTTGCACACATCACCTTCTTCATCTCAGCCAATGGCCTTCATGGACTCTAATCTCTCGCCCCAATGAAATGCTCTTTTTTAACAGAAGTTAAGAACCTTTCATTGTCCCTCTCCAAATGTTCTGAGACTGGTCACATGGACCAATTGTCCTTATCAACGTTACAGGCGTAGTTACTCCTATTCAATGATTGTGGTTGTTTTCTCTAAATATAAGATTAAAGGGTATATTAAATAAAGTGATTTACATTGGGATTATTTATTTTTTTGTCATGCCAAATCAAATCTGTGCCTGTGGGATCTTGTCTGTGTTTCGACGATGAGCGTCTCTAGGCTGCGGGTCACTCGTAGCAGAACACAAACACTGCAAAGCCGCATGGATGAAGTCTAGATATTGTGGTATGATGCTTCAGAGAGATATTATTAAATCCTGTTGACCTCATGCCTTCACTATCTTGTCAGTCATACCCCAACTTTGTAGATGATGACTGTCCTTCTAAATCATTATTTGCCCTGCTCTCTTGTTTTTTGTTCTATCAACCTCATGTATTTATTGCTGAATGTGTTTTGTAACTGACATCCCAGTGCGTTTTGTTCAAACTACAACTACCTTAAGCAGGAATAGAAAATGCCTTTTTTGGGAGTCTTGGTTGTCAACTGTTACAGTGGATAATGGTCAGAGAACAGTGGGGCACTACACACAGATCTGTCCTGGTTTTCCCCCAGAGATGCTAATGAGATCAGGAAGTGTATGTATGCCTTGATTGTCTTTGTACAGTCTCTCAAACAAATAAACTTAGAAACAAAGCTTTGTATACAAATGAATCTGAAGTGTGAATGTGTGATCCTTATTCTAAACAAAAGGCATGGATGGGATGCTTAATGTTAAACAATGACATGGCTATTCAACTTATATGACCCTATTGTGATGTAAGTTCTAGGTTACATTTTCCATGTCACATCGAGACTTGTATATTTGATCAACTGTAACCTAGTGATTGCTTATCATCACCTGTTTTGATGCCATATCATGTCCCTCCCAACCAATGACGTATGGCCGGGTGACGCATTCCAGAGCCTCGTTCTGACATGCAGGTAGACCGAACCACGGCGCCATATTGAGAGAGAACGGAAGTGAGTGATTTTTGATGTGGAAAAAGTGCTTATGTAGTTTCTAGAAAACATTGGCAAGAGTGATAAAAGCCGTTTAAACGTATAGTTAGGGTTGAACTGGAACCATTTTACTATTTTGTTTTTCTCGTTTAAGAGAACCCCTCCCCCCAAGAAATAATTTTCCGAATCCCACCCTTGACAGTGTTAAGTCACTGAAAGCGCGCGGCAGCGACTGAACTCTTGTCGAAGATGCCCTTGGCACAGTTTGGAGCAGACCCATGGCAGAAAATGGCCTTGGAGAATTCGGAAAACGAGGTAATGAACATGCCAATGAACGATGGCCACCTTAGCTGTATTTGTCAACGTTTGACGCGGGCTCTTGTGAATTCACTTCCTCACACAGTTTGTGGGACACCAACTTCGATTTAGTTTCGCATAAACTGATTATTAAACTTAAACGATTAAAAAAGGACTACATATTTGTGATTTTTAGCTGTCTTATTTCTCAAGAAGTGCAGGCTGATACCTGTGACAGCCATTTGTTGCAGGAAATCTTGAGGGGGGGAACAAATCGCTCACTACAGCGAACATGTGATATTTATCGTTCAAGTTGCCATTTCTAAAGTGTAAACTAGGTCTATTAAATGCAGTTTTATTCCTATATGTTCTAATCAACTAACAATTGGCCCTGAAGCATATTACACAGTTTCAAAAACACGAGCCCACCCCAATTTTGTGTGAGAGACAAAGTTAAATCGCTTTCTCTGTGTTACAGGTCATGGATGACTCAATGGGGGAGGATGAAACTGTATTCAGTGTGAGTAAACATTTTGAATAATAATCTCACCTGTCTTCTCCCAGACTGTCTCATTTACACAGGAGGTTGGTGGCACCGTAATTGGGGAGATCGTGGTAATGTCTGGAGAGGAATCATTGGAAGGGTATCAAACACATAGTTTCCATGTGTTTGATGCCATGCCATTAACTCCTTTCCAGCCATTATTATGGCTGGAAAGCCTCCACTGGTGTGTGCATATGTATTTATGTTTCATGTTCTCTCTCAATTCAGTTTTCTCTCTTTGTCCTCTCTCACCTACTCACACACCTACATCCAGGCACTCCACAATAAAACTATGTATTAATATGGACTAGTGGTGGGGTTGGTGAGAGCAAAATGATTAAAGAGAAGATAAGGGTAGCGAAAGAGTGAAAGCGACTGTGAAAGAGGGAGAGCGCATGCTATGTCTTTTAGTCATCCTCCTCCACACCTTTTGATGCAGTGGGAGGGGGTGTTGGATGCATGGAACCCGGTTGCAAGCTGTCAGTCGGCAGCTCCCTCCCCCGGCAGATCAGAGCGTAGCGCAGTCTATCCCAGCGCAGCCACACTGTGACACAGGGAGAGGGGCTCCACTGGCCCAGCACTGGCATGGGGGATTTGGCCACCGCTGGGGCAGAACACAGGCCAAAGAAGGAATTCGCTAAGAGCTGGTGTGCTGTACGTGGGTCTGATGTGGCTTGGTGTTGTGTTTGGGTGGGAAAGCATGGGAGTTGATTTCTCCATCCTCCCACAGTATGACTCTCTGCTCTAGTGCAAAGATAAGGTTCTGAGTATGCAGCGCTGAAACAGTCTCTTTCTTGGTAGGGTTTTACTTCAAAACTTGTGAATGTATTTGATTCATTTCATTGCTTATGTTTATTATTCTTTGTGACGTGTATCTGTACGTTTGTGTGTTTTGTTTTTATAGAATTACTGTGTATTTCTATTCTCTCTCCACACTGCTGTGTATTGCTATCCTCTCTCCACACTGCTGTGTATTTGGGGCATGCCTGTTTTTTTTTTGACTGTGTCTCTCATCTTTCACAGGATGAGGGCTCAGTGAATGAGATCAGTATCACAAACCATGTTAAAGAGGGCTCTGAAAGGGCTGATCCTAGGCAGTTTGAGCTCCGCAAGGTCCTGGGACAGGGATCCTTTGGGAAGGTAAATGACAGTGTGTGAGATGAAATGGTGTAGTGGTTGAAATGGTTTTTTTTTATATTATGGTTTTCGTATCTCTGAACATTTGTGTATAAAGAGACTGACTGATTGATGGAAGCTGTTGGGTTTAATAGCTGAACTGATTTGTGTCTCTTTATCTATGTTCCCCTGTTCAGGTGTTCCTTGTGAAGAAAATAACAGGGCCTGATGCTGGACAGCTGTATGCTATGAAGGTTCTGAAAAAGGCCACTTTGAAAGGTACACTAGTCTGCGGTGATACATTTTTTTTGTGTGAATTTGTTGATATTGAATATATCATGCTTGCAATGGTTTTAAAACTACTTTACAACTACAGTATATATGTTTTTTGTTGAATTATATACAGTCGTGTTTTTAATTGTAATTTCTTTCACGAATCACCAGTGCGAGATAGGGTCCGTACCAAGATGGAGCGAGACATTCTGGTAGAGGTGAACCATCCTTTCATAGTCGGACTACACTACGGTGAGTTATCAGACATCTGTCTGCCCTGTCATATTTCTACGTCTGATATAAGCACAGGTCATTAAACCTTACAGATGAGTTTTTACTTCAATGTGTACCCATGATTCTTCACAGCATTCCAGACAGAAGGGAAGCTGTACCTGATTCTGGACTTCCTCCGAGGTGGAGATCTATTCACACGGCTGTCTAAAGAGGTGAGCAGAATTCAAATGATTTTTTAAGATTTTTTTTTTTTACATTAAATAAAATGGTTTATTTTTCCCTGGTAATTCATGTCCATATTATAATAGTTTTGGTGAGTTTGTGTATTAGGTGTGTTTTTAACAAGTCTGTCTACCAGGTGATGTTCACAGAGGAGGATGTGAAGTTCTACCTGGCAGAGCTGGCTCTGGCCCTGGACCATCTGCATGGCCTGGGAATCATCTACAGAGACCTTAAACCTGAGAAGTACATATCACACTAATGCTATGACATTGCTTCTTCCTATTAGGTACTTGTTTCTCTTCCAATCAGCAACCTGGGAAATGATTGCATATTTTTTATATAAATCTAATGTTATTTTGACCTTCGAAGTTATGTTATATACCGTCTGTTTACTGTATGTGTTTCTGCTGAATTTCCTCTCTGACTGAGATCACTCTGTCCTTTCAGCATTCTGTTAGATGAGGAGGGCCATATCAAACTCACTGGTGGGTGATTTTCTGCTCCTATTACATATTAATGTTTCATATTCACACTCAGCCTGACTCAGCCACCGAGCAGAATAAGAAAGTGTTTTTAATGCCCTTTCATTTTAGGAGCCCTTAGTCTTCTAAATGTACCATTTTCAGCTCAACTCTCATTTTGCTGCCCTTTGTTTGTTCCAGACTTCGGCCTTAGTAAAGAGTCCATTGATCATGAGAACAAGGCCTACTCTTTCTGTGGAACAGTGGAGTACATGGCACCAGAGGTCGTGAACCGCCGAGGACACACCCTTAGCGCTGACTGGTGGTCCTACGGCGTGCTCATGGTGAGTGCTGGAGTTCCAAATGGTACCGTATCTTTGCAATTCATTACCCTGGGATGTGTTCAAATATCTGATATCCAGTATCAAGTGTGTCCACATTCATATCTGCCTGGATGGGCCAATGTGTCCAATGGCTGACATTGCCACTGATTAGACATGTTAATAAAATGTTGTTTTCATCTTCCCCAGTTTGAGATGCTGACTGGGACACTGCCTTTCCAAGGGAAGGACCGGAAGGAAACCATGACCATGATACTGAAGTGCGTCTTACTCAACCTGTCTTGAGTACCAGTTTAACCAGGCTGTTAGCCAATAACAGTTTGATCTCAATCTACCATGGTAATTGTTTTGTTTGCACTGCAGGGCCAAGTTGGGAATGCCACAGTTCCTGAGCCAAGACGCCCAATCTCTCCTACGTAACCTTTTCAAACGCAACCCAGGCAACAGACTAGGTAATCAATCTCCATCACTAAAATGGTATTGTGCACCATGGGTTGTAACTGATGAGTGCTTAAAGTGGCAATCAACAGTTGAAACAATAACAAAGCGCATCCCTGCCCTTGTTTTGGTAAAAAGCTGAGGGGTGGGGCTGGAGAAATGTAACCACTCTTAAATTCATAGACAAAGCTATGGATGCAAAGACTGACCATTCATGATATCAACATTTATAGTTTTAAAAGTTTAGTCTATAAAGTGTTTTTACATTTACTTTGTTTACAAACATTGGAGTAGAACAAGCTTATTTTGAGTTGTTATGGCATACGACAGTTGAACAAAGCTCATGAGGTATTTTATAAGTTATCTTATTCAAGAATCAATACAGTTGAAGTCGGAAGTTTACATACACCTTAGCCAAATGCATTTTAACTCAGTTTTTCACAATTCCTGACATTTAATCCTAGTAAAAATTCCCTGTCTTATGTCAGTTAGGATCACCACTTTATTTTAAGAATGTGAAATGTCAGAATAATAGTAGAGAGAATGATTTATTTCAGCTTTTATTTCTTTCATCACATTCCCAGTGGGTCAGAAGTTTACATGCACTCAATTAGTATTTGGTAGCATTGCCTTTAAATTGTTTAACTTGGGTCAAATGTTTCGGGTAACCTTCCACAAGCTTCCCACAATAAGTTGGGTGAATTTTGGCCAATTCCTCCTGACAGAGCTGGTGTAACTGAGTCAGGTTTGTAGGCATCCTTGCTCGCACACGCTTTTTCGGTTCTGCCCACAAATTTTCTATAGGATTGAGGTCAGGGCTTTGTGATGGCCACGCCAATACCTTGACTTTGTTGTCCTTAAGCCATTTTGCCACAACGTTGGAAGTATGCTTGGGGGTCATTGTCCATTTGGAAGACCCATTTGTGACCAAGCTTTAACTTCCTGACTGATGTCTTGATGTTGCTTCAATATATCCACCTAATTCTCCTACCTCATGAAGCCATCTATTTTGTGAAGTGCACCAGTCCCTCCTGCAGCAAAGCACCCCCACAATATGATGCTGCCATCCCCTTGCTTCACGGTTGGGATGGTGTTCTTCGGCTTGCAAGCCTCCCCCTTTTAAACATAACGATGGTCATTATGGCCAAACAGTTCTATTTCTTTTTCATCTGACCAGAGGACATTTCTCCAAAAAGTACGGTCTTTGTCCCCATGTGCAGTTGCAAACCGTAGTCTGGCTTTTTTATGGCGGTTTTGGAGCAGTGGCTTCTTCCTTGCTGAGTGGCCTTTCAGGTTATGTCGATATAGGACTCGTTTTATTGTGGATATAGATACTTTTATACCTGTTTCCTCCAGCATTTTCACAAGGTCCTTTGCTGTTGTTCTGGGATTGAGTTGCACTTTTCGCACCAGAGAACGTTAATCTCTAGGAAACAGAACGCAATCTCCTTCCTGAACGGTATGACAGCTGCGTGGTCCCATGGTGTATATACTTGCGTACTATTGTTTGTACAGATGAACGTGGTACCTTCAGGCGTTTGGAAATTGCTCCCAAGGATGAACCAGACTTGTGGAGGTCTGTGATACTGTGAATTATAAGTGAAATAATCTGTCTGTAAACAATTGTTGGAAAAATTACTTGTGTCATGCACAAAGTAGATGTCCTAACCGACTTGCCAAAACTATAGTTTGTTAACAAGAAATTTGTGGAGTGATTGAAAAACGAGTTTTAATGACTCCAACCTAAGTGTATGTAAACTTCTGTCTTCAACTGCACATATCATTCATTCACAAGTCCAAAAATGTATGTAGCAATCACAGATAGCCCCTTTTTAAAAGAATCTCACTCAAATGGAAAAAAAATATCTTGCCACTCTAGTCGGAACATAGTGTTTGGTTGTCTCCCAAGTGGTGCAGCGGTCTAAGGCACTACAGATCTGGGTTCTAGCCTGGGCTGTGTCGCAGCCAGCCGTTACCGGGAGACCCGTGAGGCGGCGTACAATTGGCCCAGCGTTGTCCGGGTTAGGGGAGGGTTTGGACGGCAAGGATGTCCTTGTTCTAGCGACTCCCGTGACGAGCCGGGCACATGCACACTGACACGGTCGCAAGTTTGTCTGTTTCCTCTTACCCATTGGTGCGGCTAGCTTCCGGGTTAAGCGTGCAGTGTGTCAGGAAGCAGTGTGGCTTGGCAGGGTAGTGTTTCAGAGAATGCATGACTCTCGACCTTCGCCTCTCCCGAGTCCGTACGGGAGTTGCAGCGATGGGACAAGACTGTAACTACCAATTATATACCATGAAATTGGGATGAAAAAGGTCCCAAAAAATAGTAGTGTTTGACATTTGTCATTACTGAACTGCAATCATATTACAAAAGATACCACAGGTATCCTGTAATGTGTGTGGATTTGTTGTTCACAGGTGCTGGTCCAGACGGAGTGGAAGAGATCAAGAGACATTCCTTATTTTCCACAATTGACTGGAACGTAAGTTTGCCTATTAATATGCGTTTGCCATCTGCCTGCTCCTCTGTCCGTGTGTATTATAAATGCTTTATGTTTTTAACTCCCGAGTGGCACAGCTGTCTTAGTTCTAGAAGCGTCACTACAGACCCTAGTTCGATTCCGATCTGGAACACAACCAGCCTTGACTGGGAGTCTCATAGGGCGGCTCACAATTGGCTCAGCGTCGTCCGGGTTAGGGTTTGGCCGGATTAGGCCATCATTGTAAATAGGAATTTGTTCTCTGGGATAGGTGGGACATTAGCGTCCCACCTGGCCAAAATCCAGTGAAAATGCAGAGCGCCAAATTCAAATAAATTACTATAAAAATTTAACTTTCATGAAATCACACATGCAATACACCAAATTAAAGATACACTTGTTATGAATCCAGCCAACGTGTCAGATCTCAAAAAGGCTTTACGGCGAAAGCAAACGATGCTATTATCTGAGGGTAGCACCCCAGCAAACAAACACAGACAATCATATTTCAACCCTCCAGGCGCGACACAAAACGCAGAAATAAAGATATAATTCATGCCATACCTTTGACGAGCTTCTTCTGTTGGCACTCCAATATGTCCCATAAACATCACAAATAGTCCTTTTGTTCGATTAATTCCGTCGATATATATATCCAAAATGTCCATATATTTGGCACGTTTGATCCAGAAAAACACCGGTTCCAACTAGCGCAACATGACTACAAAATTTCTCATAAGTTACTTGTAAGCTTTGTCCAAACATTTCAAAGTACTTTCCTAATAACACTAGGTATTTTTTAACTTAAATAATCAATAAAATTTAAGACGGGATATACTGTGTTCAATACCGGAGGAAAACAATGTGTAGCGTGCTTTTCAGGTCACACGCCTCTATCAAAGAGTACACTTCCCTCTACCCTCGTTCTGAACAGTGCTACCTCTTCATTTCTCAAAGGAAAAACCTCAACCAATTTCTAAAGACTTGACATCCAGTGGAAGCGATAGGAACTGCAAGAAGGTCCCTTTTAGAAACCTGGATTCCCAATGAAAACACATTGAAAGGAGAGTGACCTCAAAAAAAGAAATCTGATCGGTTTGTCCTCGGGGTTTCGCCTGCCAAATAAGTTCTGTTATACTCACAGACATGATTCAAACAGTTTTAGAAACTTCAGAGTGTTTTCTATCCAAATCTACTATCTACTAATATGCATATCTTAGCTTCTGGGCCTGAGTAGCAGGCAGTTTACTTTGGACATGCTTTTCATCCGGACGTGACAATACTGCCCCCTATCCCAAAGAAGTTTAACTGACTTGCCCAGTTAAATAAAATGAACATGTTAAGGTTTATTCTAATGTTTTTCCCTTTTTCTTGGTATGCCTGTAGAAATTATTCAGGAGAGAACTCCATCCCCCCTTCAAACCTGCGAGTGGCAGACCTGATGACACCATCTACTTTGACTCTGAATTCACTGCAAAAACTCCACGGGGTAAATGACAGATTCTCGTTTGGCGCTTTATACAATACACAGTTTCATAATTGTGTGTGTGAATGAAAAGTAGCGAGGGTTGACATGAGGATTTTCCCCACAGACTCTCCCGGCTGTCCCCCGAGTGCCAACACCAACCAGCTGTTTAGAGGCTTCAGCTTCGTGGCTATCTCAGATGAGGAGAGTCAACCTCCACAGAACATTAACATCAACATGTCCTCTATACAGGTACCAACACACACACGCACTGGATAGGTCCCTGTATGTATTTATTTATTATAATATGGTTGTGTGTGGAAATGGCAGAATTGGTCTCTGTGTCTATTTCTCTCTTCAGCAACTCCACAGAAACACAGCACAGTTTAGTGATGCCTACGATGTGAAGGAGGACATTGGTGTGGGCTCTTACTCCATATGCAAACGCTGTGTTCAGAAGAGCAACAGTATGGATTATGCTGTAAAGGTGAGCTGTAACCCTGGGGCTGCCCATGTCACACCCTGGGAATGCCCATGGTAGAATGGTAGGATTAACTGTTATTACTGATGTTGTTATCCCAGATCATCAGTAAGGCCAAGAGGGACCCCACAGAAGAGGTGGAGATTATTCTGCGCTATGGACAGCACCCCAACATCATCACTCTCAAAGATGTGAGTCATTACATCAGCAGTATGTGAATGAAGCAAGCAGCACTGTTTTTTGTTGTTGTATTTTACCCCCTTTTTCGAACTAATTTTGATCTTCTCGCATCACTGCAACACCCCAACGGGCTCGGGAGGCGAGTCATGCATCCTCCAAAACATGACCTGCCAAACAGCGCTTCTTAACACCCGCTCGCTTAACCTGGAAGCCAGCCACACCAATGTGTCGGAGGAAACGCTGTTCAACTGACAACTGAGGTCAGCCTGCAGGCCCCCAGCCCGCCACAAGGAGTCGCTAGGGCACGATGAGCCAAGTAAAACCTCTACTAACCCAGACGATGCTGGGCCAATTGTGCGACACCTTATGGAACTCTTGATCAAGGCTGGTTGTGATACAGCCTGGAATCGGACCCGGGTCTGTAGTGACGCCTCTAGCACTGCGATGCTGTGCCTTAAACCGCTGCGCCAGTCACCGTTGACTGAAGTTACAGCAAGATGGTGCTATTATCCTAAACTCAGCAAAAAAGGAAACGTCCTCTCACTGTCAACTGTGTTTATTTTCAGCAAACTTAATGTGTAAATATTTGTATGAACATAACAAGATTCAACAACTGAGACCATAAACTGAACAAGTTCCACAGACATGTGACTAACAGAAATTGAATAATGTATCCCTGAACAAAGGGGGGGGGGGGTCAAAATCAAAAGTTACAGTCTGTATCTGGTGTGGCCACCAGCTGCATTAAGTACTCCAGTGCATCTCCTCATGGACTGCACCAGATTTGCCAGTTCTTGCTGTGAGATATCACCCCACTCTTCCACCAAGGCACCTGCAAGTTCCCAGACAATTCTGGGGGGGAATAGCCGTAGCCCTCACCCTCCGGTCCAACAGGTCCCAGATGTGCCCAATGGGATTGAGATCTGGGCTCTTCGCTGGCCATGGCAGAACACTGACATTCCTGTCTTGCAGGAAATCACACACAGAACGAGCAGTATGTCTGGTGGCATTGTCATGCTGGAGGGTCATGTCAGGATGAGCCTGCAGGAAGGGTACCACATGAGGGAGGAGGATGTCTTCCCTGTAACGCACAGCGTTGAGATTGCCTGCAATGACAACAAGCTCAGTCCGATGATGCTGTGACACACCTCCCCAGACCATGATGGACCCTCCACCTCCAAATCGATCCCACTCCAGAATACAGGCGTCGGTGTAACGCTCATTCCTTCGACGATAAACGCGAATCCGACCATCACCTCTGGTGAGACACAACTGCGACTCGTCAGTGAAGAGCACTTTTTGCCAGTCCTGTCTGGTCCAGCGACGGGTTTGTGCCCATATATTACGTTGTTGCCGGTGATGTCTGGTGAGGACCTGCCTTACAACAGGCCTACAAGCCCTCAGTCCAGGCTATTGCGGACAGTCTGAGCACTGATGGAGGGATTGTGCGTTCCTGGTGTAACTCGGGCAGTTGTTGTTGTCATCTTGTACCTGTCCCGCAGGTGTGATGTTCGTATGTACCGATCCTGTGCAGGTGTTGTTACACATGGTCTGCCACTGCGAGGACGATCAGCTGTCCGCCCTGTCTCCATGTAGCGCTGTCTTAGGTGTCTCACAGTACGGACATTGCAATTTATTGCCCTGGACACATCTGCAGTCCTCATGCCTCCTTGCAGCATGCCTAAGGCACATTCACGCAGATGAGCAGGGACCCTGGGCATCTTTCTTTTGGTGTTTTTCAGAGTCAGTAGAAAGGCCTGTTTTAGTGTCCTAAGTTTTCATAACTGTGACCTTAATTGCCTACTGTCTGTAAGCTGTTAGTGTCTTAATGACCGTTCCACAGGTGCATGTTCATTTAATTGTTTATGGTTCATTGAACAAGCATGGGAAACGGTGTTTAAAAGACAGGGTCCTGAAAAAGGGACGTTTATTTATTTATTACAGTTGAAGTCGGAAGTTTACGTACACTTAGGTTGGAGTCATTAAAACTCGCTTTTCAACCACTCCACAAATTTCTTGTTAACAATAGTTTTGGCAAGTCGGTTAGGACATGACAAATAATTTTTCCAACAATTGTTTACAGACAGATTATTTCACTTATAATTCACAGTATCACAATTCCAGTGGGTCAGAAGTTTACATGCACTAAGTTGACTGTGCCTTTAAACAGCTTGGAAAATTCCAGAAAATTATATCATGGCTTTAGAAGCTTCTGATAGGCTAATTTACATAATTTGAGTCAATTGGCAGTGTACCTGTGGATGTATTTCAAGGTTTACCTTCAAACTCAGTGCCTCTTTGCTTGACATCATGGGAAAATCTAAAGAAATCAGCCAAGACCTCAGAATTTTTTTTGTAGACCTCCACAAGTCTGGTTCATCCTTGGGAGCAATTTCCAAACGCCTGAAGGTACTATGTTCATCTGTACAAACAATAGTACGCAAGTATATACACCATGGTACCACGCAGCCGTCATACCGCTCAGGAAGCAGACGCGTTCTGTCTCCTAGTGATGAACGTACTCTGGTGAAAAAAGTGCAACTCAATCCCAGAACAACAGCAAAGGACCTTGTGAAGATGCTGAAGGAAACAGGTACAAAAGTATCTATATCCACAGTAAAACGAGTCCTATATTGACATAACCTGAAAGGCCACTCAGCAAGGAAGAAGCCACTGCTCCAAAACCGCCATAAAAAGCTAGACTACAGTTTGCAACTGCACATGGGGACTAAGATTATACTTTTTGGAAAAATGTCCTCTGGTCTGATGAAATAAATAATAGAACTGTTTGGCCATAATGACCATTGTTATGTTTGGAGGAAAAGGGGGAGGCTTGCAAGCCGAAGAACACCATCCCAACCGTGAAGCACGGGAGTGGCGGCAGCATGTTGTGGGGGTGCTTTGCTGCAGGAGGGACTGGTGCACTTCACAAAATAGATGGCATCATGTGGAAGGGAAATTATGTGGATATATTGAAGCAACATCTCAAGACATCAGTCAGGAAGTTAAAGCTTGGTCGCAAATGGGTCTTCCAAATGGACAAGCATACTTCCAACGTTGTTGCCAAATGGCTTAAAGACAACAAAGTCAAGGTATTGGAGTGGCCATCACAAAGCCCTGACCTCAATCCCATAGGGGAAAAAGCGTGTGCGAGCAAGGATGCCTACAAACCTGACTCAGTTACACCAGCTCTGGCTGGAGGAATGGGCCAAAATCCACCCAACTTATTGTGGGAAGCTTGTGGAAGGCTACCCAAAAGGTTTGACCCAAGTTAAACAATTTAAAGGCAATGCTACCAAATACTAACTGAGTGTATGTAAACTTCTGACCCACTGGGAATGTGATGAAAGAAATAAAAGCTGAAATAAATCATTCTCTCTACTATTATTCTGACTTTTCACATTCTTAAAATAAAGTCGTGATCCTAAACAGAATTTTGTACTTGGATTAAATGTCAGGAAGTGTGAAACTGAGTTTAAATGTATTTGGCTAAGGTGTATGTAAACTTCCGACTTCAACTGTATATAGGCTTTTGTGGTTCTCTGTCGCGTGTATTGTATAATCATGCGTGTGTGTGTTGTGCTTATCATGCGCGTGTGCATTGTGCTTATATCGTGTGTATTGGATAATGGCACAATAATTTGGGCTTTTTTGGGGCTCATAAAATGTACACTGAGCAAAAATATATAAATGCAACATGTAAAGTGTTGGTCCCACGTGTCATGAGCTGAAATAGAAAATCTCTGAAATGTTCCATACGCACAAAAAGCTCATTTCTCTTTAAATTTGAGCACAACTTTGTTTACATCCCTGTTAGCATTTCTCCTTTTCCAAGATATTCTATTCACTTGACAGATGTGGCATATCAAGAAGCTGATTAAACAGCACAGTCATTACACAGGTGCACCTTGTGCTGGGTACTATAAAAAGCCACTCTAAAATGTGCAGTTTTGTCACACAACACAATGCCACAGATGTCTCATGTTTTTAGGGAGTGTGCAATTGGCATGCTGACTTCAAGAATGTCCATCAGAGCTGTTACCAGATAATTAAATGTTCATTTCTCTACCATAAGCTGCCTCCAACATCGTTTAAGAGAATTTGTCAGTACGTCCAACTGGCCTCACAACGGCAGACCACGATGTCAGCACTCCAGACCAGGACCTTCACATCCGGCTTCTCCACCCGGGGGGGGGGGGTGGATTATTTCTGTCTGTAATAAAGCCCTGTTGTGGGTGAAAAACTCATTCTGATTGGCTGCTCCTGGCTCTCCAGTGGGTGAGCCTGGCTCACAAGTGGATGGACCTATGCCCACCCATGGCTGCACCCCTGCCCAGTCATGTAAAATCCATAGATAAGGGCCTAATTTGCTAAACTGTATGTGTAAACATGTATACGCAGGGCCCAGCAATAAAAGGGACCATGGTCTCATTCTGTGTTCCTTGTTGAAATAAAGGTATAATAATAATTTAAATTGACTAACTCAGTAAAATATTTTTCATTGTTCCATGTTGCTTTTATATTGTTGTTCAGTATATTTAATATATGGCACATCAGGTTTGAATTTTCATGCTGATCAAAGCTCCAATCAAATCCAGACATTATATGCTTTATAATGCTTTTGAATGACACTTCTGGTTTTGGCGGGAAATACCGGCTTACCCGGGAGGAAAGTGATTTATTTGCAGAATGGAACATTTGTAAAATACCGGGAAAATATATAACCCTGGTGCGTGTCGGCCATTTCTGGGATATTTTGTTTCAGCTCATGATACATGGGACATACACTTTACACGTTGAGTTCAGTGTAGATTCCCAATTGAATTGTTGTTTCATTGTTTGGCTAGTATGTCGATGTTCTGTGAGTTATGGGAATATTTTTTTTGTGTGCTGAATACTCTTCTATAATGAGTTATTTGTGAGTGTCTCTCTGGGTGACATTGTGAGGTTGTGTGCCCTGTTAACTAGGTGTTTGACGATGGGCGCTCAGTGTACCTGGTGACAGAGCTGATGAAAGGGGGAGAGCTGCTGGATAAAATCCTCAGACAGAAGTTCTTCTCTGAGAGGGAGGCCAGTGCAGTTCTCCACACCATCACCAAAACTGTAGAGTACCTGCATGCACAGGGGGTAAAACATTCACCATCACAATGATACATAATATATTACGTGTTCCAAGTATATACTATATTTTGAGCACTTTGCTACTTTCAATACACAGGACCTTTCTACTGTATAAGCAATACGAGTTGACAATCTAAAATTTGCCTCCCTGACTCACTATGTCACTGATGGAATTTCTGACCCCCTGCTCAGGTTGTCCATAGAGATCTGAAGCCCAGTAACATACTGTATGTGGATGAGTCTGGAAACCCAGAGTCCATCCGAATCTGTGACTTTGGCTTCGCCAAACAGCTGAGAGCTGAAAACGGGCTCCTGATGACTCCTTGCTACACTGCCAACTTTGTCGCCCCCGAGGTGTCTCTTCTACATGTTTCTGTGACTAGTACCTGCATGCTCAGCTAATGGTTGTCTAACTGTATAACAAGTTCATCGTATTTTCAGTGGTCAATATATTTGTCAAGTAACTGACATGGCATTCTTTGCATTATGTATTCTAATGCAGTGTCCAATACTTCCTATTGTTGTTAGGTTCTGAAGAAACAGGGCTATGATGCAGCCTGTGATATCTGGAGTCTAGGAGTCCTGCTCTATACAATGCTTACTGGGTATGCGTGCTTTACCAACAGTAATGCAGCCAATGGTGTTCATAAAAATATTAACACATAATACAATAGGAACAATAAAGTACATTCATATTTTATTAGTCCTTATTATTAGTATGTATTTATCTTGAAATTTCAGGTTCACTCCTTTTGCCAATGGACCAGAGGATACTCCCGAAGAGATCTTGGCTCGGATCGGCAGTGGAAAGTTCTCTCTGACGGGCGGCTACTGGAATTCAGTCTCAGCAGAGGCCAAGGTATGTCTGGGATGTTGGTTGTACTGCAGCACTGCTTTCCATAGTATCCAATTACTCTATGATAGTGGTTTCAAAACGGAATCCTTTTCCTAGCACTATACAGTGCATTCGGAAAGTATTCAGACCCCTTCACTTTTTCCAAATGTTTATGTTACAGCCTTATTCTAAAATGTATTCAATATTTTTTTCTTTTCTTTTTTATCTACACACAATACCCCGTAATGACAAATTACATTTTTTGCAAATGTATTAAAAATAAACAAAACTAGTACTCAGACCCTTTGCTATGAGACTCGATGTTGAGCTCAGGTGCATCCTGTTTCCAATGATCATCCTTGAGACGTTTCTACAACTTGATTGGAGTCCACCTGTGGTAAATTCAATTGATTGGACATGATTTGGAAAGGCACACACCTGTCTATATAAGGTCCCACAGTTAACAGTGCATGTCAGAGCAAAAACCAAGCCATGAGGTCAAATAAATTGTCCGTAGAGCTCCGAGACGGGATCGAGGCACAGATCTGGGAAAGGTTATCAACACATTTCTGCAGCATTGAAGGTCCCTAAGAATACAGTGGCCTACATCATTCTTAAACTGAATAAGTTTGGAACCACCAAGAGAGTTCGGAACCACCTAGAGCTCCAGAGTTCCTCTGTGGAGATAGGAGAACCTTCCAGAAGGACAACCATCTCTGCAGCACTCCACCAATCAGGACTTTATAGTAGAGTGGCCAGACGGAAGCCACTCCTCAGTAAACGGCACATTACAGCTCTCTTGGAGTTTGCCAAAAGGCACTTAATGGACTCTCAGACCATGAGAAACAGATGCTCTGGTCTGATGAAACCAAGATTGAACTCTTTGGCCTGAATGCCAAGTGTCACATCTGGGGGAAACCAGGCACCGCTCATCACCTGGCCAATACCATCCCAACAGTGAAGCATGGTGGTGGCAGCATCATGCTGTGGGGATGTTTTTCAGTGGCAGGGACTGGGAGAATAGTCAGGATCGAGGGAAAGATTTAATGGAGCCAAATACAGAGATCCTTGATGAAAACCTGCTCCAGAGCGCTCAGGAACTCAGACTGCGGTTCACCTTCCAACAGGACAATGACCCTAAGCACATAACCAAGACAACGCAGGAGTGGCTTCAAGACAAGTCTCCTGAATGTCCATGAGTGGCCCAGCCAGAGCCCGGACTTGATCCCAATCTAACATCTCTGGAGAGACCTTAAAATAGCTGTGCAGCAACGCTCCCCATCCAGCCCGACAGCTTGAGGATCTGCAGAAAGAATGGGAGAAACTCCCCAAATACAGGTGTGCCAAGCTTGTAGCGTCATACCCAAGAACACATGAAGCACACTGTGATTGCTGCCAAAGGTGCTTCAACAAAGTACTGAGTAAAGGGTCCTGAATACTTATGTAAATGTGATATTTCAGTTTGAGATATTTTTATATATTTGCTAAAATTTCTACACCTGTTTTTGAATTGTCATTGTGTGTAGATTGAGGGAATAAAAAATATTTAATCAATTTTAGAATAAGTCTGTAATGTAACAAAGTGGAAAAAAGTGAATTAGTCTGAATACTTTCCGAATGCACTGTATACTTGATGGAAGAGATAGTATTCACAATCTGAACATTGACATTGCTGTCTTTAGGACCTAGTGTCCAAGATGCTGCATGTGGACCCCCACCAGAGGCTAACTGCTGCTCAGGTGCTGCGACACCCTTGGATATTACACAAGGACCAGTTGCCCAAGTACCAGCTCAATAGACAGGATGCTCCTCATTTGGTCAAGGTAACAAAACTTTATTCAATGCACTAGTCTCTCTTTTCTGCCACTCTGAAAGCTTCTCTGCTGGGTATTGATAAATTAACACCAAGACTGTTCTCCCTCTTACAGGGTGCGATGGCAGCCACTTACTCTGCTCTGAACATGCATGTTCCCCCTGTGCTGGACCCTGTAGGGCGCTCCTCGTTAGCTCAACGAAGAGGAGTGAAGAAGTTGACCTCCACAGCCCTGTGATCCACCTGCCACTAGTATCAATCTCACCTGTTTAATGCTACTGCACCAGTGCATTAGTGTGTTTCGACACCCGCTGTGTTAGAAGAACAGTGTGTAAGACCAAAAAGAAACGGTAACCCATTCACTGAGAAAATGTATCATGTATTTGCTTGTACAATCATCACTGCCTTCAGACCAAGAGTTACAAACTCTTGGAAAGGCTGAACTGTATATTTTATGAAAATGAGATATTTACTACAAAAATAGAATTAAATGTATACGGGTTTCTATAGGTCTGTGTTTAAACAGAGATTGAGTTAGGCACTGGGGGATGAAGGGGTTTGGAAAGGGTTAAAATTGTTTCCCCCAGTTGCATGGAGCACAGTCAGTCCCCCTTATTCCAAATCAACCGCTAAGCCCCTACCCCCTACCTATGCACTTGTATAGATCTGAAAAGATTAGATGCGTGTAAACAGTCATATTTTTAGTTAGGCCAACTTTTAGAATGTGTTATATTGTTCTAATTCCAGACATTTGGTTACATAGCATTGTTTAAATATTCCCCATGTCATGTTAAATGGGGAGCTAACCATAGAAATAGAATGAATGGAACTGACTTGGTGCTCTAACCCTGGCAATTTGACTGGTAAACTCATGGGAACACTCACCATAGAGCCCCACAGTGGAGGTGTCATAACACTCCTAAAACCTAGCAGTTAAACAGAGAAATGGTTCCAATTGTTTTTCCACCATTTATTTTTCCCATAGGAAATGTAAATACTTAATAAGGGCTATGTTTGGTGTAGGTTTACCCTGACGTGTCATTTTGATGACCATGTAAATCTCTGACAAGGTGACTAACCAATATATTTGTCTCCATTTACTCTGCTTCTAAAATGCTAATTAGTGTCAAAGTAGACATCATGCAAGATTACAAATACCTGCAAGCTCATGCACGTGCTGACACCTTTGCTGACAGTTATTGTGTCAAGACAGTTCACATAATTGTCAATTTAAAGAAATGTTGCCAATTTATTCATTACTAAATGTAACTAAAATGGTTAATCCAGACATTATTTCCTTTACCTCGATTTGGCAGTCTCGTACAGGTCATCATGGCATTTGTAGTTCTTTATGATAGCCACGTTCACAGTTAATTAGCACCTTTTGGGGGGGGGGGGGGTAAATACAGGTGAATATGTTTATAAGTCACCTTGTCCTAGAGAGATTTACACCGTTATCAAAAAGCCCTTATTTTAAGTGTTTCTAAAATCCCCTATGGGAAAATTGAATGGAACCATTTCCTTGTTTGACCGCTAAGTTTTATTTTGAATATTATATCAACAGATTCTGGATTGCCATGGTAATGTAGAATGTTCATTCAAATGATGCTAGCTCAGGGGTGTCAAACTTTTTGCATGGAGGGCCTTGTAGGTTTTTCCTTTTAATTAATCCCTAGACAACCAAGTGTGGGGAGTTTCTTACTAATTAGTGATCTTAATTTATCAATCAAGTACAAGGGAGGAGCAAAAACACGCAGACACTCGGCCCTCCGTGGAATGAGTTTGACACTAGTGTGCTAGCTGATGTGGCTCATGAATGTATTTTTTGTAATGTCAGTTGAGTTGACTTAACAGATTGAAGTTTATTCTTCTTTCTTTTACTTCCTGCCATTGGTCTAGGGAAAAAATATACAGGTTAAGACAACATTGTCACAAATCTGGGATCAACGGTGTTCGTTAACTACCAGCGCCATTGCTAACCAGCATAGCTGGTCCTAGTCTTGCAAAGAGTTATGGGCTATTAGAATCCTATTGTCTTAACCTTTGTCATATACAACCTAGTCATAGGTACACTCAATGGCTGCCAGTCCAGCCATTATGCTACCATTGACTTTAATGGGGATGCCTGTTATATTCATTCTATTTCTATGGAACTATTATGGCTGCCATGGAATGTTTTAGTGTCATGTTTTTGCATCATAATGCCCAATTCAGACATTCAGTTTTATTAAAAAATATATATTTTATTTTTATATTCCCCATGTAGCTAATGTTAATAGTGAGCTAACATGGCTGCCATAGAATGTTGAAGTGTCAATATAAAATGCATCATGATGCGGAAACCACATTGGCTCAACTTTCTAAATACAAGGCTCTGGGAATAAGCAACATGGAATTATTACTATATTGCTTATTTATTGGGCAATTAGGGTTTGGACAGTGACAAACTCCTCAATTGTGCAACAGTTTACCAAGGCCCTGTCAGCAATGGGGGAGAAAAAGTGCTAACCTCCTTCCTCACTCCAGTAGCTGCTGCTGCACTTTCTCTCAGACATTTGTGTTGGGGCAGGGCCCAGAGGGGTTGGAGTTTTCTTGCTCTACTTAGTCTTTCAATTTTTTTGTCCTTCTCATAATCATAAAGGGAAACGTGAACTTGGGATATACTTATAGCAATTAAGATTACTTTTCCAGTCTACTTTTAAGAGACCATTAAGAATGTATTTTTGTATATGTTGATGAATGAAACATTTTCTACTTGGTGTGCATGATGGTCACAGGACAGCTGTAGTGGGGGGTTTAAGGGAAAGGGAAGGGCTTTCCAAGAAGATGCTGGGGGTATGTAACATGCTAGATGGAGGGGCGAATAGATACCGTCTTTCCCCTCTGGTTGTTTCCATGTTTTACAGAGAAATGTTTGTCTCAGTAGATGTGGGCCAGGCAAGTGACTGCAGCTTCATTTGTAACCTAAAAAATTATCATGAATACATCAAATAAATATACAATCAAATAATGCATCAATTGTTAATTCTTTCCTCCACCGAAAGGCCACATAACTATCCATTTTAATGCGTATATGAAGTAGGAGACCAGATCGGTTAGGAAACATGGGTAGGAAGCCACTTTTTAAACCCTAATGCTGCTTCACGGTGTTGCAAGCGGAAGAGGTTTCCCCGAGAAAGCTAAGCTAACAAGCTTGCTAACTTTGTAAGTGTGTGACATCGTCACGGATTGGTATTTCATTCCATTTTTATAACACACAATTCGATACGGACAAAACAGGACTGATTTAACAAAGCCTGTTCGTTTGGGAATATGCCGAAGAATAAAGGTAAGTAGCAAACATGTTTCCTTTGGTTGTTAGTTAACGTTATTCCATGGAATGGTTGATGTTCATGCTAGCTAGCTAGCCACCCGGGCCCATGCTTAGCAACGTGACTGGAGGAAGGCACGGTATGGCATTTAACAAATATTTAAAAGCGTGGAAACGTTGCTTAACCTTCATTACCACCAACGTCATATTGTTTATTTTATCGCAATTTGACTATTAATAATGTAGGAATTCGACTGGCGAACTATGAACTGCCTTTTGTCACATTATTTTGCGCAACTGAATGACGTTAGTACCAACTAGTGCGGTAGGCCAAAAATATCCCTGCCCTGTGCCCATCATCTTGAGCCTCAGCCCTGATGCTGTCACATTCACTAGCTAACTAGCACAGATAAAAATTGATTAATTAAAGTATATTTGTAGCTAGGCTACAGCCATTTGGTTGGCCTATTTATCCGTGTTTATTTGACTCATGTTGCCAATGACTGGTGGAATTGGAATGACAGTCACCCATTAGATAGAAAAATTGGCATTCCAATACATCTCTCATCCTCTCATCTCATTTACAGGTAAGGGAGGAAAGAATCGGCGACGTGGTAAAAATGAGAATGAATCAGAAAAGAGAGAGCTGGTTTTCAAAGAGGATGGCCAAGGTGAGTGCAAGGTCCCCCTTCAACCTTATTTAGTCTGTAAATTTAGCAAATAGGTTCTGACTTAATTTCAACCAACTGTCAACTGCTTTGACACTGACCATGCTAACAGTGTAGCTACTAATCGAATACAGTTATGATCTAGATCAGATGTATTCAACATTTGTGTGCTCCCTGGTTACCAGTTCAGCACTTACATTTGAGCCACCTCGTGACCTCTATATGAATTGCCTAACTGCTTAATCTCTGTTCTAATCTAGAATATGCACAAGTCATTAAGATGTTGGGTAATGGACGACTGGAAGCTATGTGTTTTGATGGAGTCAAGCGACTATGCCACATCCGAGGAAAGCTACGGAAAAAGGTAATTGTGTACACAGTAACCTATATAGCGTTAGTGCTACTAGTCACAAAATTTGGCAAATAGCTGGAGGCTGAAGACTGTTGATCATATGTGAAATGTATAAATGCAATCCAATGTCATCATCCTTTATGCGCTACTTCTGTAATGCTTTGGGTTGGAAATGACATGAGGGTTGACAGACTCTTCTACCTGGGCTGTATGTGTCCAGTTCTATGATGGAAGTATTATAGTTATTATACTCCAAATTCTCCTTGCTGACATATTGTTATTCTCTCTTGGGCAGGTTTGGATCAACAGTTCAGACATCATCCTGGTGGGACTTCGAGATTACCAGGTAATAATTATGAGAGACAAAAATCAGCAATGGTTTGTATTTTTTATGATAATGTTAATACATTGCATTCTTCCTTAAAGGACCAAAAAGCTGATGTTATCCTGAAGTACAATGCAGACGAGGCCAGGAGTTTGAAGGCCTATGGGGAGCTTCCTGAACATGGTAAGTATCTGGGACCTACCTGCTTTTCGACCACTGAGTGCTCGGCTATGAAAAGGCAACTGACATTTACTTCTGAGGTGCTGACCTGTTGCACCATCTATAACCACTGTGATTATTATTTTACCCTGTTTGTCATTTATGAACGTTTGAACATCTTGAAGAACGATCTGGCCTTAATGGCCATGTACTCTTATGATTATGGGCACATGTGCACTCTTTAAGGCAAGCTAGTTCATTAACGGTGAGTGTATGTTCTAACTCCCTAGCTAAAATCAATGAGACCGACACGTTCGGACCTGGTGACGACGAGGACATTCAGTTTGATGACATTGGAGATGACGACGAGGACATAGATGATGTAAGTAGAAGGTTCCTCTTGCAAGTCACAAGGAAAGCTGTCAATGGGTAATAGGCTTGGGCGATATACCGCATACCAGGGTATTTCGAAATACCAACGGTATGTTTTTCAATACTGTTTTTTGGGGGTAGGGTTGAGGCGGGGGTGCGTGCAACGCCACTGCTTATAAGTGAACTATAACTAAGAAATCTAAGATGTCATGAATTATATACAGCACAGGGCTCCAGTTATACATTTGGTCTACTAAGTGGTTAAATGTCAACATCAAGCTTCTTGGTTACAGCAGAGACATTCAATCCCTACCTGGATCAAGATCCCTGTTGCCATGTTCCATCTTGCCCATGTTCTGTTATAATCTCTACCTGGCACAGCCAGAAGAGGACTGGCCACCCCTCATAGCCTGGTTCCTCTCTAGGTTTCTTCCTAGGTTTTGGCCTTTCTAGGTAGTTTCTCCTAGCCACCGTGCTTCTACACCTGCATTGCTTGCTGTTTGGGGTTTTAGGCTGGGTTTCTGTACAGCACTTTGATATATCAGCTGATGTAAGAAGGGCTATATAAATACATTTTATTTGTTGCCTAAATTGTTTTGTGCGACCCTTGTATGCACTTCTGGTAATACAGTATGGCACAGAAACGGTATGGAATCTGAATACCCCCCAACCCAAATGGATAACTGATGTAGTCAATCAACTGAAATCACATACAATTGAGTGAAATGCTTTTTCGCTCTGTGCATTTTGCTTGAACGTTTTGTCTTTGCTATTGGGTCAGGTAATACTACTTGGTAACATGCCTCTCTCCCCTTCCTCTCAGATCTGAATTTGGACTATTGTGTGCCACATCATTTACGCAGAGGAAAGTGGACATTTCTATAATACTTGCCAACAGCGCCCTGTTTCCTCGAGTCAGTTGAGACTGCTTAAGACCTGGAATCTATCAACTGAGAATATCATCACACCTACTTCAGTCCACACTTCATATTTTTGTTATAGGTGTAATATATTTATATTTTATTCCATCTCATGTGGAATATAGGCTCAAATTACAGAACACCAGAATTTAAAATAAAAAAACTGAAATAAATGTTTGGTCTGGAGATTTGTCTAAAACAAAGGATCCCCTCCCCTATTTTTTTTTAGAACGTACTTTTGTTTTCTTGATATTGATGGTCAATAAAGTAATTGTTTTAAAAGTTGTGATAATTTCATATGCCTTTTTCAATCAAAAAACATCTTGGCTGGCAACAGAAATGTCACTTTGTAAAAATGGTGAAAGCAGGTAGAAGAACTCTGTCCTATTGGTAAATGTTTTATTTAGCATTTACAGTAGTTGCACAACACTGGACCTAGTATGTAATAGTGCCTTGTTTTTATACAGTATTCCACCTATCAATAACAATGCTGCATTTAAACCTAGGGAATTTTGTAACCAAATTAGGAGTGCTCAAAAGGATGTGTGCTAGGCCCACAGCATGATCACGGGTGAACTCAGGCAAGGATAGTCTCTTCGCATTTGTTTTATTTGCTTTGGCTTGATGACACGCACAGAACTTGGCTGGCTTTGCTATAAAGTCAGACTGACAGGACGGGGCGAGGTTCATTTGAGTCTGGAGCGAGACCGCCGCAGGGTACCCAGTCTTGTTCAGATGCTGCGCACCACTTGATCCACGTTCACGTCTCTGGGCAGAGGGGTTCAGAGGCACATCTACTCAAAAGTTTTGACGCTGTCATTGTAATGCTTTTCACTAATAGCCTATTTGAAGAAAGCATATTAATAATAAAATTAAGACATCAAATTCATATTGGGCTTTTTTAAGAAAGGTATTATTTCACCCCAAATATAGCCCAATGGAAAATAAAACGCACGAAACAACTGTCTGTCCCACTCCCATCATGTATCCAATTATTTGATGGCAACGTATAATGCTATTAAATGCAATTCAATAATTCGTTTTTAGTCTACTTCGTGCATTTGATTAGGCTACAGTTTGTCCTTCCATCAATGATGTAATGCAGAGCCGGCAGGCGAGGTACTGACGCGCTGTCGAATATTCGCACATCTCTATCCAGCTCTACTCCCTGAACTGGAGCGCATAATTTTCTCCCCTCCTTCCCAACAGTTATCCAAGGATACCTAGCCACGATCACTTTTGACCTTCAAACTAGTCCACTAAACAAAAGCCTATTGCCTCATTCAATAACCGCATTCATCCGAATATCCTACTGCTCTCCTGACCGCCTGTGCACCGTTCCGGGGGAGCGCACATATTGCAGGCAGTGGGAAACAGATACATCCCTCGATAGCGCAGCATATGTTCTCATGCGTCTGAAGGTAGAAGCTGGCGATGCGGTTTCCCTCGGCTTGATTTGGAGCCTTTTGCTGCGGGGTGTTTGACATTGCACCCATACATTTGGGGGTGATCCGCTAGTGACTACGACGATGGCGGAGAAGGCAGTCAATACAGCGTCCAGCGCCTTGACAGGTAAGCTAGGTAAAACGTTAACGGTCTATTGTTTACAATATCCAATGTTTCTCTCCACGGTAGCCTATTTTGTAAAGGGTTCTATAACATTGGCATAGGGCTACGCGCATGAATCACTGTATCCCCAAACTGCATTTCATTGTAGTCTTCAGTCATTCCTAATATAGCCTAAATAGCCTATGCTAAATATCGTTGACTCTATTGAAGGTCAGCTGCCTAAACAATTAATAATTGTTACATCAAAAGGACAACTTGCACCTTTGTTGATTGCCAAATTGATTGGCTCTGTGCCAGAGTGGTCATGCTAATAGGGGGCACAGGGGCACATGCCCCCTCAGATTTGTCCTGTTTAAAAATTGTATTCTAATTTTAGATGTTTTATTTTTATTTTTGGGTTGTTTCTCTGTAACACTACTAGCCGCCTAGTAATTTTATGTAGTTGGTGTTATTTAGCCCAGATAGGTTCCCAGTCTCCCAACCTCACAACTAGCTACTAATAAGCCATTTCAGGCTATCAATCAAGTTAGAGTAGCTAGTTTGTCTAACTACACTACATTACCAAAAGTATGTGGACAGATGCTCGTCGAATATCTCATTCCAAAATCATGGGCATTAATATGGATTTGGTCCCCCCAATGCTGCTATAACAGCCTCCACTCTTCTGGGAAGGCTTTCCACTACATGTTGGAACATTGCTGCGGGGACTTGCTTCCATTCAGCCACAAGAGCATTAGTGAGGTCGGGCACTGATGTTGGCTGATTAGGCCTGGCTCGCATTTGGCGTTCCAATTCATCACAAAGGTGTTTGATAGGGTTGAGTTCAGGGCTCTGTGCAGGCCAGTCAAGTTCTTCCACACCGATCTTGAACAAACCATTTCTGTATGGACTTTGCTTTGTGCACGGGGGCATTGTCATGCTGAAACAGGAAAGGGCCTTCCCCAAACTGTTTCCACAAAGTTGGAAGCACATAATCGTCTAGAATGTCATTGTATGCTGTAGCATTAAGATTTATTTTCACTGGAACTAAGGGGCCTAGCCCAAACCATAATTCCTCTTCCAACAAACTTTACAGTTGGCACTATGCATTCGGGCAGGTAGCGTTCTCCCGGCATCCGCCAAACCAAGATTAGTCCGTCGGACTGCCAGTTGGTGAAGCATAATTCATCACTCCGGAGAATATTTCCTCTGCTCCAGAGTCCAATGGTGGCGAGCTTTACATCCCTCCAACCGACTCTTGGCGTTGCGCTTGGGGATCTTAGGTTGTGTGCGGCTGCTCGGCCATGGAAACCCATTGCATGAAGCCCCAGACGAACAGTTCTTGTGCTGATGTTGCTTCCAGAGGCAGTTTGGAACTCGATAGTGAGTGTTTACGCGCTTCAGTACTCGGCGGTCCCGTTCTTTGAGCTTGTGTAGCCTATCACTTTGCGGCTGAGCCGTTGTTGTTTCCACTTCACATTAACTAGCAGGGCAGAAATTTGACAAACTGACTTGTTGGAAAGATGGCATCCTATGACAATGACACGTTGAAAGTCACAGCTCTTCACTAAGGCCAATCTACTGCCAATGTTTGTCTATGGAGATTGCATGGCTGTGTGCTCTATTTTATACACCGGTCAGCAGTGGGTGTGGCTGAAATAGCCGAATAGCCGTAGACTTTAGAAAATCAAGCAATTACTAAATTCACCGAATAAGACTCACATTCCTTTCAATCCTTTACCCAGACTCCCGAGTGGCTCAGTGGTCTTAGGCACTGCATCGCAGTGCTAGAGGTGTCACTACAGACGCGGGTGCGATCCCAGGCTTTATCACAACCGGCCGTGATTGGGAGACCCATAGGGCGACGCACAATTGTCCCAGCGTCGTCCGGGTTTGGCTGGGGGGGCTTTACAAGTAGGTCGTCATTGTAAATCAAGGTTGAATAAAATCAAATAAAACGATTTTAGCAGAGATGCAGATAAGCATATTTAGTTTAAAAAAAATAACCACCAGTCAGGATGACACAGACAGCTCAAAGGGTATGCTTAGATATGCAGAAACATATACACTGCTCAAAAAAATAAAGGGAACACTTAAACAACACAATGTAACTCCAAGTCAATCACACTTCTGTGAAATCAAACTGTCCACTTAGGAAGCAACACTGATTGACAATAAATTTCACATGCTGTTGTGCAAATGGAATAGACAAAAGGTGGAAATTATAGGCAATTAGCAAGACACCCCCAATAAAGGAGTGGTTCTGCAGGTGGTGACCACAGACCACTTCTCAGTTCCTATGCTTCCTGGCTGATGTTTTGGTCACTTTTGAATGCTGGCGGTGCTTTCACTCTAGTGGTAGCATGAGACGGAGTCTACAACCCACACAAGTGGCTCAGGTAGTGCAGCTCATCCAGGATGGCACATCAATGCGAGCTGTGGCAAGAAGGTTTGCTGTGTCTGTCAGCGTAGTGTCCAGAGCATGGAGGCGCTACCAGGAGACAGGCCAGTACATCAGGAGACGTGGAGGAGGCCTTAGGAGGGCAACAACCCAGCAGCAGGACCGCTACCTCCGCCTTTGTGCAAGGAGGAGCAGGTGGAGCACTGCCAGAGCCCTGCAAAATGACCTCCAGCAGGCCACAAATGTGCATGTGTCTGCTCAAACGGTCAGAAACAGACTCCATGAGGGTGGTATGAGGGCCCGACGTCCACAGGTGGGGGTTGTGCTTACAGCCCAACACCGTGCAGGACGTTTGGCATTTGCCAGAGAACACCAAGATTGGCAAATTCGCCACTGGCGCCCTGTGCTCTTCACAGATGAAAGCAGGTTCACACTGAGCACATGAGCACATGTGGTAGCGGTCCTGCTGCTGGGTTGTTGGTTTAGCATCTGGTTTTGAGGCCTTATTTAGTTTTCATAGGGTAGACATGTATTTAAAATTCAAATCAAATCAAATCAGGGACTTGAAAAATATGGTTTCTCACCAGAACACAGACCATTTATCATTAGTTAAAGACATGTGACCTGGCCAGTGAAAAGGTATTCTTGTTAGTTGCCTACCTATAAGGCCTGTCCTGGCAGACACCGATTTAAGTTTATAGCCTATACTCTAAAAGCATGATATGGACAGTCTCAATCGAAAGTGCTTTTTAATTTATAGGCTTACTTACACTGGGTCTGCGAAAGCACCCCTCAGTACCTAGGCTAATTCCTAGTTTCCCAAAAGTTAGTTCTTTCATTATAGGCCGTGTACAACCCAATGTTGTGATTTGATAGGTTTTTCCTTGACTGGGAGCTGTATTAGATTTTGGTGAGTGATGCATAAGTAACAGGGACAGATTATGGCTGTTGTTTTTAATCTAGTCCAGAATAAATCAATGGCCTGGCTGTTATTTGTCCTTGACTGACCTACAATAACTATTCAGACTTTTCGCTTGACTCATATGTTCCCTTCTCCAGCCGAAGGATTGACTCCACCGTCAGTTGCGGAGAAGAGACCCCAAAGCAACAGCCATGGCTCCCCAGCCCGTGTTGTACTTCATCCAGGGAGCCCAGCTGTGAAAAACAGTAAACTGCTCCAATTGATGGCTCACACTCTTAATCTTAACATTTAAAAATATTTATTGGGTGCTTATTGGGTACTTGTCTGAATTGAAAAGGGGCATTACAGAATTACTTTAATAATAATTTTATTTGGCCTTACTGCTATTAGCCCATACAAACACATTGAATAACAGATTCAATACATGGAACAACAGATAGTCCCACCCAAAAATCTAAAGGAAGTTTGTTCTGAAGTGTCTGTCTTATATCTGAGAGATATCAGGAAACAGTCAAATAAACAATAAAAATGTATTTAAGTATTTTTGGCACAAAACAGTCTCCATATACAGTATACTGTACTTTATTTTTTAACTGGTACCAGGGGACCTTCAGACGAGTCTTGTGAGTCCAGTCGGTGTCCTAGAGCAAAACACCCTACATGTTGTATTAGTGTGTAGCCCACTGACAGATTAACTGTACCGACTTCAGACGAGTCCCATGATGCTTGTGGGGGTCGTAGAGCATGACCACTCTTGTATGACCACTCTTTCCATAGAGTGGTCATAGTTTGTAGGTCAAACCGTTCGAACCCTACAGACGACACATCCAGTGCATCCAATACTGTGGTTTTAGTGCTATGTATAGCACTGCTTTCCTCTGCTGATAAACTGTGGGGACTGTTATCTCTCCCATATCAGACGAGGTGCTGAGCCCAGCCTTGGTCATAGAGAAGAAGCCCCAGCTCAATGGGCTCCCCTCCCCTTTACGTCTGCCAGGCAACAACACTAACAATCATGCAGGTAAACAGTGTAAGTCACACTCTCACCCCCACTGTGGCTGTTAGCTCCCCTATAGAATCTTTCCCTTTTTCTGGATATGAACGCTGCTTAATATCTTCAAGTGTCCTCTCTATAAACACATCTCTCCCTCACTATCTCTTTGAACGTCTCCCCTCGCTCTGTTTCTGTCTAGCTTGTCTGTTTCTCTTTTTTAATCCCATTTCATATCACTTTATATCTCATTCCCTCAGATGTGGAAGGCTATCTGAGGACAGATGACAGGATGCGTTTAGCCAAAGAGAGACGTGAGGAAAGAGATAAAGGTTTAGGTAAGTGATGTTCCTGTCAGTATTTAGACTGATGGAAATCATATTTTATTGAAGCCAATATTTGTATTATAGCAGATTAGCAGAAATGTATAATTTATTATAGCAGATTAGCAGAAATGTATAATTTATTATAGCAGATTAGCAGAAATGTTGTATAATTTATTATAGCAGATTAGCAGAAATGTTGTATAATTTATTATAGCAGATTAGCAGAAATGTTGTATAATTTATTACAGCAGATTAGCAGAAATGTTGTATAATTTATTACAGCAGATTAGCAGAAATGTTGTATAATTTATTACAGCAGATTAGCAGAAATGTTGTATAATTTATTACAGCAGATTAGCAGAAATGTTGTATAATTTATTACAGCAGATTAGCAGAAATGTTGTATAATTTATTACAGCAGATTAGCAGAAATGTTGTATAATTTATTACAGCAGATTAGCAGAAATGTTGTATAATTTATTACAGCAGATTAGCAGAAATGTTGTATAATTTATTACAGCAGATTAGCAGAAATGTTGTATAATTTATTACAGCAGATTAGCAGAAATGTTGTATAATTTATTATAGCAGATTAGCAGAAATGTTGTATAATTTATTATAGCAGACTAGCAGAAGTGTTCTATAATTTTGCCCCATAAAACTTCCAGCCAGTAGTGAGGTTCAGGAACAAAGATTGTTGTTGGTTTTTAAAGTGGTGTTGGAGAGGGTGGAAATCTGGGTGTGTTGGTTGGTGTTTCCAGCGGTGCGAGAGCAGGCGATCATGGAGAAGGAGCGGCGGGCTCAGCTGCAGTATGAGCGTACCGTGGAGGAGCGCTGGAGGAAGCTGGAGGAACAGAGACAGAAGGAGGAGCTCCGCAGAGCTGCTGTGGATGAGAAGAGGAGACAGAGGCTGGAGGAGGAAAAGGTCAGACTCACCACTTAGCCACTACATCTTCCAGTGCATGATGTAGTTCCCTCTGTGCTCACACTCACACACAGCTCTTTCAGCTTCAGTTCAGTTTCAGTTCCATTTTTGTGTGTTTATTACTCAGTTTGTATGCTCTGTTTTTGTTTCTATGTGTGTGTGTGGCATGTGCAGCAACAGCCCCAACAGCCAGATGTTGACATCCTTCTGTGGCGACGTTGTTTTGGGTTTTGGAGAGAGAGATAAGCAGGGACATAATGTATGCTCTTTAATTCACTCAAATCCTCTAGTTCATTAATCACAGTACTTAATGTCGTCTCCCAATCAAATATTGGATAGACCTCTGCTCTGTTAGGTAATGGGGATTTTCACCCACCCCCTCTTGTCTATCCCACCCTGCATACCAGTCAACACTGGCTTCTGGGAAGCTGATGCCATTGGTATTGATCTCTATGTAAATCTCAGTGACCTCATCAGCCTAATCAATGAATGTCTCTGCCATTCCATTTGTTTAATCTGATCCTAATCCTGCTTTGTCATTGCTCTCAATTTGTCAATGCTTCCCAAAATATCTGCTCAGCCACGACGACATTGGCAGCTTTGTCTTTTTAAACCATGTCACACACTGCCACTTTCCGAAGACGAGTCCATTTATTTTAGGGATTTGTAGCCTACATTGATTCCACCATTTAGCCTTTAAACCTAGCATAAACATGTATGTTATAGAGAATTAAGTTTGTCTAAGTGGAGTGAAATAACATGAATTATAATTTGTTTGCTCTCTTGATATCTTTATAAAAGTGGTAATATTCATAAGATCATGCATTTTTGAGACAGATGATACAGCATTTACCTTGGTCATCAATCTCACCCGGGATCGATTGTGTGTGTGTGTGTGGTGTGTGGTGTGTGTTCCTATTGGATGGATTATATCCTCTAGATGATGTCATTATAGACCAATAGAAATGCAGGAGGAGCCCATGTGGTGTGGCTAATGCCGGATTTGCTTTTCTGTGTTACTAAGATTCTTCACTTTCTTTTCACCCTTTATTGAATCTTTGCAGTGTCAGTCTCATTCAAATATTTGCTATTGTGCTGGCTTCATCTGTGTGTGTAGTTCATATTGTCGGTGCATGTCCATGTATTTTTCTGTGTTAGATAGGAAGAAATGAAAAAGAAGAGTAGGGATATATAGGAGGAAAAGATGGAACAATTGTAAATGGAGAAATGTTGGCAATGGTTGATCACCCACCAGATGGCTTTGTCTCCTGCTCTGTTGGGCTGTGTACCATGGCAACACTGTGGGTGGGGAAGGGTTAACTATCTTGGATGAAAGATGATTTACTGAGGAAAATCTGAGTAGAACAGGAGGCTAGACGAGAGAGGGGGGGTATAGGATAAAGGAAGAAGGGAGCTAGTCTCCAACCTGTGTCAATACTGTTGCATGCTGGGAGATTGACTGTGTGAGTGTCTTTGTGTCAACATGTGTATGTGATTGGAGGGGTGGAGTCCCCAGGCAGCTGTGGTCTCTTTCTATCTGCCTTATGAGGTAAAGTGAGATTGTGCTGTGCTGTGAGACTGTACTGTGCTGTGTAAGAGGAGAGGTGGTGGTTATGGAGTGACCAGCCTGGTCCTCGTGGGAGGTCTAGGGGAGCAGCTCAGTGACAGAGTCCCTTGTCTTCCCGGTCCTGGAACGGAACAACCAGGAGCGACTGGACGCTCTGATGAAACGCTCCCTGGAACGCAGCCTGCAGCTAGAGCAGAGGCCCAAACGCTGGACATGGGGCGGAGCTGGAGGAGCACAGGGTGAGTCCACAACAGGGAGATGGAGAGGAGTACAATGAGGTGTGAATGATGAATCAGTGACTGGAAGGAGAAATGGTGAGAGGGAGGGAGGGACCGCACTAAATGTTCTAGGCTAATTCGATTTGGCATGTCCTTTTGTGGCTTCTAAAGTTATAGGATACACATTTGGAGTTCTCCTCTCTACCAGATACAAGCACACAAGCAGTCCATCAGATAAACTAGCACACAAGCAGTCCATCGGATAAACTAGCACACAAGCAGTCCATCGGATGAACTAGCACACAAGCAGTCCATCGGATAAACTAGCACACAAGCAGTCCATCGGATAAACTAGCACACAAGCAGTCCATCGGATAAACTAGCACACAAGCAGTCCATCGGATGAACTAGCACACAAGCAGTCCATCGGATAAACTAGCACACAAGCAGTCCATCGGATAAACTAGCACACAAGCAGTCCATCGGATGAACTAGCACACAAGCAGTCCATCGGATGAACTAGCACACAAGCAGTCCATCGGATGAACTAGCACACAAGCAGTCCATCGGATAAACTAGCACACAAGCAGTCCATCGGATAAACTAGCACACAAGCAGTCCATCGGATAAACTAGCACACAAGCAGTCCATCAGATAAACTGGCACACGATAGGTGTTGTTCTGGAAGCTGCTGGTAGCTTATGACTCTCCTCCACCCTTCTAGACTCAAGGTCAGACTGTGATGTCTCTGTGCCTGCCTGTCCCAGACCTGTCGTAAACCGTGGAAATAGTAATCAGTCCAGTCAACCCTGAGGGGAGCAAAGCAGACAGTTTTAGAATTGACAGCATACTTGCTGCTATTTTAGGGCATTATTGAGGGCTTCTATCCTGAGTCAGTTATTGATGATTTCATTTCGATGGGGCACTGCGAGTTTGGTGTTCTTTGTGGATTATGATGGAGGACTGAGATACAGAAACATAATGTTCAAAACGTAGATGCTGATGTTTATTACACTGTTTTCTGAATGTGTTTGTACATGTGATTTGGATTGGGTCATAGAGGGATACATGTATATGGAGGATAAAGGTGTGTATGTGAGAGAGAGTCTTTCTCCCTGGCCTGCTCATTGCCTCCAGCCTTGCTGCATGGGTTTACCTCCCCAGACAGTTGTCTACCGGAGCACCCTGCTGGGTGCACAGGTATATCAGGGGGTCATCAGGTAAAGCCATGAGTGGCAGCTCTGGTCATAACGCTGTGCTCTCTCTGCTCTGCTCCGCCTGCTGCCTATAGGTGACTGTGAGAATGCCCCTCTCCCCGCCTCCACCTTTCCCCATGAACTCGCCGCCCCCTTTCCTGCTGCCAGCGAATCCGGTAATGTTATGAACCCCTCCCGTTCGGTCCACCAATCCCCTGTCCCCCATCCTGCTCTCCACCCCACAGTGACCACTGCTCTCATTGGCTGTTTGGTTCGAGAGAAATGTCATGCCGACTCAAAGGTTTTATGTATATTTCCCAGAATGCATGTGCAACAGCTGAATCAGAAAGTGTATCTGGAAGCATGAGGATGTGTGGGAGGAGTCGTGTGCCTGGAACAATTACTAATGTACAAGTGTACATTGCTGTTGTATAATTGCTGCTTTTATCAATATATTTTTTACGTGTGTATGTGTGAGGGTATGTGTAGGTATTGGTGCTCAGCTTGGGTATTTTGATATCTTAGTTGTCTTTTGGCACTTGCAAGTCGATCCGGGTCGAGCAAAAGAGACAGCAAGGGATAACAATAGAGATGTAGGGTTTAAGGATACACAGAGAAGAAAGTAAACAAGAGATCCATTAGGAAAGGACAGGCATTAGGGGCCACGGCACATGTACATCACTTCACTTCCTCCTTTTCATTGTTTGAAACCTCCTGGTCGCTCCTCATTGAAAGCATATGTCACTCAGTCACAACACTTTGGTTGAGGTTTGACATTCGCAATGTTTCTTTCTGCATCTTACCAATCTGTAATATCACCCATTGAAATACTCAGTGTTGTATAGAGCCCATCCTATCCCCATGAGTATTTGGAAAACATAAACCAATAATAATGAAGTGACGAGCAGTATTTGCCATTCAACATGCACAGGAACAGGTAGTCCACCAGTTTTACATACAAGTACTACTAATACTCCTTCTACTACTATCACCACTAGTATTACTACTACTACTACTATCATCACTAGTACTACTACTATCACCACTAGTACTATTACTATCACCACTACTACTACTACTACTACTATCACCACTAGTACTACTACTACTACCACCACCACTAGTACTACTACTATCACCACTAGTACTACTACTACTACTACTTCTCCTTCTACAACTATCACCACGAGTACTACTACTACTACTACTATCCCCACTACTACTACTACTACTACTACTACTATCACCACTAGTACTACTAATACTACCACCACTAGTACTACTGCTATCACCACTAGTACTACTACTTCTCCTACTATCACCACTAGTACTACTACTATCACCACTACTACTATCACTACTACTACTACAATCACCACTAGTACTACTACTACTACTAATCCTTCTACTACTATCACCACTAGTACTACTTATTCTACTACTATCACTACTACTACTAGTACTACTACTACTATCCCCACTACTACTTCTCCTTCTACTACGATCACCACTAGTACTACTACTATCCCCACTAGTACTACTACTACTACTACTACTATTACTACTATCACCACTAGTACTACTCCTTCTACTACTATCACCACTAGTAGTACTACTACACTACTACTCCTTCTACTACTATCACCACTACTACTTCTCCTTCTACTACGATCCCCACGAGTACTACTACTACTACTACTACTATCACCACTAGCACTACTACTATCACCACTAGTACTACTACTACTACTACTACTACTATCACCACTAGTACTACTACTAGTACTTCTCCTTCTACTACTATCACCACTAGTAGTACTACTACTACTACACTACTACTCCTTCTACTACTATCACCACTACTACTTCTCCTTCTACTACGATCCCCACTAGTACTACTACTACTACTACTACTATCACCACTAGTACTACTACTATCACCACTAGTATTACTACTACTACTACTATCACTACTACTACTATCACCACTAGTACTACTACTAGTACTTCTCCTTCTACTACTATCACCACTACTACTACTACTACTAATACTACTACTACTACTACTATCACCACTAGTACTACTACCTCTCCTTCTACTACTATCACCACTAGTAGTACTACTACACTACTACTCCTTCTACTACTATCACCACTACTACGTCTCCTTCTACTACGATCCCCACTAGTACTACTACTACTACTATCACCACTAGCACTACTACTATCACCACTAGTACTACTACTACTACTACTACTACTATCACCACTAGTACTACTACTAGTACTTCTCCTTCTACTACTATCACCACTAGTAGTACTACTACTACTACACTACTACTCCTTCTACTACTACTACACTACTACTCCTTCTACTACTATCACCACTACTACGTCTCCTTCTACTACGATCCCCACTAGTACTACTACTACTACTACTATCACCACTAGTAGTACTACTACTACTACACTACTACTCCTTCTACTACTATCACCACTACTACTTCTCCTTCTACTACGATCCCCACTAGTACTACTACTACTATCACCACTAGTACTACTACTATCACCACTAGTATTACTACTACTACTACTATCACTACTACTACTATCACCACTAGTACTACTACTAGTACTTCTCCTACTACTATCACCACTAGTAGTACTACTACTACTATACTACTACTACTACTACTACTATTCCCACTAGTACTACTACAACTACTACTACTACTATCACCACCAGTACTACTACTATTACTACTACTACTATCACCACTACTACTTCTCCTTCTACTAATACTATCACCACTAGTACTACTACTAGTACTTCTCCTTCTACTACTATCACCACTAGTAGTACTACTACTACTACTACTACCACCACTAGTACTACTACTATCACCACCACTACTACTAGTAGTACTACTACTCCTTCTACTATCCCCACTAGTACTACTCATTCTACTACTATCTCCACTAGTACTACTCCTTCTACTACTATCCCCACGAGTACTACTCCTTCTACTACTATCCCCACGAGTACTACTCCTTCTACTACTATCCCCACTAGTACTACTCCTTCTACTACTATCCCCACTAGTACTACTCCTTCTACTACTATCACCACTACGTCTACTACTATTACTGCTACTATCATTACTACTACTAGTACTACTACTACTGCCACCACTAGTACTACTACTACTACTACTATTACTGCTACTATCACCACTCATACTACTACTACTGCTTCTTACACCACTAGTACTACTACTACTCCTTCTACTACTACTATCACCATTACTACTACTCCTTCTACTGCTATCACCACTAATACTACTCCTTCTACTGCTATCACCACTAGTACTGCTACTATTACTGCTACCACTGCTACTATCACTGCTAGTACTACTACTACTACTACTACAACTGCTTATTTCACCACTAGTACTACTACTACTTATATCACCACTAATACTAGTAGTACTACTAGTAGTAGTACTCCATCTACTACTATCACCACTAGTACTACTACTATCATCACTATTACTACTATTACTTCTACTACTACTGCTTCTTTCAACACTATTACTACTATTACTGCTACAATTACTGCTACTATCACCACTAGTACTACCACTATCACCACTATTACTGCTACTATTACTGCTACTGCTGCTGCTATCACCACTACTAGTACTATTATACTACTACTATCAATGCTACTACTACTACCCTAAACACTATGACTTCGGCAACTGCTACTCTCACCCTCACTGCTAATAGCTACTTCTGTCGGTGTCATCACAAATGACAATGAGACATTTTTGAGGCAGACCCATACATCTTTTCCATTCTCCGGGAGTACAGTACTCACTAGTCTAGAACAAGCATTCTTAGCCCCGTTCCTCTTCTCCTTCTGCTTCTAGCACCTTAATTTCTCCGTCTCATGTCCCTCATGGCGTTTTGTTTTGTTCGTCATCCTCATCTCCGTCCCCTCCTGCCAACTCCTCCATTGACCCCTGACCCCTCCATCAGCCAAGCGCTGTCACCTGAACTCTGTGGAGAGCCTGATGGTCCACCGCCTTCTTACCCACACTCACTCCTCTATGGTCCAGTGCCACAGTGCAGCAGACCTCCATCTGCCCTGCCACTGATGCACAGGTAGCAGCTAGACAAAACATCTGGACCGACAAGTTTTTTCACATAGACAGTAAATGTTTCCAGACAGGTAACACACCGGTGACATCGTGCAGCATTAGTGATGTAGAAACTAGGGACTGCATGGCAGCATTTCTACTTCTGCCGATAGACATGCCATTTTATCTACTTTATTTATGTCTAGGTCTGGCTTTTGTGAATGTATGTGTCTGAGGGTATAGATGTGTTTAAATGTGTGTATTCAGTATGTGTGTAACAGCTGTATACTGTGTTTGTGTGTATGTTTTGGAGTGACAAGGAGAAAAAATACCTACACGCTAAGATGCTTCACAAAAGTGTTGCTTAACATTGCATGCCTTACATAATGTACAGTGATGTAGTGGTAAACAAAATAGGTGGATAAACACAGTACTTTCAATTAATTTTTCTGTAACGCTCGTGTAAAATAAAAAAGGTGAGTAAAGGGTGTTTACCCTCCACTACACCACTGTAAATATGGCAGTAGTAATGTTGCTTCAGCATAAACATTTTTTTGCAATCAAAAGTGTGTGGGTGTTTTTATTTTATTTTCTAAATGTAAATTTATATAGTATTCGTGATGTATTTGGGGGGATTGTGCAAACATCACTCTAACTTGCGACAGATGACCATGTGAAAAGACAAAATAATTTGTATGTTTCATTACAAAAATTGATAGTATAGTTAGTTTCCTCCATACCTATACTGTGGATATTGATCAGAAAATATGGAATTACCATCATTGTATCTCCTCTGACCACAATACATCTTAACTTGATAATAATTTTATCCTTTGACCTCTGAGTGTCTGATGTCTGTCGTTGTGCAGCTCCCTGCAGCCCCCACAGGTCACCCTATCGGGGCTCACCAAGCCGGGCTAATCGACGGAGGCTCCAGGGCTCTCCAGAGGAGTCAGCAGGGGGGTCTATCTCCACCCCTCAAACCCCCAAGGTCAGACTTGTTTTACCTACCCACTTTGTTGTGGAATAGACAGAAACCAGTGAAGAGTTGGCAGGGCCATGTTGGCAGGGCCATGTTGGCAGGATTACATACACATGCACACACACTGACATTCTCTCTGGTGTGTTTTCAGAAGGAGAGGTTGCGCAGAGAGAGAAGGACTGGCTCCCCAGCGACAGGCTCCCCTGTGAGAAGAGCAGAATCCCCAGCCATGTTCACCAGACGCTCAGCCTCCCCCGCCACCCCCAAGTAAGACTCGCTGTCCTGCTGCTGAATCCATGTGGTCGGTCCTAGTTATTGTGACAGAGGGTGATGATGTCTTTCTTGTTGCTAGGTTGCTGAGCTGTACCCAGTCTCCCTGCACTGTGCGCCAGTACCACTCTTCTCCCATCAGGCACAGACCCACCACCCCGGTTACCAACGGCAACAAGAAGGAGGACGGACAAGTTGAAGAAGCCAAAGGGCACAACAACATCAGTGACAGAAATGTCTCCAAGCCAGAGACCCCTGTGAAAAAGATGTCTGATATTCAGAGCCCTGAGAAGTCTTCTCAAGCCGACACCGCTGAAAAAAAACTGTCCAACACCGAGACCCCAGAAAAGAGATTCCCAAAAACTGAGACCCCCAGTAATAACTTAAAAGGTGAGATTTCTGAAAAGAAGGACAACCCTGATAAGAAGAGTCCTATGGCTGAGACTACTGATAGGAAAGCATCCAAAATAGACCCTCCAGACAAGAAGATGCCAAAGTCCACCTGCAGCGACCTGAATGCAGATAAGAGCACAGGTGAAACTCTTTACCAATCGTTTTGTGTATATCAATATTTATGTACATCTATCAGTGCATTGTCACAAGGGCACGAGTTTCAATGCACACTGATTTGGGTATTTATCTTTGTGACAGAGCCATCGTCAGTGACGCCAACAGGAAAAGGAATTGCTGGAACGACAAGCGCAGAGGAAGCATCTAGACTGCTAGCGGAGCGTAGGCGTCTGGCCAGGGTGCAGAAGGAGCTGGAGGAGAAACAACATCGTGAGCAGGAGGAGGATGAGCGGTAAGGAGACTGTTTGTCTCAGTGGTTAGTGTCACCATGCGTCTCTTTGTTTGTCAGTACATGACGGACAGATGGTGTGTCTGCGTGTCTGTGGATGTGACTGATAGCATATACTGCAAGTCATCATGTCTGTCTCTGTGTCACTCAGTCTGAAGGCGGAGCAGCTGAGGAGGAGACAGGCAGAGAAGTGGGCACGGCAGGAGGAGGAGGCTCGACGGGCTGAGGAGGAGAGGAGCAGACAGGAGGACCTCCGTAGGACGAGAGAGGAAGAGGAGAAACTGCAGAGGGAGGGCCGGGATAAGGAGCTACAGGTCCAGATGGACAGAGAGGTGGGGGGGGGGGGGGTCACTATGTTGTGACTGTCTGTATGGTGATATGCAGAAAGTATACTCTGGTGCATGCTTAACATGGGTTGTTTGCACAGTACACTGTACTGTTCCACTTCCAAGCATAAATCCTCTATCTTCATCAATACAGAAGGAGGAGGCCGAGTTACAGGCACAGAAGGATGCGGAGCATCAGCGTCAGGAGAGAGAGATACTGAAGCTACAACAAGAAGAGGAGAGACATCTGCGGAAGAAGGTTTTTATGACTCAGAACTCAATGCTTATTACTGAATAAATCAGCCTCTGAAACCCAGTCTGCACCCCTCAATACACGTCATCAAAGTCTGAACCAGTCCTTAATCAAATGTTGATGCAATCCCCACAGAGAATTGAGGAGATAATGAAGAGAACCAGGAAGAGTGATGAGAACCAGGCTGAGATGAAGGTACTGTAGATGTGCCTGCCGTTCTCATAGCTCTGCACGGCTTCAAGGAAGGGACCTGCTGACTGCTGTATTATCCATGTGATGTTGTGTGATCTTGTAAGGTATTGCATACTAACATAGTATGTGCTTTGCAGCTTGAGCTTTTGTTTTTATATCTATGTTGTGATCATTATCAGGATTAAATTGTATCATTGTTGATACATTGGTTTATGCGTCCTGATTACTACAGGTCTTAATCACACAACATTGTACATCATTTTGTTCTTATTTGCTGTGGAATAATAAATGTTCCCTCCATCTTTGTTCCATATTGAAGCAGAATGAGGAAGGGCAGGTGGATACTCTGCCTCAGCCTGTCTCACCACCAGGTAGGTGATCCATTCCACTCATCCACTGATACTCTGCCTGCCCAAGCAGGAAAGACCCCCTATGAATGTATAAATGCTTACTAAAGCATGTTGTATAGGAGTCCCACCCAGTGGCAGCAGTGGGTTAGTCTGGGCATGGTGGGTGAGAGACCCCAGTACTTTTCCATCAACATAGGAGACTCCTGCATGGCTGTAATTTAGCAGTGTTTTTCCAATACCTGTCCTCAGGAGAGGATTGGATTCGCTCTGCATCCTAGATTATGTTCAAGGTCTTTGGCTATTTATAACTCCTCTGTTCCTGCCACAATGCAGCCCTCAGCATGTAACTTCATCCTTACTATTTTTCACTAGAAAGGTTGAACATCAAATCAAATGTTATTTGTCACATGCGCCGAATACAACAGGTGAAACAACCTTACAGTGAAATGCTTACTTACAAGCCCTTAACCAACAATGCAGTTTTAAGAAAATACAAAAAAAAGGGAGATAAGAAAAACAAATAATTAAAGAGCAGCAGTAAATAACAATAGCGGGGCTATATACAGGTGGAACCGGTACAGAGTCAATGTGCGGGGGCACCGGTGTCGAGGTAATTGAGATAATTATGTACATGCAGGTAGGTTGTTAAAGTGGCTATGCATAGATAATAACAGAGAGTAGCAGCAGCGTGGGGGGGGGGGGGGGGGGGGTGCAAATAGTCTGAGTAGCCATTTGATTAGCTGTTCAGGAGTCTTATGGCTTGGGGGTAGTAGCTGTTTAGAAGCCTCTTGGACCGAGACTTGGCGCTCCGGTACCGCTTGCCGTGCGGTAGCAGATAGAACAGTCTATGACTAGGGTAGCTGGAGTCTTTGACAAATTTTAGGGCCTTCCTCTGATACCGCCTGGTATAGAGGTCCTGGACGGCAGGAAGCTTGGCCCCGGTGATGTACTGGGCCGTACGCACTACCCTCCTGAGAGGGAATAGGTTTTGTCGTGCCCAATTCATGACTGTCTTGGTGTGCTTGGACCATGTTAGTTTGTTGTTGATGTGGACGCCAAGGAACTTGAAGCTCTCAACCTGCTCCACTGCAGCCCCGTTGATGAGAATGGGGGCGTGCTCGGTCCTCCTTTTCCTGTAGTCCACAATCAACTCCTTTGTCTTGATCACGTTGAGGGGGAGGTTGTTGTCCTTGCACCACATGGTCAGGTCTCTGACCTCCTCCCTATAGGCTGTCTCATCGTTGTTGGTGATCAGGCCCACAAATGTTGAGTCATCAGCAAACTTAATGATGATGTTGGAGTTGTGCCTGGCTGTGCAGTCATGAGTGAACAGGGAGTACAGGAGGGGACTGAGCACGCATCCCTGAGGGGCCCCCGTGTTGATGATCAGCGTGGCGGATGTGTTGTTACCTAATACATACAGTATTTAGAAAATGTAATGAAATTGAAGAGAAAGACGAATCTGCATTTCTTGTTCTATTTGATTAGCTGATGTAGAACAGAGGGCAGTAGCAAATCTGCCTGTCTACTTGATCTTGGAAACCCCTCTGGCTCACAAAGGTAGTCATGTATGATATGTTGCCACAGTGGTGTATATAGGTTAAGGAATGGGACAATTTCAAGGGGTAATAGTGGCCAGGGATTTAACAAATTCTGACATGATTCTAGGGGAGGCATGGGATTTGTGTATATTTAGCATATTTTTAAGCCGTCCTTGGTCAGGTCTTGTGGTGCTCTTTCTCAGGGAATAGTCCTGTGCATTGTGATAATTTTGTTCTCTACAGGGGAAATGCAAATGAACTCAAAGATGAAGATTGAAACTAATGCTCAGGTGAATGTGCAAGAAAACCCAAAGGTTGAGTCTCAGGTTAATGAACAGGTCACTATCCATGTCAACAAGCAGGACAGTGCCATGGTGAAGGGACAAGCCACCTACCAGGTAACCCCACTGAAGAATGATCTGCAAAAGGGACAGCACGCTAAACAAATAAATAAACAACAGACAGCCCAAGTGAATGGACAGGGTGCAGCCCAGGTTCTCAAGCAAGAGAGTGTCTTTGTGAAGGGACGGGTCGCTTCCAAAGTGAACCAGCAAGAGAGTGCACAGATGAATGCAAAGACCATTGACCAAATTAATCATCTGGATAATACAAAGAGACCCGATGCTCCCCAAGCGGGAAAACAGGAGAGTGTCCAAGTGAATGTACAGGTGAAGAAACCGGAGGAAACCCAGGTGAGCAGCCAAGCCACTGCTCAGCTCAAAATCCAGAAGAGTACCCAAGTAAACGTGAAGTTGACCACACAGACAATCGGACAAGAGGTGCAGCCCAAGAAACCGTCCATGGCGTCCCTACCGGTGGGCCGACCCCCACCTCCACTCATCAACCTGGAGCCATTGGTTGTGAAAAGCAGCGGGGTGTATGACGAGGTGCAGTCCATGGAGGTCAGGTAAGCCATCAGAGCAAGGCCATGTCTATCTACAGGAATACATGATGATGTACGTATAACTGATTCAAACAATAAATGCAACTGATACTGGTTAGTATGAACATTTGCATATGTATTGCCCACCATACCAGCTACCTATGCGTGTTACCCTCAGGGCATATTAGGGATTTTGTATCAACAGAATCCTATTTGGAGCTTTTCCACAGCACTTCGTCATACCCTGAGGAATATTGATAATGAAAATGGCTTCACATTTAACACTTTGCATAATAAATTATTCACCTCATATCCGCCCTTGATTACTCAAGGGCAGCATGCTCCATAGTAGTATACCATCGAGGGAATAACCATTATGAAATTTACAAATTTGCTCCATCCCTTGTCCTCTCTCAGCCCAGTTTCCAAGGAGGAGCTCGTCTCCATCCCAGAGTACTCCCCAGTCAATGAGGTCCAGCACAACGGCATGAGTAATGCCCGAGCCCTGGAAGATCTGCTGGACCTGACGGGCCATGTGGCCTACCCCAAACTCTCCCCCATTGGAAGCCTAGGAGACTGCAACAAGAACCTGATTGAGGGGCTCTGTAGCCCCGGTGCCGATTCCAAGCTCATCCAATCTCATCCTCCACCCTCACACAAGTTCAACTACCAGTAGTCCGGTACATAAAAATTAATGTGAGGATGAGAATGTGAATCTATGAGAATGTTCACAGGTGCATGTTTACACACTTTACATCACAAACGCAAGTTGTCAGATACCGTAGCTCGCCCACACTAGCTTCTCTCAAACACACAGAATCTTATGATGACCTTTTTCTTTTCAGAGCCCTGGACTGGCAAGCCATGATGGAGAGAGCAGAGGGAATGCATCTATGTTGTCTGGTGTTATTGAGGATGGAAATCTCTGCACCTCTTGAGATGAGAGAGAAAGGCACTCTGAATTTAGTTTTTGATCCTCCTTGTTGGTCTCCAACCTTGAATGTCCATTAACCTTCAACCTCCTACAATGCATCTGTCTTTATAGCCTTGGACCACGGAGCATAAGTGACAATAATATTCATAGATTTACTGTACTTGTCAGATAATACCTTGATGATAGTCATAGCTATCTGTGTCATGTCATGTATTGCATAGAGCCGTTGTTAGTGTCTGAAACGTGTGTGTGTGTGTGTGTAGGACTGTCTCAATGAAACAAAGTGCCCATGAAGCAATTTACTTTTGACTATCTGTCATGATATATAGCAGTTAGCTAAGAAAGTTCAATCTAATTTAAAAACAAAAGCTCTTATTCTGTAGTTGAGTAGAAACACAGACTGGTGATTGCCTCTCTTCTCCTTAAATAATTGTTATAGTGAAAGACCCCACATACCCATGTAGAGAATCATATCAGTAAGTTGCCTTTGCTACTGCAGTATTGTTCCTCTTACGACAGAAGTATTGTTCCTTTAATGATTGAAAGATTAATGTTGGTCTGTATCCACCCACTGTAGTTTAGTATGTACTGATCTTTCAATTAGATTGTTCCACTGAAAAGTCCAGTTTTGTCTGGCTGTGGATGCCTCAGGCTAGCTTGTATCTCCCTGGACATAATTCACTCCCAAGAGACTCAAGCTTGTTGTCACAATGTATGTATCCAACCTGCTGTGCGATTGGGATTGTAGCATGTGTGCCATAATACTTGAACCCAGGTCAAACAGTAGGCCCTACTGCAACTCAAAAGTCAACATAAAGAAGCTGTACAGAAACATTCCTCAGTATAATCCAGATTGTCACTAACCCATGCATTGCAGGTTTTGTTCTCTCTTTCCTCCTCGATCAACAAAGTACGGAGCTGTGCCTGATCCCTCAAAAGTCTGAAACCAGTGAGCTGGTATCATTTGAATGTTAAATGGCTTGCAAGATGGAATCCAGTTGGCTGTGTTGTCAAAATTAAGTAATTTTGGTGTGTATATGCACAGATGTGAGTGGTCAGTCACTGGTTCCACTTTGACTGTATTGTGTTTTGAGAAATAATGCACCAAAAGATGGCAAGATTTTTACTTGAAGACTAAGCAACCAGGGATGTAGAAAATCAGTTTTAAAGAGAAAAAATGTTATTAACAGTTCAAACCTACTGTGTCTGCCGTATCTCTAACTAAAGCAGCATTGCAAGGAATAAAAAAATGTGACTATTGTAGACATTGTGCATGGGTCATTAGCATGATATGATAAATATCAGTACTATTAATAAACCTTAAAACAATAATGTATTGTTGTATCTGAATGCCTACAGTAGGTCACAATGCCACTTAAAAATGTAACAATTTATATTTGATAAAAATCTGAATATGAAATGTCAAAAACAAGACTAGCTAGTGTGTGCCCAGTGGGTAAATACCAATGCCTTAATGGTTTCATGTCCTGTACAATCATTTGATAATAACTAATGAAAAAATGTTGTACAAAGTCAGTGTACCAACCCAAACTTCATCCTACAATCAATTTTTCATCAATTGTTAGAAAACAGCCCGATGCCTCTACCAACTGTTAGACTTTTTCTTATCCTATTGGCTATAGCACTTTAGGTGTTGTGCTCTTCATTCCAATTATGAAAGTGGAAAGGTTTAGCCATATACAATGCATTCGGAAAGTATTCAGACCCCTTGACTTTTTCCGCATTTTGTTACGTTACAGCCTTATTCTAAAATGTATGAAATTGTTTTTTCCCGCTCATCAATCTACACACAATACCCTATAATGACAAAGCAAAAACAGGTTTTTTGACATTTTTGCAAATGTACACTACCGGTCAAAGGTTTTAGAACACCTACTCATTCAAGGGGTTTTCTTTATTTTTTACTATTTTATATATTGTAGAATAATAGTGAAGACATCAAAACTATGAAATAACACATATGGAATCATGTAGTAACCAAAACAGTGTGAAACATATCAAAATATATTTTATATTTGAGATTCTTCAAATAGCCACCATTTGCCACACAATTTGCACACACTGGAATTATCTCAACCAGCTTCATGAGGTAATCACCTGGAATGCATTTTAATTGACAGGTCTGTCTTGTTAAAAGTTAATTTGTGGATTTCTTTCCTTCTTAAAACCGCTTAAGGATCCGCCCCTTTTTTTAAATTTTCGCCTAAAATGACATACCCAAATCGAACTGCCTGTAGCTCAGGCATTGAAGCAAGGATATGCATATTCTTGATACCATTTGAAAGGAAACACTTTGACGTTTGTGGAAATGTGAAATGAATGTAGGAGAATATAACACATTGGATCTGGTAAAAGAAAATCCAAAGAAAAAATCTACCGTTTCATTGTATTTTTTTTGTACCATCTTTGAAATGCAAGATAAAGGCCTTAATGTATTATTCCAGCCCAGGCGCAATTTAGATTTTGTCCAATAGATGGCAGCAGTGTAGCTGCAAAGTTTTAGACTGATCCAATGAACCATTGTATTTCTGTTCAAAATTTTGTTTCAAGACTGAACAAATGTGCCTAATTGGTTTATGAATAACTTTTCAAGTTCATAACTGTGCACTCTCCTCAAACAATAGCATGGTATTATTTCCCTGTAATAGCTACTGTAAATTGGACAGTGAAGTTAGATTAACAAGAATTTAAGCTTTCTGCCAATATCAGATATGTCTATGTCCCTGGAAATGTTCTTGTTGCTTACAACCTCATGCTAATCGCATTAGCCTATGTTAGCTCAACCGTCCTGTGGGGGACCCACCAATCCTGAAGAAGTTTAATGCGTTTGAGCCAATCAGTTGTGTTGTGACAAGGTAGGGGTGGTATACAGAAGATAGCCCTCTTTGGTAAAAGACCAAGTCCATATTATGGAAAGAACAGCTCAAATAAGGAAAGAGAAACGACAGTCCATCATTACTTTAACACATGAAGGTCAGTGAATATGGAAAATTTCAAGAACTCTTAAAGTTTCTTCAAGTGCAGTCGTAAAAAACATCAAGCGCTATGATGAAACTGGCTCTCATGAGGACCACCACAGGAATGGAAGACCCAGAGTTGCCTCTGCTGCAGAGGATAAGTTAATTCGTTACCAGCCTCAGAAATTGCAGCCCAAATAAATGCTTCACAGAGTTCAAGTAACAGACACATCTCAACATCAACTGTTCAGAGGAGACTGTGTGAATCAGGCCTTCATAGTTGACTTGCTGCAAAGAAACCACTACTAAAGGGACACCAATAAGAAGAAGAGACTTGCTTGGGCCAAGAAACACGAGCAACGGACATTAGACCGGTGGAAATTTGTCCTTTGGTCTGGAGTCCAAATTGGACATTTTTGGTTCCAACCACCGTGTCTTTGTGAGACGAGGTGTGGGTGAACGGATGATCTCTGCATGTGTATTTCCCACCATAAAGCATGGAGGAGGAGTTGGTATGGTGTGGGGGTGCTTTGCTGGTGACACTGTCTGTGATTTATTTAGAATTCAAGGCACACTTAACTAGCATGGCTACCACAGCATTCTGCAGTGATACGCCATCCCATCTGGTTTGGGCTTAGTGGGACTCTTTTTCAACAGGACAATGACCCATGTCGTGGCAATTTCCTGTATTACCAAATGAGGAGAGTTACAAACCACACACCAGTCAGAGTTATACTTAAACTTAATCTTTTAATAATATGAGCTTCACCATAGCCCTTTGACTCTCAGATCAATTCAGTGTCTAATGAATTCTGAGAGTCCCTACAGTCGAATACAAAGATATTTTATAGCCAAGATACACCCCTCTCAATTTACATGACGAACCACAGATCTTAGGAAAACTTCACAAAGGGCCTTTTACTTGAGAAAGGAGTATCCCATAGCCAGATAGCATTAGCTATAAATTATCGTTCAGTTTGGTCTCGAAGACGAGGTTCTAATCTCGTTCCTGGTACTTCATAGTACCAAAACATTACCTCATCCAAGGCATAACTCAATTGTCAACTCTATATTCTCCCATCTCAAGTAAACCCCCTCTTCTCCCCACTCCTGGACAAGCTCACTGAGGGGAGTGACTTGCGCACAGACATTGTGGAGCCAAGAGATAATTGGTTCCCCCTTAATCACACCATCCCTTCACATGGTTTAACAGATACATTCACATATGAAGACAATGTTCCATTCTGACCTCTCCCCTCTCTGGGCCCCAAGTGACTTTTCCCTAGCTGAGAAGGGAAAAGTGCAACTGCCAACAGTATAGTCCAAAAGGAGACATTCTAATGACAAGTATCTCACATAAGCATATTATGTAAATAAAACATCTTATTTATCTATGTTACCCAACTAATTTGGATTCATCCTCCACACCCAACACACATCCAGGCTGTGTAAGGGCTATTTGACCAAGACGGAGAGTGATGGAGTGCTGTATCAAATGACCTGGCCTCCACAATCACCCGACCTCAACCAAATTGAGATGGTTTGGGATGAGTTGGACCGCAGAGTGAAGGAAAAGCAGCCAACAAGTGCTCAGCATATGTGGGAACTCATTCAAGACTGCAAGCATTCCAGTTGAAGCTGGTTGAGAGAATGCCAAGAGTGTGCAAAGCTCTCATCGAGGCAAAGGGTGGCTATTTGAAGAATCTCAAATATAAAATATATTTTGATTTCTTTAACACTTTTTTGGTTACTACATGATTCCATATGTGTTATTTCATAGTTTTGATGTCTTTAATATTATTCTACAATGTAGAACATAGTACAAATAAAGAAAAACCCTTGAACGAGTAGGTGTTCTAAAACTTTTGACTGGTAGTGTATATACACTGCTCAAAAAAATAAAGGGAACACTAAAATAACACATCCTAGATCTGAATGAATGAACTATTCTTATTAAATACTTTTTTCTTTACATAGTTGAATGTGCTGACAACAAAATCACACAAAAATGATCAATGGAAATCAAATTGATCAACCCATGGAGGTCTGAATTTGGAGTCACACTCAAAATTAAAGTGGAAAACCACACTACAGGCTGATCCAACTTTGATGTAATGTCCTTAAAACAAGTCAAAATAAGGCTCAGTAGTGTGTGTGGCCTCCACGTGCCTGTATGACCTCCCTACAACGCCTGGGCATGCTCCTGATGAGGTGGCGGATGGTCTCCTGAGGGATCTCCTCCCAGACCTGGACTAAAGCATCCGCCAACACCTGGACAGTCTGTGGTGCAACGTGGCGTTGGTGGATGGAGCGAGACATGATGTCCCAGATGTGCTCAATTGGATTCAGGTCTGGGGAACGGGCGGGCCAGTCCATAGCATCAATGCCTTCCTCTTGCAGAAACTGCTGACACACTCCAGCCACATGAGGTCTAGCATTGTCTTGCATTAGGAGGAACCCAGGGCCAACCGCACCAGCATATGGTCTCACAAGGGGTCTGAGGATCTCATCTCGGTACCTAATGGCAGTCAGGCTACCTCTGGCGAGCCCATGGAGGGCTGTGCGGCCCCCCAAAGAAATGCCACCCCACGACTGACCCACCGCCAAACCGGTCATGCTGGAGGATGTTGCAGGCAGCAGAACGTTCTCCACGGCATCTCCAGACTGTCACGTCTGTCACATGTGCTCAGTGTGAACCTGCTTTCATCTGTGAAGATCACAAGGCGCCAGTGGCGAATTTGCCAATCTTGGTGTTCTCTGGCAAATGCCAAACGTCCTGCACGGTGTTGGGCTGTATGCACAACCCCCACCTGTGGACGTCGGGCCCTCATACCACCCTCATGGAGTCTGTTTCTGACCGTTTGAGCAGACACATGCACATTTGTGGCCTGCTGGAGGTCATTTTGCAGGGCTCTGGCAGTGCTCCTCCAGCTCAAAGGCGGAGGTAGCGGTCCTGCTGCTGGGTTGTTGCCCTCCTACGGCCTCCTCCACGTCTCCTGATGTACTGGCCAGTCTCCTGGTAGCGCCTCCATGCTCTGGACACTAAGCTGACAGACACAGCAAACCTTCTTGCCACAGCTCGCATTGATGTGCCATCCTGGATGAGCTGCACTACCTGAGCCACTTGTGTGGGTTGTAGACTCCGTCTCATGCTACCACTAGAGTGAAAGCACCGCTAGCATTCAAAAGTGACCAAAACATCAGCCAGGAAGCATAGGAACTGAGAAGTGGTCTGTGCTCACCCCCTGCAGAACCACTCCTTTATTGGGGGTGTCTTGCTAATTGCCTATAATTTCCACCTGTTGTCTATTCCATTTGCACAACAGCATGTGAAATTTATTGTCAATCAGTGTTGCTTCCTAAGTGGACAGTTTGATTTCACAGAAGTGTGATTGACTTGGAGTTACATTGTGTTGTTTAAGTGTTCCCTTTATTTTTTTGAGCAGTGTATATACAAAAATATATATCACATTTACATAAGTATTCAAACCATTTACTCAGTACTTTGTTGAAGCACCTTTGTCAGCGATTAAAGCCTTGAGTCTTCTTGGGTATGACGCTACAAGCTTGGCACCCCTGTATTTGGGGAGTTTCTACCATTCTTCTCTGCAGATCCTCTCAAGCTCTGCCAGGTTGGATGAGGAGCGTTGCTGCACAGCTATTTTCAGGCCTCTCCAGAGATGTTTGATCGGGTTCAAGTCCAGCTCTGGCTGGATCACCCAACTAAATTCAGAGACTAGGCCCGAAGCCACTCCTGTGTTGTCTTGGCTGTTTGCTTAAGGTCGTTGTCCTGTTGGAAGGTGAACCTCTGCTTTTAACCAGGGCAAGGTGACCGGAAACATGACCGAATACAAACAGTGTAGCTATTCCCTCCGCAAGGCAATCAAACAAGCTAGGTGCCAGTATAGAGACAAAGTAGAGTCGCAATTCAACAGCTCAGACACAAGAGGTATGTGGCAGGGTCTACAGTCAATCACGGATTACAAAAAGAAAACCAGCCCCGTCGCGGACCAGGATGTCTTGCTCCCAGACAGACTAAATAACTTTTTTGCTCGCTTTGAGGACAATACAGTGCCACTGACACGGCCCGCTACCAAAACCTGCGGGCTCTCCTTCACTGCAGCCGAGGTGAGTAAAACATTTAAACGTGTTAACCCTCGCAAGGCTGCAGGCCCAGACGGCATTCCCAGCCGCGTCCTCAGAGCATGCGCAGACCAGCTGGCTGGTGTATTTAAGGACATATTCAATCAATTCTTATCCCAGTCTGCTGTTCCCACATGCTTCAAGAGGGCCACCATTGTTCCTGTTCCCAAGAAAGCTAAGGTAACTGAGCTAAATGACTACCGCCCCGTAGCACTCACTTCCGTCATCATGAAGTGCTTTGAGAGACTAGTCAAGGACCATATCACCTCCACTCTACCTGACACCCTAGACCCACTCCAATTTGCTTACCGACCCAATAGGTCCACAGACGACGCAATCGCAACCACACTGCACACTGCCCTAACCCATCTGGACAAGAGGAATACCTATGTGAGAATGCTGTTCATCGACTACAGCTCAGCATTTAACACCATAGTACCCTCCAAACTCGTCATCAAGCTCGAGACCCTGGGTCTCGACCCCGCCCTGTGCAACTGGGTCCTGGACTTCCTGACGGGCCGCCCCCAGGTGGTGAGGGTAGGTAACAACATCTCCACCCTGCTGATCCTCAACACTGGGGCCCCACAAGGGTGCATTCTGAGCCCTCTCCTGTACTCCCTGTTCACCCACGACTGCCTGGCCATGCACGCCTCCAACTCAATCATCAAGTTTGCGGACGACACTACAGTGGTAGGCTTGATTACCAACAACGACGAGACGGCCTACAGGGAGGAGGTGAGGGCCCTCGGAGTGTGGTGTCAGGAAAATAACCTCACACTCAACGTCAACAAAACAAAGGAGATGATTGTGGACTTCAGGAAACAGCAGAGGGAGCACCCCCCTATCCACATCGACGGGACAGTAGTGGAGAAGGTGGAAAGTTTTAAGTTCCTCGGTGTACACATCACGGACAAACTGAATTGGTCCACCCACACAGACAGCGTTGTGAAGAAGGCGCAGCAACGCCTCTTCAACCTCAGGATGCTGAAGAAATTTGGCTTGTCACCAAAAGCACTCACAAACTTCTACAGATGCACAATCGAGAGCATCCTGTCAGGCTGTATCACCGCCTGGTACGGCAACTGCACCGCTCACAACCGTAAGGCTCTCCAGAGGGTAGTGAGGTCTGCACAACGCATCACCGGGGGCAAACTACCTGCCCTCCAGGACACCTACACCACCCGATGTCACAGGAAGGCCATAAAGATCATCAAGGACAACAACCACCCGAGCCACTGCCTGTTCACCCCGCTATCGTCCAGAAGGCGAGGTCAGTACAGGTGCATCAAAGCAGGGACCGAGAGACTGAAAAACAGCTTCTATCTCAAGGCCATCAGACTGTTAAACAGCCACCACTAACATTTAGTGGCCGCTGCCAACATACTGACTCAACTCCAGCCACTTCAATAATGGGAATTGATGGACATTATGTAAAAATGTATCACTAGCCACTTTAAACAATGCCACTTAATATAATGTTTACTTACCCTACATTACTCATCTCATATGTAAATGTATATACTGTACTCTATATCATCTACTGCATCTTGCCATCTTTATGTAATACATGTATCACTAGCCACTTTAAACTATGCCACTTTATGTTTATATACCCTACATTACTCATCTCATATGTATAGACTGTACTCTATACCATCTACTGCATCTTGCCTATGCCGTTCTGTACCATCACTCATTCATATATCTTTATGTACATATTCTTTATCCCTTTACACTTGTGTGTATAAGGTAGTAGTTGTGGAATTGTTAGGTTAGATTACTTGTTGGTTGTTACTGCATTGTCGGAACTAGAAGCACAAGCATTTCGCTACACTCGCATTAACATCTGCTAACCATGTGTATGTGACAAATAAATTTGATTTGATTTGATTTGACCTTCGCCCCAGTCTAAGGTCCTGAGCGCTCTGCAGCAGGTTTTCATTAAGGATCTCTCTGTACTTTGCTCCGTTCATCTTTTCCCTCAATCCTGACTAGTCTCCCAGTCCCTGCCACTGAAAAATCATCCCCACAGAATGATGCTGCAACCACCATGCTTCACCGTAGGGATGGTGTCAGATTTCCTCCAGATGTGACACTTGGCATTCAGTCTAAAGAGTTCAATCTTGGTTTCATCAGATCAGAGCATCTTTTTTCTCATGGTCTGAGAGTCCTTTAGGTGCCTTTTGGCAAACTCCAAGCGGGCTGTCATGTGTCTTCTACTGAGGAGTGGCTTCTGTCTGGCCACTCTACCAGAAAGGCCTGATTGGTGAAAGTGCTGCAGAGACAGTTGTAGTTCTGGAAGGTCATCTCATCCCCACAGAGGAACTCTGTCAGAGTGAACATTGGGTTCTTTGTCATCTCCCTGACCAAGGCCCTTCTCTCCCTGATTGCTCAGTTTGGCCGGGCAGCCAGCTCTAGTCTTGGTGGTTCAAAACTTATTCCATTTAAGAATGATGGAGGCCACTGTATTCTTGGGGACCTTTAATGCTGCAGAAATGTTTTGGTACCCTTCCCCAGATCTGTGCCTCGACACAATCCTGTCTCGAAGCTCTATGGACAATTCCTTCAATCTAATGGCTTGGTTTTTGCTCTGACATGTACTGTCAACTGTGGGAGCTTATATAGACAGTTATGTGCTTTTCCAAATCATGTCCAATCAATTGAATTTACCAGAGGTGGACTCCAATCAAGATGTAGAAACATCATAATGATGATCAATGGAAACAGGATGCACCTGAGCTCAATTTCAAGTCTCAGCAAAGTCTGAACACTTAATGTTGAAGTCGGAAGTTTAAATACACTTAGGTTAGAGTCATTAAAACTCGTTTTTTAACCACTCCACAAATTTCTAGTTAACAAACTATAGTTTGGGCAAGTCAGTTAGGATATTTACTTTGTGCACGACACAAGGGGGTCAAAAGTTTACATACACTAAGTTGACTGTGCCTTTAAACAGCTTGGAAAATTCCAGAAAATGTTGTCATGGCTTTAGAAGCTTCTGATAGGCTAATTGACATCATTTGTGTCAATTGGAGGTGTACCTGTGGATGTATTTCAAGGCCTACCTTCAAACTCAGTGCATCTTTGCTTGACATCATGGGAAAATCAAAAGAAATCAGCCAAGCCCTCAGAAAAAAAATTGTAGACCTCCACAAGTCTGGTTAATCATTGGGAGAAATTTCCAAACGCCTGAAGGTACCACGTTCATCTGTACAAACAATAATACGCGAGTATAAACATCATGGAACCCCGCAGCCATCATACTGCTCAGGAAGGAGATGCGTTCTGTCTCCTAGAGATTAACATACTTTGGTGCGAAAAGTGAAAATCAATCCCAGAACAACAGCAAAGGACCTTGTGAAGATGCTGGAGGAAACAGGTACAAAGTATATATATCCATAGTAAAACAAGCCCTATATTGACATAACCTGAAAGGCTGCTCAGCAAGGAAGAAGCCACTGCTCCAAAACCGCCATAAAAAAGCCAGACTACGGTTTGCAACTGCACATGGGGACAAAGATTGTACTTTTTGGAGAAATGTCCTGTATGGTGGATGGTATAAGAAAACCTACTTTGTCTATATTATTGTTTTTTGCTGAGTCTCCCCCTTCTCATGTAAAGCTATGCTTTTGTGCACAAGCCCCTCCAGTGTTATACATGGAAAGGATTTGGGCATGTATCAAGTGTATGCAGATGGAAAGAATATTGTATGCCAGCTGAGGTTATATGCTGCAACTGTGGTGGCGAACATGAGCCTGAGTCCCCGGATTGCCCTGTTAGGGTGAAGGAGACAGAGGTGGCGAGAATAAGGGCTGTCCAGCATGTCTCCTATCTGGAGGCAGTGACAAGAGTGGAAGAGCGAGTTGCGTTGAAGACTCAATGGTAATTGAAACTGCACCAGTGAATGTTTCTCGGCAATCAAGGGATCCTGATATATTACATGAAAAAGGTGGACTTTGTAGAATGTATTGCAATGGTCATAAACTGCACAGCACAAACAATGAAGAAATCAGAGAATTTTAATTATTGTGAGTGCAGCAGATCGCTTTTTGGGGCTCAGCGAGTTTAGAGTTGAGGCATTGCAAAAAATCTTGTGAAAAAATGTTCGTTCCTCAAATAATACTGATAGGTATCAGTCTGGTATTTTCTGTAATGACCTTAGTGATCACTATTTTACAGCCTGTGTTCGTAATGCTTGCTCAGTGAAACGACCTGTCCTGATTTGTAATAGAGTTTGCTAAAAAACTTTAATGAGCAATCCTTCCTTCATGAACTGGCCTCTGTAAAATGGTATAGAATCAGCTTGTCTGTCGAAGACGCTTGGACCTTCTTTTTTAATATTTTCTGTGGTATTGTTAACAAACACGCCCCCATAAAGAAAATGAGAATTAATAACAGGTTCAGCCCCTGATTCGGCCGTGATCTGGCAGAGTTACTTCACCTCAAGAATTACATTTGGTGAAAGGCTCGGCACACGCACTCAGGCTGACTGGCTCTCGTTCAGGCAAATGAGATATAAGTGTACTCATGCTATCTGGAAGGCCAAAGTTAGTTACTTTAAGGAAAAGTTCTCAGTGGGTGTAACCCCAAGAAGATCTGGAAAATGGTTAAAGACCTGGAGAATAAAACCCTTCTCCTCACAGCTGCCCATGTCCCTTAATGTTGATGATGTGGTTGTTACTGACAAGGAGCACATGACTGAGCTTTAATCCCCACTTCATTAAGCCAGGATTCCTATTTGACTCAGCCATGCCTCGTTGCCCGTCCAACATTTCCTCATCTCCCACCTTTCTAATGCGACTAGCCCAGATGCTCCTCCCTCTTTTTCCCCTGCCCCGCTACAAAGTTTCTCCCTGCAGGTGGTCACTGAGTCCGAGGTGCTAAAGGAGCTCCTTAAACTTGACCCCAAAAAAACATGGTTTAGACCCTTTCTTCTTTATAGTTGCTTCCCCTATCCTCACCAAGCCTATATCTGACCTTTTTAACCTGTCTCTCCTCTCTGGAGAGGTTCCCATTGCTTGGAAGACAGCCACAGTGCGTCCTTTATTTAAAGGGGGAGATCAAGCTAATCCTAACTGTTATTGGCCAATTTCTATTTTACCCTGTGTATCAAAAGTGTTGGAAAAACTTGTCAATAATCAACTGACTGGCTTTGTTATTGTCTATAGTATTCTCTCTGGTATGCAATCTGGTTTACTCTTAGGTTATGGATGTGTCACTGCAACCTTAAAGGTCCTAAATTGTGTCACCATTGCACTTGATTCTAAGCAATGTTGTGCTGCCATTTTTATTGACTTGGCCAAAGCTTTTGATACTGTAGACCATTCCATTCATGTGGGCCTGCTAAAGAGTTTTGGTATCTCTGAGGGGTCTTTGGCCTGGTTTGCTAACTACCTTGCTCAAAGAGTGCAGTGTATAAAGTCAGAACATCTGCTGTCTCAGCCACTGCCTGTCGCCAAGGCTAAATCCTAGGCCCCACGCTCTTCTCAATTTACATCAACAACATAGCTCAGGCAGTAGAAAGCTCTCTCATCCATTTATATGCAGATGATGCAGTCTTATACTCAGCTGGCCCCTCCCCGGATGTTGTGTTAAACACTATACATCAAAGCTTTATTAGTGTCCAACAAGCTTTCTCTTCCCTTAAACTTGTTCTGAGCACCTTCAAAACAAAGGTCATGTGGTTTGGTAAGAAGAATGCCCCTCTCCCCACCTGTGTGATTACGACCTCTGAGGGTTTAGAGCAAGTACTTGGGAGTATGGCTAGACGGTACACTGTCCTTCTCTCAGCACATATCAAAGCTGCAGGCTATGGTTAAATCTAGACTTGGTTTCCTCTATCGTTATCGCTCCTCTTTCACTCCAGCTGCCAAACTAACCCTGATTCAGATGACCATCCTACCCATGCTAGATTATGGAGATGTAATTTATAGATCGGCAGGTGAGGGTGCTCTCGAACGGCTAGATGTTCTTTACCATTCGGCCATCAGATTTGCCACCAATGCTCCTTATAGGACACATCACTGCACTCTATACTCCTCTGTAAACATCTCTGTATACCTGTTGCAAGACTCACTGGTTGATGCTTATTTATAAAACCCTCTTAGGCCTCACTCCTCGATATCTGAGATACCTACTGCAGCCATCATCCTCCACATACAACACCCGTTCTGCCAGTCACATTCTGTTAAAGGTCCCCAAAGCACACACATCCTTGGGTCGCTCCTCTTTACAGTTCGCTGCAGCTAGCAACTGGAACGAGCTGCAAAAAACACTCAAACTGGACCGTTTTATCAATTCAATTTCAATTCAATTCAATTCAATTCAAGGGGCTTTATTGGCATGGGAAACATGTGTTAACATTGCCAAAGCAAGTGAGGTAGATAATATACAAAAGTCAAATAAACAATAAAAATGAACAGTAAACATTACACATACAGACGTTTCAAAACAATAAAGACATTACAAATGTCATATTATATATATGCAGTGTTGTAACAATGTACAAATGGTTAAAGCACACTAGTTAAAATAAATAAACATAAATATGGGTTGTATTTACAATGGTGTTTGTTCTTCACTGGTTGCCCTTTTCTTGTGGCAACAGGTCACAAATCTTGCTGCTGTGATGGCACACTGTGGAATTTCACCCAGTAGATATGGGAGTTTATCAAAATTGGATTTGTTTTTGAATTCTTTGTGGATCTGTGTAATCTGAGGGAAATATGTCTCTCTAATATGGTCATACATTGGGCAGGAGGTTAGGAAGTGCAGTTTCCACCTCATTTTGTGGGCAGTGAGCACATAGCCTGTCTTCTCTTGAGAGCCATGTCTGCCTACGGCGGCCTTTCTCAATAGCAAGGCTATGCTCACTGAGTCTGTACATAGTCAAAGCTTTCCTTAAGTTTGGGTCAGTCACAGTGGTTAGGTATTCTGCCACTGTATACTCTCTGTTTAGGGCCAAATAGCATTCTAGTTTGCTCTGTTTTTTTGTTAATTCTTTCCAATGTGTCAAGTAATTATCTTTTTGTTTTCTCATGATTTGGTTGGGTCTAATTGTGCTGTTGTCCTGGGGCTCTGTGGGGTGTGTTTGTGTTTGTGAACAGAGCCCTAGGACCAGCTTGCTTAGGGGACTCTTCTCCAGGTTCATCTCTCTGTAGGTGATGGCTTTGTTATGGAAGGTTTGGGAATCGCTTCCTTTTAGGTGGTTGTAGAATTTAACGGCTCTTTTCTGGATTTTGATAATTAGTGGGTATCGGCCTAATTCTGCTCTGCATGCATTATTTGGTGTTCTACGTTGTACACGGAGGATATTTTTGCAGAATTCTGCATGCAGAGTCTCAATTTGGTGTTTGTCCCATTTTGTGAAATCTTGGTTGGTGAGCGGACCCCAGACCTCACAACCATAAAGGGCAATGGGCTCTATGACTGATTCAAGTATTTTTAGCCAGATCCTAATTGGTATGTTGAAATTTATGTTCCTTTTGATGGCATAGAATGCCCTTCTTGCCTTGTCTCTCAGATCGTTCACAGCTCTGTGGAAGCTACCTGTGGTGCTGATGTTTAGGCCGAGGTATGTATAGTTTTTTGTGTGCTCTAGGGCAACGGTGTCTAGATGGAATTTGTGGTCCTGGCGACTGGACCTTTTTTGGAACACCATTATTTTGGTCTTACTGAGATTTACTGTCAGGGCCCAGGTCTGACAGAATCTGTGCAGAAGATCTAGGTGCTGCTGTAGGCCCTCCTTGGTTGGTGACAGAAGCACCAGATCATCAGCAAACAGTAGACATTTGACTTCGGATTCTAGTAGGGTGAGACCGGGTGCTGCAGACTGTTCTAGTGCCCGCGCCAATTCGTTGATATATATGTTGAAGAGGGTGGGGCTTAAGCTGCATCCCTGTCTCACCCCACGACCCTGTGTGAAGAAATGTGTGTGTTTTTTGCCAATTATAACCGCACACTTGTTGTTTGTGTACATGGATTTTATGATGTCGTATGTTTTACCCCCAACACCACTTTCCATCAATTTGTATAGCAGACCCTCATGCCAAATTGAGTCGAAGGCTTTTTTGAAATCAACAAAGCATGAGAAGACTTTGCCTTTGTTTTGGTTTGTTTGGTTGTCAATTAGGGTGTGCAGGGTGAATACATGGTCTGTTGTACGGTAATTTGGTAAAAAGCCAATTTGACATTTGCTCAGTACATTGTTTTCATTGAGGAAATGTACGAGTCTGCTGTTAATGATAATGCAGAGTATTTTCCCAAGGTTACTGTTGACGCATATTCCACGGTAGTTATTGGGGTCAAATTTGTCTCCACTTTTGTGGATTGGGGTGATCAGTCCTTGGTTCCAAATATTGGGGAAGATGCCAGAGCTAAGGACGATGTTAAAGAGTTTTAATATAGCCAATTGGAATTTGTTGTCTGTATATTTGATCATTTCATTAAGGATACCATCAACACCACAGGCCTTTTTGGGTTGGAGGGTTTTTATTTTGTCCTGTAACTCATTCAAGGTAATTGGAGAATCCAGTGGGTTCTGGTAGTCTTTAATAGTTGATTCTAGGATTTGTATTTGATCATGTATATGTTTTTGCTCTTTATTCTTTGTTATAGAGCCAAAAAGATTGGAGAAGTGGTTTACCCATACATCTCCATTTTGGATAGATAATTCTTCGTGTTGTTGTTTGTTTAGTGTTTTCCAATTTTTCCAGAATTGGTTAGAGTCTATGGATTCTTCAATTACATTGAGCTGATTTCTGACGTGCTGTTCCTTCTTTTTCCGTAGTGTATTTCTGTATTGTTTTAGTGATTCACCATAGTGAAGGCGTAGACTCAGGTTTTCCGGGTCTCTATGTTTTTGGTTGGACAGGTTTCTCAATTTATTTCTTAGATTTTTGCATTCTTTATCAAACCATTTGTCATTGTTGTTCATTTTCTTCGGTTTTCTATTTGAGATTTTTAGATTTGATAGGGAAGCTGAGAGGTCAAATATACTGTTAAGATTTTCTACTGCCAAGTTTACACCTTCACTATTGCAGTGGAACGTTTTACCCAGGAAGTTGTCTAAAAGGGATTGAATTTGCTGTTGCCTAATTGTTTTTTGGTAGGTTTCCAAACTGCATTCCTTCCATCTATAGCATTTCTTAATGTTACTCAGTTCCTTTGGCTTTGATGCCTCATGATTGAGTATTGCTCTGTTCAAGTAGACTGTGATTTTGCTGTGGTCTGATAGGGGTGTCAGTGGGCTGACTGTGAACGCTCTGAGAGACTCTGGGTTGAGGTCAGTGATAAAGTAGTCTACAGTGCTACTGCCAAGAGATGAGCTATAGGTGTACCTACCATAGGAGTCCCATCTCTTCATTCAAAGACTCAATCATGGACACTCTTACTCAACAGTTGTGGCTGCTTCGTGTGATGTATTGTTGTCTCTACCTTCTTGCCCTTTGTGCTGTTGTCTGTGCCCAATAATGTTTGTACCATGTTGTAGTGCTGCCATGTTGTGTTGCTACCATGTTGTTGTCATATTGTGTTGCTACCATGCTGTGTTGTCATGTGTTGCTGTCTTAGGTCTCTCTTTATGTACTGTTGTGGTGTGTCTCTCTTGTCGTGATGTGTGTTTTGTCCTATATATATATATTTTTTTAATCCCACCCCCTGTCCCCGCAGGAGGCCTTTTGGTAGGCCATCATAAATAAGAATTTGTTCTTAACTGACTTGCCTAGGTAAATAAAGGTAAACTAAAATAAAAGTGACTTGAATTGGAAGGTGACTAGTGTGGGATGCATTTTTTTATGTGTGTATTTTTTATGATGTCAGCTTTTCCCACTTTTTATTTCAATGGATATTTTTTCTATAGGACCGCCATAACACCATAGAAGAAGAAAGTTTCTGAGTGACCGTTAACGCAAAGATGTTTAACTAAACCAAGACAACCCATCGTTTCAAATGGGAACAAGTGAGTCAGAGTGGGCGGAACAAGCAAGGAGGTTGGCAATGCAAAATCACAAGTTAGCGAGATGCTATTGGAGTATTTCCGTTAGGGGACGCCTACTCTGAAGTGCGCGTGTGCAATAACTCAATTCGCCTTTGCACTCCTATACAATGCAATTAGTTTTTTTTTACTTTGGCAAAGGGTAAATTGTACAAAACTTAGTCCACTGTTCGTTATATATTTTAGTTTTGGGAACTGAAAACTGTATTAACATCAAATGTTTAATCGATGAGAAAATTAGCAGGATGTCGGCCAAAATTCATCTCGTTCCATCTTCTCCCACTACCAGCCACTGGGCTTCTTCTCACTACCATAATTTGGTAGTGAGTGTAAACGCCAAGCGGATTGCTTCACATCTGGTGAAATATGTCTCATTGTTCTAACTGTGCCTCAAGCGTTTGCAGCACTGAGGGTTAGTTATACAAATATTTGACCGGGTATAATAAGGTTTGCAGCGGCACACCCTCCACCAAATCTTTTTTTTGTTTATTGCACATTTCTATGTCATCATTTAACTTTAGCACAGTGTTTTCGTTTCGACGGACCTGACTGTAGAAGAACGAAGGCGTTTAGTGTCGGTTACAAAATTGAAAGGTAAATTACTATTAAAATGTCCCATTACAAACAACTAGTTTTACGTGGTGGTATGCAAGTCAACTTTATAGAGACGTCGCTAGCTGGTAGCTAGTTAACGTTAGGCAACACAGGCTTTGGGAGTTTAGCTAGCGAGAACGTACAGTGTAGCACTGGCCTCTTAATTTATATTCAATAACAGATGGCTATTTAATCATGTAAACCGCAACGTTTGTTTATTAACGTGAGCCAACTAACGTTAGTTGATTTAGTTAGCTAGGTGGACTTGTTTTGCGAGACGACATCAAAATATAACGTTACTGATATGGCCTACTATAGTCGAAGTTGTTTGGTACACTACGTTTAGTCATAACATCATCCCACATTTCCCCCACTCGTAAATCTCCATTCCTATCAGATGACGAACTACCTTTTATAGCAACTGTTACATAACGTTACAGTTGTAACTTTAGCTAATTAGCAACCCGGGGTAGCTAACGTTAGCTAACAAACAAGCTACCGGCTAACATGTGCCTTTTTAAAATGGCCGCAAAGGTCGTTATGGTTCAGCTAGGTATTTATCCGAGTGTGTCACGTTAGTAGCTAAATCTGCATAGTGTACATTGGCTAACTAGCTATAGTTTCGCTAAATCGGCTAGCTAATTAGGCATATTTTTACAACTCACTGGCACCTCTGTCAATGCAAAAACGTTATTTCTTGTCTTCAGATTATTCAGTGTATGCCAAAGATGGTCAGACCTTACTCCGGACCTCCTCGGTTCAAACCCAGGTATGTGCAGGATTGTTGCAGAGTTACAACAAAAGGGGCAGTGTATACGAATTAATAATTGGTGATGTCAATTAATTTGGATTTTATTTTACTTGTGTAGACTAGATATGGCTAATGATATAAATAACATGAATTGTGTGGGTGTTTCAAGTTTCTTCAATACTTTTTTTTGTTATTCAACAGGCCTTACTCTGATGGCTACAACATGCCACATGAAGAGAATTACAGCCCCCACCCCAGGAGTCAGAGAGGATTCCGGGGCCACTCAGGAAAGGTCCCTCCAAGCTGGAGAGGCAGAGGACGTGCTCACTTTGCCAAAAGGCCCCCACTGATGGGAGAACAGAGGCCCCCACTGATGGGAGAACGGAGGGAGCGACCTTTCAATCAGTGGAGGTCCCAAAACCAGGATTCCTTCAACACATACCCCTCCCAAACGGAACCCCATCGTGGCCACAGGAGGCCTTCCCCTTCCAGGCCAAACCGTCCCCCCCCAGCTCAGCATAGGTCCTCCCCGCATACTCCTGGACAAGGGCCCCAGGGCCAGAGGGGTGCACTTATCCATGGAAACCACTCAGGTTACAGATCCCCCTCACCACGCCATTATCATAACCAACCTCCTGACAGGAGGCCACCACCCTCACAGTCCCCCCACAGTTCCTTCAGGGGCCCTCACAACCGCCCAAGTCCGTCCCACGAAGAGGACAGGAGCTGGGGTGCCCGGCTGCCTTATAGTCCCAGGGAGAGGCAGTTTGAGCGCCCAGGTCGTGGGGGGATGCGCTGGAATGGGCCAGGGCCCATTCCCCGACCACACAATGGTGAACGTGGGCCCTCTGGCTCCCCCCAGAGAAAGCCACGGGAGTTTCATGGCAGAGGTCCTTATCCAGAGAGGTACAGGAGTGAAGATACAGTATGGGCTGGGTAAATGGAGGGGGAAAAGTGTAAACCCACGTAGTCCTCTGCGTCAGAGGTCTAAATTATCGTTCAGTATTACAATGCTGATAAACAGTTAAATGCAGTGATCTGATGTTATTACACTACTAGTCACCTGCCACTGGAAAGTATATGCTCTCAAGGTTTTACTCTCCTACCTGTATCATGGCATAATGGTGAAGGGGCAGCATAAAGGAAAGCTAAACCTCCGTTTCACACGATAATGGATCTTCCAATGTAATCATTTTTTGTATTGTTTGTGATGGATGTGCAGGTGGTCTGCTGAGCGAGATCCCAGGCAGCAGCATGGAGTGGTGGGAAGGGAGAGGGAGGGCAGCGGACGCCGCAGTGCTGAGTGGGCACAGGAAGGCAGCCCTCACCACCCTCCCCACAGATCCCCCACATGGAAAGGAAGTTGGTCGTCGTCCTCGTCCTCTTTCCACGAGAACAGCCCCCAGGCAAGGCCAAGTGGACCACCACACAAGCGGAAGTTCCAGGAGCGCGGGATCCCTCCTGCAGGCCCTGATGTGGAGCATGGTCACCCAAAGCGCCCTCGCAGAGAGATTCCACATTACTTCAACGCCCCTAGGGGATTTGGCGGCCGTCCCTTGTCATTCAGGGACAAGAGTCGTTTGCTGAAGGGGCGTAAAATGAGAGCGGAGTCGGTGATGAGGCTCAAAGCACCTCCACCTCAGCCCCAAGGAGCAGAGATCCATGAAGAGGAAGTGCCTCATACGTCCAGGGGAAATGCGCCATCCAAGTTTGCTCTTCGGAGGGAGCGTTTCCAAGCAAACGCTGGCCCACTGAGGAAGAGGCCGATGCCCCATCAATCACCTCCCAACCCAGAAGCCAATTCAACCAAGTCTTCCAGGGACTCAGAGTCACAGAAGGAACAAGTGGAGTCTCAGCGAGCCTTGAGCACACACAGGTACGGTATCTTCCTTCTCACTCTGGGAGCAGGGGCGTGATGATGTTTAGAAGGTCAATCTTCAAAGATATCTGAATATGAAGGGAATGCCAAGTTACAGCCATTTTCCTGTGATGGAGGTAATGGAGTTACAGTGATGTCCTGTATCAGTTAAGTTTTGAAATCAAATATCCAAAGACCTCTGGGGTTGCACTTTCAAGTGTGCTGGCAGTGTACAAAATAATTCACAAGGGATTTTTCTGGGCGCCAGTCATTCAAAGTTGAATTAATATCTGCCTATTCGATACTATGTCATTGAAAGATACTAGAACATCTCTGTGTTGCGAGGCTTGTCCCTCTGTGGTGCTATTGGGGTCTGAAGCTAGAGGTGCTCTGAGGAGCTTCTAGAGGTGCTCTTCTCTGACCAAGTGGAAAAGTTGAAGAAACATGCTCACGATGCCAGACGCAACGTAACCCCCTGACACAACAGAAGTTCAGAAGAGCAGTTCATACATGAAGAGGACTGCTGATAAGAGAACTGGGGTCATGCCCTTTAAATCAGCTGAAATGCCACAGTCGTTGCACACCAACATGCATGACTCATAGGAAAGCAGGAGATTGATGTTGATCACCATATAGAAGACTCTGAAACTGGAAGCTGTCATACTGGTTCAGGTTACACAATCTGTCAGTTTGAGCAATAACATTCAGCAATAACATTCAGCAATGACATTCAAATGGCAAATTAATATGCACCAGCTTCCATGAAGATGATGTCCAGAGGAACTTTGGGGATAATGCATGATACTACCACTGGCAACAACAGGAAAAGCAGCAAGAGGAGAGGACGGTTCCATATTTTTTTTTTTTTTTTTTTACAACAACAAAAAACATTTGAATAATTTAGCAGACTCCTATCCAGTAATTTACAGTAGTGAGTGCATAAATTGTCATACTTTTTCATACTGGTCCCCCATGGGAATCAAACCCACAACCCTGGCCAAGTGCCACGCGCTACCAACTGAGACACATATAATACATAGATCATACAATACTACTTTTAATTCTTAGACACAGAATGCAGACGTGCAGTTGACTCAATATCTAAAAATGATGAATTACTCCCCAAATGAACAATTTGATCTTCAAGAAGCAAACCGATGACTGAAGAGATAATGGACCACACCTCTGTACGTTAACAGCACACTGAACTTCATCTGGCTAGGCCAGTGAACAGTGGACCTTTTCTGCATGCAAGAATACATAAAATCTGTGTCTATACAGAACATATGCAGTGGACTACAGTTCTCTACACTACATAGTGGATCTAGTCTACACAGCAAGTTTTGCAGAGGATGGCAGCCTTACAAGTACAACAATTGGAATGTTTACAAGCGAACAATGGATTCCATTCATACAAAGTGCAAGCTGCTTTACAACAATTGCTCTGTATATGGCTTGTTTATTCAAGCGTACAAAGTTTTGACTGAAGATGTACAAGTTGAACACTGACCGTACACTGACCATCTCGAGCTGAATTCGTCACACTACTTTCACCAGACAGGACGCAAGATTACAAGATCATCCCCCTTTGAAATTGAATGCCGAGGGTTTGAAGAGGAGTTTAGATTTGGAAGGTGAGACTGACCTTAACGAAGACTAGTAAGGATGAACTAAAGATCAACAGGGAAATCATGGATAGATGGACCATTTGGCTGAACAGATTAGACGCTCGTCTCCCTTTGTCATCATTATTTCAATAGTAAGTGGAGAGAATTGACAGCCTTTTGAGTCCAGCTTCAAGTGAAAATCTGGACAGCAAGAGACCAGTTCCTCAGAGCTTTCGGCAACACTTTTCCATTCATGCGTGTCGATTTTCACTCTGAATTTGTGAGGAGCGCTACTGGGAGGTCAGGTGGATTCGGGGTTCAGTGACAATACAGCGTTAAGAAAACATGGACATTACGTGCTCTTTGTAAGTACCTGAGTGATGATCAGCTTATAATTCTTTTTATTCCACATGTAGACCAATGGTCTTTCCTGAGTAATTATGTGAATGTAGCCTTTCCAACAGAACTCTCCTTTCTGTCCATTTTTTGAGATAAATTATTTTATTCTGTAGAACAAAAAAAATGTACATTTTCCAAGGCATTATTTAGACTGATGGAATTTTCACTTACAGGGCAACGTCTAAAGATGATGCTAGTAGTAGTAATGTTCTGCTCCGCTGCTTACCAAACCTGGCCTCACAGGCTCCACTGATGGGATGCTCATCACTTGTAATTCTCTGTCTTGGCTGGTCCCGCTCCAGCCCTTCCTCTATAGACAAACGGCTGGCTCGTGACCTAGTCGTTGTGTCCCAGTGGCAGGCACCTGGGACTAACTCAAGCTCAAAGGACAGCCCCCCAAGGGATAGAAGTAGGACACCAAAAAACAAAACTGGCAAGTGGCCCCTGATTTGGTTTGGTCTCATTTTGTCTGTTGGCTAACAGTTTGATGCTCAACGGGAATGCTATGTCTTTTGGTGAATTTAAGATTATTCATTATGAGAATGATACCTCTTTTACTCACTCTCACCTCCTGACTTTTCAGAGCGGTATTACAATTCAGATGAACAACTTACACTGAATGAACGCTTCTCTAAAATTCATGACTCCAGTCCTTCCCCTTCACCAAGAGACCGGCGATATGCGGAAAGGTAATCCACCAATATGAGAATCAATATAAAAGATTTGATGTGAAGTGACTCTTATGATTGTATTGCATGGAATATAACAATTTTATTTGTTTAAATCTCGGAGCCTAGTGGTTATGGGTACTTGGTAATGATGTTTCACACGATGGGTGTGGCTTCACACCAATAACTAGTTTCATTCAAGGTTATTTAGTCAGATAATTCACTTTTTACTTGTGATTTTAGGCCAACAAACGTGCCACAGGAGAACCACAGACCAGAAAGACCCTTCAGGAGACCAGGACCACAGGTGAGAACTTCCTGATGGCTGGGTTCTTTGAAAGCTGAGTGTTCATAGCTTTAGTCTTGGGAGTGGTAACGTGTTTACTGTAATGAGTAGGCCGCCCAGGGATACAATATGTTGAATGTTGCCTCCCATACATTTTGGCAACCTCTGAGCAATTAAATTTCTCGATAAACTCCATTCCACCATGTATGCACATGCTTTACTCGTATGTCCCACAGAGATCGAGCTTCCGTCCCACTCGCCCAAATCGCAAACCAGGTCCTCCTCCCCAGAGAAGACCAGGCCCTGAACCACCTGGTCCCTTTAGGAAGCCACTCATGGTATGTTGCCTTTTTGAGCAGCTCTTATTATAACTTGTGGCCAGTAGGTCTTGTCTTAGCCCACTGACTGTGTTCATGTGCCTCTTGGCCTTTTGAAAATGGAGGTAGTAATATCACAGGGATGAAGCTGTAGGTCACAAACTGCATTTCTGACCAGTTTGGTTAAATTTCTTTCCCCCCTCTGTAGGGAGGCTTTGTACCACGTCCTTTCTCTCAAAGGCCTGTGTTCAGGAAGAGCCAGAGCGTCCTGTCCAAATACCGTAACATGCCGACGATGCGTCAACATGTACCCCCCAACAGAGGGTCTAATTATCGTCGCTGGTGATCAAACTAGAGGGACCAAGGGCACAGTTCAGGGTTACACACCCTTTCCCCCTTGGCCTTGGGTTGCATCTTTGTCCTGGAGATGGTCCCCCAATGGAACTCTCCCTGTCGTCAGAGTACATCAGAAAATGACAGATGCACTGTTTATTTTTTATTTTTTGACTGTTTGCATAAGATGTGTTTAAATATACAGAATAGGCTATCAGTTTCTAGTCTTCCAGACTAGTTATTATGGACACTGTTTTTTGATTTCACAACCATGTTACACCTCTCATATGATGTAAATTATGAAGATTTTACCTTTTTATAGTTACCAGTACCACTTTTTTGTTTTCCCCCAGTGCTTAGAGAAACAAACTTTTTGCTGTAAAGTAGAAGCAGTCTTCAAGACGATTCCCCAAGGGCTGTTAAATATGATGCTCAGTCTAATTCTCAACCTGTAAAAACTACTGATGCCATCTTCATGTCCTGCTCATTTCATCCTATGTACATTGTTTTGTTTAAGATATTGCAAATAAATGGCTCAACATGCCTTGTGTGGAATTGTCTGTTGTGGAGTAGGATACACAATAGAATTGTATCTATTGGATGTGTTTTCATAAGGACTGGGGAGATCTAGTTAGCATTTCACATTGCGTGTCACCAATTTCATAATGTGAAATAGATGCTTTATTACTAGTTCCCTTTACTCCAATAGAAGCTTAAAAGAAAAAGCTGTAATCAGAATATAGCTGGGAAATTCAATAGACTGATTCGTATTTATGAATACAATGATGTAGCTGATTTATGTAAATCAAGTCTTGTTGAATATCATACAGTATGAAAGTATCTTCACATCAGATCTCTTTCAGAGCCTAGTGTTTTGAGTGTTGGGCCAGTAACCGAAAGGTTGCTGGATAGAGTCCCCGAGCTGACAAGGTAAAAATCTGTCGTTCTGCACCTGAACAAGGCAGTTAACCTACTGTTCCCTGGTATGCTGTTATTGTAAATAAGAATTTGTTCTTAACTGACTTGCCTAGTTTAAGGTAAAAAAAAAAACTGCATGTCTAAATGCAGCTAAGGCAAAACCTTGACAGATGTTAAAGACAAAAATGTACAGAGAAAGAATCAAATAGAAAAATGTGTGAAAGAAGGAAATGCGCTGAAGTGAGAGGTGGAGACAACTGTTCTCTGGGGCGTGCAGTAAATAAATTCCTTGGGGATCACCAGTCTGACGAGCCGTTGGCGCTGTAGTGTTAGCTAGCCATGTCCTTTCCTGTGATTGGTTGTACAATGTCACCATAAAAGGAGAGAACTGCAGGGGACCTTGCTCCTGGCCTTTTCCACTCATCCATCTGTTTTTATGGACAGAAAAGAGCAGAAGCTCTGAGCTATCCGATCGGGCCCATTGTCTATGTTGGACTGGTTGCATCCCAGAAGTGTCAAAGGTTTGACAGCTGAAGGAAGCCCGTGGGAATAACGGGTGTAGACATATAGAAAAGTAAGAATTTAAAGAAAAGGAGACAACGGTACAAATACATTTCTTTACAGATTTGCTACAAAGGTAACATTAGGTAGCAGGAGGGCTACAAGACCACCACCCACTTTTACTCTACAAGAGTTGCCCTTATGAAAAAAGATTGCTTTCAGAGTGCAGTATAACTGCAGAATGCTGAAAATACTCTGTCCAAAATATATGTATTTTTTTTACTGCAGTAATTTTGTAGTGTAACTGTAGTTACAGTGCAGTATTACTGTGCCACATTTTACTGCAGTGACTACTTTTACTGCGGTTTAAAACTGCAATGTTTTTTGTAAGGGTGGAGTTAGTTCCACTTGGAGTGAGAATGGTATAACAAAGGACAGGTTATGGTTAAATATCATTACTTAATATTCTACTCATTTTGGTAGACAGAGAGTCACATATCATCTCTGTGCATAATATACAAAAACTAATGATAAACTGGTTGCACTTCATATTCCAATTCAACATCCAATCCAGCTTCCTCTTGACTTTTTCCATTCAAATTCGAACTCAGATTATGGAACTGACTTGGTATTTTCATGGCATGCTGTATAGATCTCAGCACCCTGCTCTCCCCTCGGGAGATATTGGATAAATGTGTGTGTTCGATGCCCTGTAGTCTGTCCCTTTAAGTACTCCCAAGTCTGTGTCCCTGCAAAGTAGTTGTATCAGACCACCTCTCATCACACTAGCACAATTCACAATGGAACCAGGAGTGAATGGTGTAGAGTTACCATCAATGGAGCTGTATTGCGATAGGAACACTGGCCAAACAAGGTGAATGTGTACAGCAGAACTCCTAACAACACCAGCTAAGATTGCTGTCTTGTCACTCAATCGGTGTCTATTTTCTTGGCTGTAACAAATGGTAACTGCTGACGCTTGGCATTTCTTCTAATGTGCACAGCACTCTGTTCATAGTGTCTGTAATTATGTTATATTTCAAACAACAGTTGAACCTAGTTTATTTTCTTGATAAAGAATGATTCATTAATTATCCTCTTGGCTGTTGATATCTGATAAGTTTGACGCTTTTCAAAATAGGCTTGAACACATGCATGTCTATGTTCTGATTGACTAATGTGCTTAGTTGGAGAAATCCCAAAGACTATCTACTGACTTTACTCACTCCACTCTGTCATAATTTTTAGATAAACATTCTAAGCTTCTGGAGCTCTTTTCTCACTTCCATTTTGACGCTCGACATCACGTTGGCATTCTTCTGTATCACCATGGGCAACTGTAACAGTATAACTTTAGACCGTCCCCTCGCCCCGACACGGGCGCGAACCAGGGACCCTCTGCACACATCAACAACTGACACCCACGAAGCGTCGTTACCCATCGCTCCACAAAAGCCGCGGCCCTTGCAGAGCAAGGGGAAACCCTACTTCAGGTCTCAGAGCAAGTGACGTAACCGATTGAAATGCTATTAGCGCGTACCCGCTAACTAGCTAGCCATTTCACATCCGTTACACTCACCCCCCTTTCAACCTCCTCCTTTTCCGCAGCAACCAGTGATCCGGGTCAACAGCACCAATGTAACAGTATAACTTTAAACCGTCCCCTCGCCCCGACACGGGCGCGAACCAGGGACCCTCTGCACACATCAACAACGGTTGCCCACGAAGCACGGTCGTTACCCATCGCTCCACAAAAGCCGCGGCCCTTGCAGAGCAAGGGGAAACCCTACTTAAGTCTCAGAGCAAGTGACGTAACTGATTGAAATGCTAGTAGCGCGTACCCGCTAACTAGCTAGCCATTTCACATCCGTTACACTCACCCCCCTTTCAACCTCCTCCTTTTCCGCAGCAACCAGTGATCCGGGTCAACAGCACCAATGTAACAGTATAACTTTAGACCGTCCCCTCGCCCCGACACGGGCGCGAACCAGGGACCCTCTGCACACATCAACAACTGACACCCACGAAGCGTCGTTACCCATCGCTCCACAAAAGCCGCGGCCCTTGCAGAGCAAGGGGAAACCCTACTTCAGGTCTCAGAGCAAGTGACGTAACCGATTGAAATGCTATTAGCGCGTACCCGCTAACTAGCTAGCCATTTCACATCCGTTACACAACTATAGCTCTGGCCTTACAGTGGGTAAGACATGTCATCATTCTCAAATCCTTTCTTATGTTCCTTTTAACTCACCTATGATGCTTTAGATGTACCGAACTGTCATCAATGGCAAAACAATTTAGTACTGCCTGACACTCTGTTTTTGACAGCCTGTTGTTTTGCTCCACCATTAATTATGTCTTCAAATCAAGTCAACAATTTGTCTAATGCGTCTGTTGGTTTGTTTTATTTCTCCAAGACAGTGAAGATTTTGAGTCACACAGTGTTTCAGTCACACTGAACCAATTGGCAGCACGTGTGGCGGATGAAAGATTTCAGTCACAGATTTTTTCACTGGTATGTATATTTGTACACTGATGTCTATGGCTATCTGGTTATTATTGTGGAGTAGTGCAGCATGCTAGAGGGTTGTTTATTGTTTCTGAGGAAACTTTTCAACTACTCACTGTGTTCTGTTTGTGTCCCATTTGTCCTTGAGTTAAATTTACCTAATTTGAGCTGGCAAGATGGCAGACAACACAAACGTACATTTGATGTGTGTTAAATTGAAGTATTCCATATACTATAGTCATTAAGGACTACAGATCAAACGACCACAATATTACCATAACTACATGTACATGTAACAGGATATATGTCAATCAAAATAACAAAATCCTTCTTCTATCAATCCTCATGTTTCTGTCTGTGTTTGCTTGTGTCCTCTCAGGCTCCTCAGTCTAACCTTGACTTACAGGAAGAGGTACAGGTAGCCCCTACACAGGTGGGTGAGACGCAAGAGAATGAGAAAGAGGACCTGGACCTCTCCTCTGTCATATCACTCATCAGCAGCCTGGCAGCACCTACAAATACCCCAGTGTTACCTGTAATTCAATTTTCACCTTACTATGCATGCTGCCCAATGTCAATGTGGTCTATAGAGTTGCTTATTCAATCAATATTGTTCCATCAAAACATTTACACCCAAAAGGATCTTCAGCATGCCTCTTGAATTTGTTTGACCAGTTGTGCTGTTGTGATGTGTCGTTGGACAGGTGGTTGAAAAGAAGCCTAACCGGACTTCAAGGCCAACAATGCTCTCCTCCTCATTATCCACTGGTGCCAGTGCTCCACACCCCTTTTCCACACTCATCCCTGGGGCTCTCTCAGCTATCCTGTGTACTACCCTGCCCCCTCACCTTACCTCTGACCCCAAGCCCAGGAGAGAGCCAGGTGCCCAGGGCCAACTGACCCTCGAGCAGCTGCGGACAGAGCTCCAGGACCTAAGGGATGAGGTCGAACTGATGAAGAGCCAACACAAGTAAGTATTTTTTTTATCTGTGTGTGCAACTACAGTAATGTCTTCTATTGTTACAGTATCTCTGTTTGTGCAACTACAGTAATGTATTGTATTGCGTTTTCTAAGTGTGCCACTGATTTAGGATTTCTCTTTATGTGTTAGCAAAGAGATTCAACTGCTGAAGAATGAGCTGGATGAGGAGAAAAGGATTCGCTTGTCATTACTGTAACGGTATTCGTCGTCTGAAGAAGAGGAATCATCGGACCAAAGCGCAGCGTGGAAGGTGTTCATGCTTGTTTTATTAAAACTGAACACTATAACACAAATAAACAAGAGAATAACCGAAACAGTCCTGTAAGGTGAAAACACTAAGCAGAAATTAACTACCCACAAAAACCATGTGGGAAAAAGATACCTAAGTATGGTTCCCAATCAGAGACAACGATAGACAGCTGTCCCTGATTGAGAACCATACCCGGCCAAAACAAAGAAATAGAAAAAAGAACATAGAATGCCCACCCAAATCACACCCTGACCAAACCAAAATAGAGACATAAAAAGCTCTCTACGGTCAGGGCGTGACAATTAGAGGTACTGTAGGTCTGTCGGTAGACGTCTGCATATGATCCAAGTACTGAATACATCACTCTATCAGATATGTACCTAACAGAGATTAGGGGTGTACCTCCACATTGTATTAGTGATACATTTTATTACATTAACTTTTCCTGACTTACAGGACCAATGCAGTTTTTTTTACATCAATATTAAATAATTTCTGGGTAACAATATAGTACCTTACTGTAAGTTTTCCATTAAATGTACAAAAATAGCAATAATTTAGCTAGGACTGTCTGGGAGTGGTCTGAGTGGGGAGGGGGGAATCTGAAAGCTAGCTCTCGGCAGAGTGGTTTGTAACTCTCTTTGTTATTAGTTTATTAACCAATTTACCACCTGGTGATGTCACCAGGTAAGTTGAAACTCCCGCCCAGGCAAACCTGCTGATTAGAAGGTCCTGTTTAGATTGTATTTTCAACCAGAATAACACTAATCAGCTGTTGTGCAATATGATACAAAACACAGACAAAACTGAATTTTGACTGTACTGGGCTTTTAAGACAAATTTCTGTTTATTACAAGTCAGATTGATTTCTTATCACGGTACAGTGCTAGCTTGCTCTTGTGTCCACTTGATGTTACCTCTGGGTCTCATGTCTGCGTGTTGTCTTGTGTCCCAGATGGACGTGGCACAGATGAAGAAACACAAGTCTAAATAAGCACAAACAGCATGACATCACCAACAATGCCAGAACAAGTGGTAATCTGTCTCTTAGAATCTTCTCTCAAAATTAAGTATCAATGAAATCCAGGAATTTGCCTTATAGTATCAATCATTTATGAAACAACAGAAAAACTATAGTGAATATTTTTTAAATATAATTAATAATGAACAATCTTTGTTGTCTATTTGAGAAAAGTTGATGTAACGTATGTAACAAAAAAAAACGAATGAGCATCTTGTACAAAAACATTTTATATTTGCTTATTATGTGACATTTTTTATAAAATAAAAACAAGCATGTTCTTTAAGTCAAGTGGTTTAAAGTACATTTTCAATTGTATTGGGGTCATTCCACCAATTTGGTGTAACTTGGTCAAATTTCTTTTTGATTTCACCTAACTTTAAGTGCCAAATTAAGTAACAGGGTTGATCATAACAGGGTGGGGCTTTACAATGAGGGTGGAAACTTGGAGAAATGTTGGGGTCAAGTCAGTTAAAATCTTCCAAGAAGTCACAGAGGGTGCACAGAGGGAGCACAGAGGAACATGTCAAAATGCTTAATTTTGGCACTTTAGCAAGTCTTTATATATATAAAAAATCTGTATTGAATTCTCCACGTGATGTTTAAAAAATATATGTATTTAACCCCTTATTTTTGGCACTAAACAGTCTAAGCCCTGACTAAGTGTGTGTGGGGGGGGGGGGGGGGGGGGGGTTCTACTAAGCTATATGGAATCATTTTAAGGTCATACTAAGGATCATTTAGATATTAGATTTAGAATATTGTAAAAAATATTTAAAACAATTATTTGATGAACATTTTTATTTGGCCTTACTGCTATTAGCCCATACAAATGCATTGAATAACCAATTCACTACACGGGGAAAAACAGACAGCCCCCCCCCCCCCCCCAAAAAAGAATCTAAAGGAAGTTTGTTCTTAAATGTCTGTCGTATATCTAAGAGATATAAGAAAGAGCAGGGAACATGTATTTAACCCTTATTTTTGGCACTAAACAGTCTCAGTATATACTTCCATAAAATAAATTCAACTGGTACCGGGGGACCTTCAGACAAGTCTTGTGAGGTCCTAGAGCAAAACAACTGATATTTACTGACAGACGAGTCCCAAGACACTTGTGGGGGTCGTAGAGCAAAACGGAGAACACAATCGTGTTCGAGAGAGTCATCTTTCCGTAGAGGGGTTAAGATATCAAAGGGATACAAAATGCACTCTTTTTGTGTAATGACCCATTGACGTGGCTCTCATTCCACATGTATTCAAATGTATTTACGTTAATAAAATATGTATGTAGTAGTGGTTTCCCAGAGATATTATACCACACAGTGGTCTCAGTGATACAGACACAATCATCATAGTACTTTTTAAGAATTAATAAATGAATACAATATATCATTCATTAAAATCATCATACTTGCATGCATTTACAATGCTCTGGACTCATACTAGACTTCATCCACTGAATACAAGGACCAGAGGGTGAGTAGCATGTAGGCTACCTGGGTCAACCGCCTCACTCCATTTACCCAGAGAGCCATCAAATGGCCACTGATGACTCTCTACATCATACTGTGTATCTGTTATTGTCTCAGAAGTTGGACTCCTTACAGGGGATGGATCTGAAGGTCACCTCTCTGTTGTCCTCCAGGAGAACGTCATAGCGGCAGAGAGGCCTGTGTGTGAGAGAGGGTGACATGGATGATTTAGTAAAAGGTACGAGAAGTAAGATGAGAGGTGAAAATGTTATGCAAAATGCAGAGAGGAAACAGTGTTTTCACATATTGTTAAAGCTACTATATCTCTCCTCTCGCGAATCGGTACTCAACCCGGACCTGCCTATCTCACAGCAGTCAGTTATTCCTTGTCCCTGATCCCAAGAGGCCTGTAAAAAGGCTTCTTTGCCTTGACAACAGACTGGTCACAGCTTGGGTCTGGACTAAGCCTCGGTGCCAAGGGCCTTACCGAATAGCGAGCGATCCTACCTCACCCTCTTGTGAGCAGGGCTTCTACCGTAAACATTAAGTACCAACCTCTCCTTGCCTGGCTAGGACTAGATTGAGATACTATACAGACTCCTACTAATGCTTTACCTTTGACAGCTGGGTGTGGAACCATTTCTAGAAACCAGGACTCTTAACGCCTCCAGCCAGAACTGTCAATAGGCTAACTGAAATGTTTTGTTGTTTTAAGAGGGTCTTTGAGATTCTTGCTGTAATTAAAAGCGCTATACAAATTAAATCTTATTATTAATATTATTTATTATTATTATAAAATCCTCAATCAACTAACTAGAACAAAAGTCCTGAGTAAAACGACATGCACTTGTCTGACTCTTTAATTTAATGGAAACAGGTTTGGAAATAATAAAACAAGTTAATTAAAGGTTTCACAACAGGTTTAAGAAGTCCATGTGGTTACATTTATTCACATGTACATGACAAATGCAGTATTTATTTGACAATACATAATGCTTTTGGCGCCTTTAACTACATCTCTTTAGGCATTTTTTTATTGTGTTGACTGTGTTTCTGAATGTTTAATACACTACATGACCAAAAGTATGTGTACTCTTACTTGTCGAACATCTCATTCCAAAATCATGGGCATTAATATGGAGTTGTATTTATTATGGATCCCCTGCCAAGGCAGCAGCTACTCTTCCTGGTGTCCAGCAAAATTAAGGCAGTTCATACTATTTTAAAAACATAACAATACATTCACAGATTTCACAACATACTGTGTGCCCTCAGGTCCCTACTCCACCACTACCACATATCTACAGTACAAAATCCATATGTTTGTATAGTGTGCGTGGTATCGTGTGTGTGTGTGTGTGTGTGTGTGTGTGTGTGTGTGTGTGTGTGTGTGTGTGTGTGTGTGTGTGTGTGTGTGTGTGTGTGTGTGTGTGTGTGTGTGTGTGTGTGTGTGTGTGTGTGTGTGTGTGTGTGTGTGTGTGTGTGTGTGTGTGTCTGTGTGTGTGTGTGTGTGTGTGTGTGTGTCTGTGTCTGTGCCTATGTTTGTGCTGCATCATAGTCCCTGCTGTTCCATAAGGTGTATTTTAATCTGTTTTTTTAATCTAATTTTACTGCTTGCATCAGTTACTTGATGTGGAATAGAGTTCCATGGGTCTATGTAGTACTGTGCGCCTCCCATAGTCTGTTCGGGACTTGGGGACTGTGAAGAGACCTCTTGTGGCATGTCTTGTGGTGTATTCAACATGTCAATACCTCTCATAAAAACAAGTAGTGATGAAGTCAATCTCTCTGTACATCCAAGGGCCAGCCGTGCTGCCCTGTTTTGAGCCAATTGCAACTTTCCTGTCCTTTTTTGTGGCACCTGACCACACGACTGAACAGTAGTCCAGGTGTGACAAAACCAGGGCCTGTAGGACCTGCGTTGTTGATAGTGCTGTTACGAAGGTAGAGCAGCGCTTTATTATTGATTTACTTCTCCCCATCTTAGCTACTGTTGTATCAATATGTTTTGACCTTTTGCTACTATAACAGCCTCCACTCTTCTGGCAAGGCTTTCGACTAGATGATGGAACACTGTTGCGGGGACTTGCTTCGATTCAGCCACAATAGCATTAGTGAGGTCGGGCACTGATGTTGTGCGATTAGGCCTGGCTCGCAGTCGGCATTCCAATTTCTCCCAAAGGTGTATGATGGGGTTGAGGTCAGGGCCCTTTCCAGGCCAGTCAAGTTCTTCCACACCGATCTGGATAAACCATTTCTGTATGGAGGTCGCTTTGTCCACAGGTGCATTGTCACAATGAAACAGGAAGGGGCCTTCCCCAAACTGTTGCCACAATGTTGGAAGCACAGAATCGTCTAGAATGGCATTGTATGCTAAAGCCTAGCCCGAACCATTAAAAAAAGCCCCAGACTATTATTCCTCCACCACCAAACTTTACAGTTGGCACTATGCATTCGGGCAGGTAGTGTTCTCCTGGTATCCGCCAAACCCAGATTCGTCCGTCGGATTGCCAGATGGTGAAGTGTGATTCATCCCTCCAGAGAACGCGTTTCCACTGCTCCAGAGTCCAATGGCGGCGAGCTTTACACCACTCCAGCCGACGCTCAGCATTGCTCATGGTGATCTTAGGCTTGTGTACGGCTGCTCGGCCATGGAAACCCATTTCATGAAGCTTCCCGACAAACAGTTCTTGTGCTTACGTTGCTTTCAGAGGCAGATTGGAACTCTGTAGTAAGTGTTGCAACCGAGGACAGATTATTTTTACGTGCTTCGGCACTCAGTGGTCCCGTTCTGTGAGCTTGTGTGGCCTACCACTTTGCGGCTGAGCCGTTGTTGCTGCTAGACGTTTCCATTTCACAATAACAGCACTTACAGTTGACCAGGGCAGTTCTAGCAGGGCAGAAAAGGTGGCATCCTATGATGGTCCCACGTTGAAAGCCACTGAGCTCTTCAGTATGGGCCATTCTACTACCAATGTTTGTCTATGGAGATTGCATGGATGTGTGCTGAATTTAATACAGCTGTCAGCAACGGGTGTGGCTGAAATAGCCGAATCCACAAATTTGAAGGGGTGTCCACATATATATATATAATAGTGCATTTTCCTAGAATAATTACGGACCATAGCCCTTTGTCCTTTATGTTTAAGCTCAAAAGCAAAAACATAGCAATTTAACACAATGTTACTCAACACAGAAAGACATGTTTTTGGAAAAACATTTATACAATGAAGTATGCCCAACTATTGTCTGGGAATCTGTTAAAGCAAGAGACTGTATCATGTCTTACTCTTAACATGAGAAAAAGAAGACCCATATAGAATAATAGAACAGAAAATCCACGACTTAGAAAGAAAACACAATTTGGATAGAAAAGTTGAAACCCTTCAACAGTTGGAACACTTTGAAGCTTGAATATAACACAATAAGCACCCGATCTGCAGAGATTGCTGCCATCAAATCCAATAAGTTAAGAAAGAGGAAGAGGAAGAGGAACGTCCCATCTACTGTATAACATTCAAACCAAAGATGGTAGTATAACAATGGATCCTTCTAAAATGAACTCGGTCTTAAAAACATTCTATCACAAACTGTATCAATTTGAAAAACAAAAGTTCATAGGAGGATATAGTCAATTTCCTTAAGGCTGTTTTACCAATTATAAGTGCACCAGAGAAAATGTATATGGATAGAAACATTACCCCATGTGAACTATTGGAGGCCATCAATAATCTACAAATTGGGAAATCTCCTGGTAATGATGAATTCCCAGTGGAGTTTTATAGACATTTTTGTCCCAAATTATTAAAGCCAATGTTACTTATGCTCACAGTAGCACTAGAAAAAAAATGAACTTCCCCAGTCACTATGTTTGGCTACAATCCTGCTACTTAAAAATAAAGTAATGCAGAGCCTTCCGCCCAGTATCAATTTCGAATGTGGATTACAAAATCATTGCTAAAGTATTGGCTTTTCGCAAAGAAAAACATTTTTAGTTGATTCACTCAGGTCAAATAGGGTTTTCAGACAATCGCTGCAGTTTTTTCAATATAAATACATTTACATTTTAGTCATTTAGCAGATGCTCTTATCTAGAGCGACTTACACTTACAGTAGTGAGTGCACACATTTTCGTACTTTATAATTCGTACTTTATAATCCATCATTCCATATGGTGTAATGTGCATATTTGGTGGCTGTCTTAAAAATGTTTGGTTTTGGTCCGGTTTTTATTTAGTGGATTGAACTATTGTACAAATTTCGCCAAAGTGTCTATACAAACAAATGGACAGATGTCTAAATCATTTAAGTTATCAAGAGGGACAAGACAGGGATGACATTTGTATAGTTATTTATTTTCTCTAGCCACAGAACCCCTAGCATCAATAATTAGAAATCATGGCTCAATCTGGGGCATAGAGATTGGTGGAGGTCAACATGTGATATCATCGTATGCAGATTACATTTTACTTTATTTATCTGAACTAGAACATTCTCTGTCATTTATTTTCCTACTGTTGGACACCTATGGTGGTGTATCAGGATTCAAAGTGAATTGGGAGAAAACTGAAATAATATATATTTCTACTTCTCAAGCTTAGAAAGTACATTTAAGTGGAAATGGACAAACACACATATGCAATACCTGGGTGTACTTATACCAAGCAATCTGGAGGAGGCATATAAAATCAATTACTCTCCTTTAATAGATAGGTTTGAATCTGATGTCCAGCGATGGAGATCAATTCCATCCAACCTTTTAAATAGAATAAATGGCCTGCTCTCCAACTTTATTTGGAATGGAAAACCTCAAGAGTCAAATTGACTGTTTTAAGCTTACCCTATAAAGCTGGAGGTCTTGGACTACCTCATATGAAGATGTATTACTGCACAACTGCGTTCAAAGGACAGCAGACTATCCTTGTGCATGGAGCAGTATCGAAGCCACAAATGTAATACTGTATGATCTAAAATATACTTACTACTTCGGGTCCATGGCGTTGAAGAAAAAAACAGACAATCCAACAATCAATAAGACTGTTGAACAATTAGGCTAATTGACATCATTTGAGTCAAGTGGAGGTGTACCTGTGGATGTATTTCAAGGCCTACCTACAAACTCAGTGCCTCTTTGCTCGACATCATGGGAAAATCAAAAGAAATCAGCCAAGACCTCAGAAAAAAAATTGTAGACTTCCGCAAGTCTGGTTCACCCTTGGGAGCAATTTCCAAACGCCTGAAGGTACCACGTTCATCTGTACAAACAATGGTAAGCAAGTATAAACACCATGGGACCACGCAGCCGTTATACCGCTCAGGAAGGAGACGCGTTCTTTCTCCTAGAGATGAACGTACTTCGGTGCGAAAAGTGAAAATCAATCCCAGAACTACAGCAAAGGACCTTGCGATGATGCTGGAGGAAACAGGTACAAAAGTATCTATATCCACAGTAAAACGAGTCTATATCGACAAAACCTGAAAGGCCGCTCAGCAAGGAAGAAGACACTGCTCCAAAACCGCCATAAAAAAGCCAGACTACGGTTTGCAACTGCTCATGGGGACAAAGATCGTACTTTTTGGAGAAATGTCCTCTGGTCTGATGAAACAAAAATATAACTGTTTGGCCATAATGACCGTTGTTATGTTTGGAGGAAAAAGGGGGAGGCTTGCAAGCTGAAGAACACCATCCCAACCGTGAAGCATGGGGGTGGCAGCATCATGTTGTGGGGGTGCTTTCCTGCAGGTGAGACTGGTGCACTTCACAAAATAGATGGCATCATAAAGAAGGAAAATTATGTGGATATATTGAAGCAACATCTCATGACATCAGTCAGGAAGTTAAAGCTTGGTCGCAAATGGGTCTTCCAAATGGACAATGACCCCAAGCATACTTCCAAAGTAGTGGCAAAATGGCTTAAGGACAACAAAGTCAAGGTATTGGAGTGGCCATCACAAAGCCCTGACCTCATTCCTATATAAAATTTGTGGGCAGAACTGAAAAAGCGTGTGCGAGCAAGGACGCCTACAAACCTGACTCAGTTACACCAGCTCTGTCAGGAGGAATGGGTCAAAATTCACCCAATTTATTGGGGGAAGCTTGTGGAAGGCTACCCAAACGTTTGACCCAAGTTAAGCAATTTAAAGGCAATGCTACCAAATACTAATTGATGGTTGTGTGTAAACTTCTGACCCACTGGGAATGTGATGAAAGAAATAGAAGCTGAAATAAATCTTTCTCTCTACTATTATTCTGACATTTCACATTCTTAAAATAAAGTGGTGAATTTTTACTAGGATTAAATGTCTGGAATTGTGAAAAACTGAGTTTAAATGTATTTGGCTAAGGTGTATGTAAACCTCCGACTTGAACTGTATGCATAGTCACTTTACCCCTACCTACTTGTACCAATTACCTAGACTAACCTGTACCCCCGCACATTGACTCGGTACCGGTACTCCTGGTATATAGCCCCGTTATTGTTACTTTTTATAATTTTTTACTTTTGTTTATTTGGTAAATATTTTCTTAACTCTTTCTTGAATTGCATTGTTGGTTAAGGGCTTGTAAGTAAGATTTTCATGGTAAGGTCTACACCTGTTGTATTCGGCGCATGTGACAAATAAAGTTTGATTTGATTCTCAATACCATTAGTATTTGGGAAAATGTACATGAATTCATGAAGTGGATAAAACCAATATAGCCAGGTACCACTATTTGGAATAACCCCACCTTACATCCAGTGTTTAATGACAACACCTTTAAGTTCTGGTTCCAAAGTGGCATCGTGAATTTTTTAAATCTCTACTGCCATTCAGTCAATATCAAAAAAGAGTTGTATTATTCAAGGGAAATTTCTTTAAGTTCTTACAACTCTGGCATCTAGCACAGAAAAAATACTGAAAGAAGCTGCTACAACAAAGAAGTTGATTGAAGTTATATTAAGGGTTTATTAAAACTCTACCTGATGGTTCAGAACATATAAGGGAAAAATGGGAAACAGATCTAAAGAAAGAAATTGAGGAGAACCATTGGTCACAGATATGTGAAAATGTTCATACCTGCCCTACAACCTAAAAGATAAACTAATGCAATTTAAGATAAGCTATAGGACTTACTTCACTCCTGCCAGAAAGCATGTAATGCACCAAGAAATGTCACATCTCTGTTAGAGATTCAAAAAGCACAAAGGAAATCTATTACATATATTGTGACAAACTGACACCATTTTGAGATAATGTATGTCAGGGATCATAAACTAGATTCAGCCACAGGCCAATTTTTTTTCTTGAGCAGATGGTCTGGGGGCTGGAACATAATTACAAATCATTTGTAGACTGCAAATCGACTGCAACAGTTATAATATAATTTGATTAAAACAATCATTTCAAACCTTGCGTACATTTGTATACGATCACGTGCTTTCTATTATGCATCGGAATACTTGGCCACAGATTAACAAAATTAAAATAAATTGGAGCTGATTTCCTGGTGTTTTTACAGTCTTTTATGTCCAACAACTAAAAAAAATATATATTTATTTATACAGTATATACAGTACCAGTCAAAAGTTTGGACACACCTACTCATTCCAGAGTTTCTTTATTTTCACTATTTTCTACATTGTAGAATAATACTGAAGACATCAAAACTATGAAATAACGCATGGAATCATGTAACCAAAAAAGTGCTAAACAAATCAAAATATATTTCATATTTGATATTCTTCAAAGTACCCACCATTTGCCTTGATGACAGCTTTCCACAGTCTTGGCCATGAGAAACAAGATTCTCTGATTTGATGAAATCAAGATTGAACTCTTTGGCCTGAATGCCAAGCATCACTTCTGGAGGAAACCTGGCACCATCCCTACAGTGAAGCAAGGTGGTAGTAGCATCATGCTGATATTTTTTCAGTGGCAGGGTCTAGTCAGGATCGAGGCAAAGATGAACAGATCAAAATACAGAGAGATCCTTCATGAAAACTTGCTCCAGAGCACTCAAGACCTCAGCCTGGGGTGAAGGTTCACCTTCCAACAGGACATCAACCCTAAGCACACAGCCAAGACAACGCAGGAGTGGCTTCGGGACTAGTCTCTGAATGTCTTTGAGTGGCCCAGCCAGAGCCCGGACTTGAACCTGATCGAACATCTCTGGAGAGACCTGAAAATAGCTGTGCAGCAATGCTCCCAATCCAACCTGGCAGAGCTTGAGAGGATCTACTGAGAAGAATGGGAGAAACTCCCCATATACAGGTGTGCCAAGCTTGTAGCGTCATAGCCAAGAAGGCTCGATGCTGTAATCGCTGCCAAAGGTGCTTCAACAAAGTACTGAGTCTGATACTTTTTGCTAATAAATTAGCAAACATTTCTAAAAACCTGTTTTTCATTTGTCAGTATGTGGTATTGTGTGTAGATTGATGAGGGGGGAAAAACAACTTAATCAATTTTATAATAAGGCTGTAACGTAACAAAATGTGGAAAAAGTCAAGGGGTCTGAATATTTTCCGAAGGCACTGTATGGAGACTGTTTAGTTAGATACCTTTTTTTTTAACATGTATTTTTCTTATCTCTTAGATATAGGATAGACACTTCAGAACAAACTTCCTTAACATTTTTGGGGTGGGACTATCTGTTGTTCCATGTAGTGAATCTGTCATTCAATGCATTTGTATGGGCTAACAGGGCTTAGACTGTTAAGTGATAAATAAGGAGTTAAATACATGAACAAAAAAAAACATGTTTCCTGATCTTTCTGGTATCGCTCAGATATAGGACAGACAAGACTTCTCTTAACCCTAACAGCTAGGGCTAGCTAATGTTAGCGTTAGCCACCTAGCCACTTAGCTAACGTTAGCCACAACAAATTGGAATTCGTAACATGTCATACGTTTAGCAAATTCGTAACATATTGTACGTTGTGCAAATTTGTAACTTATCATACTAAATGGATTAATACATACCATACGAAACAGCACTGTACGTACAGCACCATTCTCAGAAAGTCCTCAACAGTACAGAACTCCAAATGGACCAATTTTGGATGGGTGCACTTACTGTATACAATGATTTATGTGTGTCTCTAAGTGTGCATATGCTATCTCCCTGGGTATAAAACCTTGCTCCTTTTTTAACATACGCTGCTTTTCAAATGGAACATATAACATTTCTATAGTATACCTCAAACTGCAGATACACAGGATGTCATTATCTAAGTATAATTTCCTGTTGCAACAACAGACTTTTAATCTTCTCTCAACCCCAAAAGATCCCTTGCATTGGCAGTATTCACATTTTACTTCACACAAGGTTTATTTAACATTTCCAATTTTAATCAAATTATAATTGCTATCAACCTTTTCCAACAACACGAAAGGGAAAAGTAAAAGAAAAGGTGCCACGTAGAAAATAGGTGACACGTGATAGAAGCTTTAGAGGAAAGAGGATGTGACGAACACTGACCTGTCTTTGCGCTCCAGGTGTGTGAGACGGATGCGGAGCACCCGTAGTTTGTACTTAGGTTTAAATGCATTCACCCTGGAGAATTTGATTGAGATCTTGTGGACTTTCTGAAGGTCTTTTTCAAACTGGGCCAGTAATCGGGTCTCTGAGTACTTCTTAAAACTGGATGCTTTACTGAAGAAGGAGAGCATATGAGATGTTAATGAGATTCCCCAGAGTGTATATCTATACTGTATGTACAGTATGTGTTGTTTTGGTAATGATACAGTGAGTAAATAGTTACTTACTGGTTTATTGTTGCCTCTGTCACCTCACTACCATTGTGTAGTTTTATGGTGATGTAGCCCCAGCGAGTATCACGGTTCCATGTTACAATGTCCACCCAATAGTTTGTCTCTGAGAGAGAGAGGTAAAAAAGTACATACATTCATTTGATTTCCTCTGACCAATGACCTAGTTACAGATCTCTGTACGTTTCCATTCATTGAATAGGCACAGCAACATATTTTTTAACAACTTTGACAGAGCTCTTGTTAGTCTTGCTATACTGTACGTTTTGCCTGATCATTTAAAATAAGCCAGGCATGCAAAGCTAGACCAGGAAGACCATCACAGAAAAATGACTGGCCATTATGTACAACAGTATTCCCGGCAAATCTCTCTTTAGAGGTCAAATGTGTGTGCAAGCTGATGATTATCCTCTTACTGCAGTATGGTGTCTGTTTATTGGTGGTGAAGAAAGCCTTGGTTTGCCGCAGAGGCACCAGAGACTCCTTCCACTCTATGATGTCATAACCTGAAACAACAGATAAAACAGCCATGTTATGTCTACGTGAAGGGACACTGCATTCCAAAACAGATTGCGTTTCACATTGAAGAACTATGGTTGCTATTGGACAGGCATGTGAAAAGATCTGATGTGATTGGTCAAAATAGCAACTAGTGTGATTTAAAAAAAATCAGAATTGGGCTGCATGTGTAAGTGCAGCCTATGTGTGATTCAGTAATGTACATTCGCTTAATTAAGGCCTTGATTTTGGCGAGTAGGTAAACTATCACATCTTTACGTGATTAAAAAAAGCTTTTAATGAGATGAAACTCATGAATCTAAGGGGAGTTAGAGGGCCCACCAAATACAGGGCATCCGGCAGGTTTGAATTGATCACAGTCCATGCAAAGTCCGTCCAGGAAGTCAGTGTAGGAGGTGCAGGGGAAGGCCCTGATGTTACAGGTCCGGTTCAGGGAACCCAGATAGAGGAGCACTGATCTCTGGTGGTCACACTTAAAATAGCTGGACCCTGGGAGAGTAGGAAGGGGAGAACTGAGGATGGATTTAGAGGACATCAGTGATGTATTTACCATTACAGGAATAAACTATGTGATACACATGTTGAATTCATATCTTATGTATCAATCGAAGGACGGTCTCTTACTAAGCGACTTACCTGATAAGATGGTCAGTGGACAGCCAGGCTGGTCGGCTCCACCGTTAGCATAGAAATCAATGTGGCCCAAAGGCTTCCTGAAACCAAATGCTGGTAACGCACAATGAACACGTGACAGAACAGGAAACACATCACATGACTACATGATTCCCATTGTATTAAACCAAACAGGCAAGCAGAGGCACATACCGTCCATGTCTGTGTGCACAACGTCCACAAACTGTGCATCTGTAGGGTCCAGACGATCCTCAGGGGGTTTCCCGTTGAACTGAGGCCCCGCTGGATCTACAGCTGATCAGGTCAATATCAGATCAGTACAGATGTAGGATCTTCATTTTATCACTCTTTGCAAACTTGTAGTGTATTCAAGGTTTAAAAAGGCTTCTAAAGTTTGTATCCATAATAAAAACGACAAAGAAGAAACAGAAAATCTATTCTAACCTGTGATCCTCCCAATTTTGCCATTGAACTTGGCTCCAACAAAGCCTGTGATGTGAGCTCCTAGACTGAGCCCAATCATATGGATGGAACTAAGAGAGGCCCCATTCTCCTGACACAGACAAAACAGGCAAAAGAGATACTACACTGTTAGTACAAAGTAATACATTTGGCCCTCATCAAATATGTTCGGTATTCAGACTAAGCACCCATTCTTAACCTGCATGTTTCGGATGAAGGCAGTGAGGTTGTCCGCTGTATCTCGTGAGTAGGTCACAACTTTCAGGTAGTTGATATTGGCAGCTCCGTGGTTCCAGTCCACCACCAGGACATTCATGTCTCCGCGGGCCAACAGCTGCTCTATGATGTTATTCAACCAGTTGGGCGGAGCGCCCGTAGGACGGTAGCCATGAACGACAAAAGTGGTGGGCTTGGTGAGGTTGAACTGGGGCTGGGCTGACAGGTTATGGTGGGACAGCTCCTGACCACAGGTCAGATTAGCTCTGGTGTACAGCAACAGCTTCACATACAGACTGGTTCCAATGATAGCGTGATAAAGGTCCAGATAAGTGAACACATCACATTCATGGGCTAGAGACAGGGTTAGTCAAGGGGAAAGAGAGAGAGTCAGAAAGAAGAAATCACCATCATTGCTGATTGGGAAGTAACATAAGCAGCCTTTCCTTTAAGTGACTGCTTACACAGCCTGTTTATGTGATGATTTAAAGTTTCCAAATGGTCGGCCAATAGCTGGGGGGGTATTATTTGATGTCCCCACCCTATGTGTAGCACAGTTAAACGGCACTTAATCAAGTGTGTATGTATGTGTGTGTGTGCATGCGTGTGTGTAAGGTCACCATACCTCTATATATTTCAACAGATCCCAGCAGCAGTGCCAGGAACCACCAAAAGATCATCATTCAGTTCTGCAATGGTTACAAAATGCCATAAAACAGGGTGAATCCCTTTTTCCAACTATTGTAAAGTAACACTATTTGATTGTACATTAACATGGTGAGACCAGTTGACTGAGCTGGATAGCTCTGTCCCTCTCGCTTACATTGTGTGATTATGGTGAATTTGTGTACTACTGGGCATGCCGTGGTGCTGCATTTGCTTCACCGCATCAATAATGGCATGTGTAAGCTTGTAAAGTAGGCAAAAGAGGGAAGATTTCAAAAAGCGTAAGTTCTCTAAAGCTAGTGAGCTATTTTTGATTGCAATTGAGAAGTATCCCCCAATTGTCACTGGAGAGTCACTCTGTCATCAGAACAGCTCATGGACATAGGTTGATACTGAAGCAGCACTCTGGTCATGTAAATGTAATGACAGATCAGCACTAGGTAATTTACTAGGTAGTTTTCTAATCATGATTCTGCAGTGTGTGGCTTTCTTCATTGTTACAATAAAATTAATGAGGAGATAGGAAGACATTCTTCCTGACTGATCCTGCATTCAACTCGAATAGTGATAGGCATTACTGATGGTCATTGATATGGCAAGTATCAGATGCATTTTTTCTAACAGATGTCAATATCACATTGGTTTGAATGAATAACATTGTGTGGACTGTGTGGGCTTCACTTCAAAGGCTTGTGAAATTCAGACAACTGCTTGCTGATTGCCCATTGGGTCAGGTATGAGTGTTCTGGGGTCCTAACCTTCCCAGTCAGTTTGAATACAATGGGAAGGCATCAGCAGGCAGTTAAGTATGCTAAACTGAGAGCTGGTGAGAGGGTTTGTGATGGCCGGAACAGTCATGTATGCTCTCTTACATAAAAGTGTAGGTTAACAGCAAGGATAAAACAATATCTTGATATGCCTTGCTCAAACAATAATGATATCATATTGCATTATTGATATTGGTGCTCACCACTAAGACAGCACAGACACCTTCTTAATTAGTAGCACAGATATAAGCACATTATCATTGCATTCTTTGGAACTCAAGTGACAGTAACTTCCAAAGTTGCCTCACCCTCCCGGCTACAGTTTCACTTCCTGTTTGTATGACAAAGGGATCCAATCTTTGTCTTAGTACAGTTTTTAATAAAAACATATTCCTAGGAAACGTGTAAGCCTATAGCATGCATAAAAGTAAGTGTGTGTATGTGTGTGAGAGAGAATGAGAGAGAGATAATAAAAAAGGAATTTGGTAAAAGCCCGTCTGGATTACTGCAACTCGCTGTTGGCTGGGCTCCCTGCCTGTGCCATTAAACCCCTACAACTCATCCAGAACGCCGCAGCCCGTCTGGTGTTCAACCTTCCCAAGTTCTCTCACGTCACCCCGCTCCTCCGCTCTCTCCACTGGCTTCCAGTTGAAGCTCGCATCCGCCACAAGACCATGGTGCTTGCCTACGGAGCTGTGAGGGGAACGGCACCTCAGTACCTTCAGGCTCTGATCAGGCCCTACACCCAAACAAGGGCACTGCGTTCATCCACCTCTGGCCTGCTCGCCTCCCTACCACTGAGGAAGTACAGTTCCCGCTCAGCCCAGTCAAAACTGTTCGCTGCTCTGGCACCCCAATGGTGGAACAAACTCCCTCACGACGCCAGGACAGCGGAGTCAATCACCACCTTCCGGAGACACCTGAAACCCCACCTCTTCAAGGAATACCTAGGATAGGATAAAGTAATCCTTCTGACCCCCCCCCCCCCCTTAAAAGATTTAGATGCACTATTGTAAAGTGGTTGTTCCACTGGATGTCATAAGGTGAATGCACCAATTTGTAAGTCGCTCTGGATAAGAGCGTCTGCTAAATGACTTAAATGTAAATGTAAATGTAAAAGGAAAAAAATGGTTTCAGACCACCATAACCTAATGCAGTAATAACACCTTTGATCTCCCCTGTGACAACGACACTGCTTGGCCATCAGTGTGAAACCTTGTGGTTAATCCTTGTGGTTGTGTTCAAAACTTCTTGGATGTGGTCATGTACTGAGCTGGATTGTCGTCAAAACACAAAGCTAATAATCCACACAACCGGGAGCCGGTTAGATGACTGAATGTAATGTAAATGTTGAATGGCTTCAGTGCAGGTAGATTGTAGGTTTTAATATTCAGTAATTAGAAGGGGGGAAAAGGTTAAAAGTAATCCACACAATCAGAAGAACAACGCCTGTACATGTTGCTCACAGACAACGTGTTTTATTTATATTATTAGACCTCACATGTTTACAGTAATAAAAACCCTGCTGTAATGCCATTCTCCATAGTGTACATGCTGTAGTCTGCTCTGCCAACAATCTACTCTATTATAGAATAATAATACTGCTGAAGAAGCTTTAAAACCTGATTCAGGGAGAAATATAGGGAGTATGAGAGAGATAAGCAGAGAGGAATTGAGACATTGTGGAAGTCTTACCTTGTTGTTACCTTGGGAGCACTGGTTCCCTGGGCTCAGTGTGTCAAGAGATCCAGAGCCCTCTATTCATGTCTGCGTGTCTGTGTTCACTAGAGAAAGTAAGAGGTGAGACCACAGAGCGATATAAACTCCCACTGTTCTAGCCTGGCCACACCCCCCTGCCCAAGGACATAATTTGACACATTCCTACTCAGGTTGCTGAGATAGCTATCTAGCCCTTTCACACGTACCATCATACATGGTGTGATCGTTCTACAGTGGTCCCTGAAGCATACGATCACACCCCGTGTGATTAGAACACTCATTTAGAACGGCCAGTTTCGAATAACGCAACAATCAGCATTTGAGCTGGCCACACTTTTTTCAGAAACTATTTACACAAACACTGTCGTCACAAAGTTATGTCCCGAATGTGAGCAGTTTATTTTTGGATGCAATGTTCAGTTATTCACAAAAGTGTATATATAGCATAACACAATCATCCTAAACGGAAAAATGTAGGCTACATTTGTCCTAGCGCTAACTGAGGAAAGATTGAGCAACACAAGCGGTCATATTTTCTAACTCTCGGCTGACATAAACTACAATATGAATTAGCTAATAGCAATTACTATGTATAATTAATCACATCAAGCGTGAGCTCACTGTTGATCAAAATATTTGAGTAAAACACTTTCTAGAAATCGAAAGTAATCCGACGATTAGTTTCAGCACGCAGCCAGGCTTTTTCCCCTCACAGAAATCAAAGATAAGACAAGATGAGTTTGGTCTGTTTATAGTATGCATGTTGAAGGTGTATGTCGTCTACCATCGTTCACATCCCACATTCACTTCCTGAAGTTCTCAAAAAACGAGTGAACCCTTACTCATTTTGCTATAGCATCTTTGGTCCGACAGACGATCAAGTGAAACCCAGAATGCATTGTATGTCAACAAACATGGCTCCACACACATAGCTGGAATTAGCTTAGCTCATCATAATCAGTACAACCTTCCAAAACATTATTTTACACACATACTATGTGCCCATTACAATCTATGCAAAAATAATCGGAATGCATGATTTATCACCGGTAATTGAAAAACGTGAATGAAATAGTAAATAGTAAATATATCAATAATACCACACAAACATTTTCTGATAGTGATTTATTGATACAAGTGGCGCGTGCTGGCAGTCAACCACGTAACCTCCCACTCTGAGCCATTCAGTGTTGTTATGTATGTAGCTAGTGAGCTAAGCTGTAGCATTAGCAATGTCTTTCAAAAGGAGACAACTCACAAATAAAGAAATTCTGGAGATTAAAAAAAAAATCTGACAATGAGTCTGAAAGTCAGGAATCAGATTCTGACAGTGACAGAGGACCCCTTGTCCACTGACAAAGTCCCAGTTCCATTAGAAGATGCTGGTGGTGATGGTGGCAGACTGACAGTGGATGAAGTACAGGAGTTCTATGGTAGCTGGAAGGCTGCCAGCCATTTCACCCCTCCTGGCCCTGCTGATTGTGTAGATGAGTCCCAGTCTGTAGTGCAACGCCCCTTGCCATTTCCATCAGAGGCAGAGTGCTTCAAGTTGTTTCTGACAGAGGAGCTGGTGGGAAACATAGTAGAGACCAATCGCTATGCCTTGGAGCTACAGGATAAGAGAGAGCAAGGAGTGGGGGGACAACCACAATTAGTGAAATGTATACATTCCTGGTGACAGTAAAGAAGAACTCCCTAAGAGAATACTGAAGCAGAGATCCCATTTTTGCAACTCCTTTCTTTGCCACCCTCTTTTCCCAAGACTGCTTTCTAGTTCTGCTGCTATGACTGCATTTCATCAACAACGCTACTACCATCCTAAATGACCCGTTATACAAAACAAGAAATGTTAACAGCTGGCAGTAAAGTGCCATGACAAACGAGACGTCCATGTCCTCTCCACTGTCCATACAGCAACCATGTCGGCCACAGGGAAGGTGGACCACCTGACGGGAGAGAGAAACAAACCAGACAGAGAAACATCAAACCAGACTGCGTGCTTGACTATTACCTCAAAATGGGGGCAGTGGATAAGGCTGACATGATAGACAGCTTTGTGGAATGCACTCAGAAAACGACCAAGTGGTATAAGATATTTTTCCAGGGTAGCGTCAAAATACAACATGCCAATACTTCTGACGCATTTAGCATTGTTTTACAGAGCTAATAGAATAATGTAACTAGCTACATAAGCACGATTGAATATAACACCATAAAAGGTGAGTAACGTTACCTAGCGTGTCCGCGGTTATAAGGAATATACACAAATATATTATGCTCCATACACACAGTGAGCTACAGTAGAAACGGGTTAACACGACACAAACTATTATAACGTAATTAGGCACTTACTTTGATAGAAACGCAGTCTGGATTTGAAGATGGGTGTCTGTAGTGACGCCTCTAGCACTGAGACGCTGTGCCACTTGAGTCATAAAGCCAGGGTAGCTTCAAAATACAACACATGCTAATACTTCCCTGACGCAATTAGCATTGTTTTCCAGAGCTAATAGAATAATGTAGCTAGATACCTAAGCGTTGAGTATAACACCATAAATGTTATGAAATGAGTAACGTTACATCGCGTGTCCGCGGTTATAAGGAATATACACAAAAACATGATGCTACAGTGGAAACGACATAACACGACATGCAGAAACTATTATAACGTAATAAGGCACTTTGATAGAAACGCACACATTTCCAAAGTTATTATTGGTAACGAAAACAACTTTGATTGCGATGCAGGCGACAGGTGGAAAATATGAACACGTGTATGCAGGACGGCAGATGAGTAAATGACTTGGCTGGAGATCACTCTGTCATGCTGATTGAGTTCGAATAACAGACTGGAAGCTTCAAAAGGAGGGTGGTACTTGGAATCATGGTTCTTCCTCTGTCAATCATGGTTACCTGCAAGGAAACACGTGCTGTCATCATTGCTTTGCACAAAAAGGGCTTCACAGGCAAGGATATTGCACCTAAAGATTGCACCTAAATCAACCATTTATCGGATCATCAAGAACTTCAAGGAGAGCGGTTCAATTGTCGTGAAGAAGGCTTCAGTGCGCCCAAGAAAGTCCAGCAAGCGCCAGGATCGTCTCCTAAAGTTGATTCAGCTGCGGGATCGGGGTACCACCAGTACAGAGCTTGCTCAGGAATGGCAGCAGGCATGTGTGAGTGCATCTGCACGCACAGTGAGGCAAAGACTTTTGGAGGATGGCCTGGTGTCAAGAAGGGCAGCAAAGAAGCCACTTCTCTCCAGGAAAAACATCAGGGACAGAATGATATTCTACAAACGGTACAGGGATTGGACTGCCGAGGACTGGGGTAAAGTCATTTTCTCTGATGAATCCCCTTTCCGATTGTTTGGGGCATCCGGAAAAAAGCTTGTCCGGAGAAGACAAGGTGAGCGCTACCATCAGTCCTGTGTCATGCCAACAGTAAAGCATCCTGAGACCATTCATGTGTGTGGTTGCTTCTCAGCCAAGGGAGTGGGCCCACTCACAATTTTGCCTAAGAACACAGCCATGAATAAAGAATGGTACCAACACATCCTCCGAGAGCAACTTCTCCCAACCCTCCAGGAACAGTTTGGTGACGAACAATGCCTTTTCCAGCATGATGGAGCACCTTGCCATAAGGCAAAAGTGATAACTAAGTGGCTCGGGGAACAAAACATCGATATTTTGGGTCCTTGGCCAGGAAACTCCCCAGACCTTAATCCCATTGAGAACTTGTGGTCAATCCTCAAGAGGCGGGTGGACAAACAAAAAACCACAAATTCGGACAAATTCCAAGCATTGATTATGCAAGAATGGGCTGCCATCAGTCAGGATGTGGCCCAGAAGTTAATTGACAGCATGCCAGAGCGGATTGCAGAGGTCTTGAAAAAGAAGGGTCAATACTGCAAATATGGACTCTTTGCATCAACTTCATGTAATTGTCAATAAAAGCTTTGACACTTATGAAATGCTTGTAATTATACTTTTGACAAAAATATCTAAAGACACTGAAGCAGCAAACTTTGTGAAAATTAATATTTGTATCATGCTCAAAACTTTTGGCCACGACTGTACATCTGGAGTTGTAATTTTTCTACAGTAATCATATCAAAAACATTTACTTTTGATCAATAAAATGTAATCCGATGACTGTATATGGTAGTCTAATCTAATGTCTCTGATAGCCGTAGGACAAACTTTTGGTCTCTGATGAATTTTCACTCCTAAAATGAGCAGCATAGGAGCTTTCAAAAAGCAACATTTTTTGTGTTAAACGCTCTGCAACAAAGCTTTCTTAGTGTCCAACAAGCTTTCTCTGCCCTTGACCTTGTTCTGAACACCTCTAAAACAAAGGTCATGTGGTTTGGTAAGACGAATGCCCCTCTCCCCACCTGTGTAATTACTACCTCTGAGGGTTTAGAGCTTGAGGTAGTCACCTCATACAAGTACTTGGGAGTATGGCTAGATGGTACACTGTCCTTCTCTCAGCACATATCAAAGCTGAAGGCTAAAGTTAAATCTAGACTTGGTTTCCACTATCGTAATCACTCCTCTTTCACCCCAGCTGCCAAACTAACCCTGATTCAGATGACCATCCTACTCATATTAGATTATGGAGACGTAATCTATAGATCAGCAGGTGAGGGTGCTCTCGAGTGGCTAGATGTTCTTTACCATTCGGCCGTCAGATTTGCCACCAATGCTCCTTATAGGACACATCACTGCACTCTATACTCCTCTGTAAACTGGTCATCTCTGTATACCCTTCGCACTGGTTGATGCTTATTTATAAAACTATCTTAGGCCTCACTCCCCCCTATCTGAGATACCTACTGTACTGCAGCTCTCATCCTCCACATACAACACCCGTTCTGCCAGTCATGTTCTGTTAAAAGTCCCCAAAGCACACACATCCCTGGGTCACTCCTCTTTTCAGTTCTCTGCAGCTAGCGACTGGAACGAGCTGCAAAAAACACTCAAACTGGACCGTTTTATCTCCATCTCTTCATTCAAAGACTCAATCATGGACACTCTTACTCACAGTTGTGTCTGCTTCGCGTGATGTATTGTTGTCTCTACTAGAGGTCAACCGATTAATCGGCATGGATGAGTAATTAAGGCCGATTTCAAGTTTTCATAACAAACGGTAATCTGCCTTTTTGGACGCCGATTACATTGCAATCCACGAGGAGACTGCATGGCAGGCTGACCACCTGTTACGCGAGTGCAGCATCAAAAAGACCTTGTGGCTGCAAGGCGCCAAAGTAAGTTGCTGCTAGCATTAAACTTATCTTATAAAAAAACTATCTTCACATAATCACTAGTTAACTACATATGGTTGATGATATTACTAGGTTAACTAGCTTGTTCTGCGTTGCATATAATCAATACGGTGCCTATTACTTTATCATCGAATCACAGCCTACTTCAGCTTCGCCAAACGGATGATGATTTAACAAAAGCGCATTCGCAAAAAAAACACAATCGTTGCAATAATGTACCTAACCATAAACATCAATGCCTTTCTTAAAATCAATACACAAGTATTGATTTTTAAACCTGCATAGGTAGTTCAAAAAATTCATGTTAGCAGGCAATATTAACTAGGGAAATTGTGTCACATCACTTGCGTTCAGTGCAAGCAGTCAGGGTATATGCAACAGTTTGGGCCGCCTGGCTCATTGCGAACTGTTGAAAGGCCATTTATTCCTAACAGAGATCGTAATTAATTTGCCAGAATTTTACATAATTATGACATAACATTGAAGGTTGTGCAACGTAACAGTAATATTTAGACTTAGGGTTGCCACCCGTTCGATAAAATACAGAACGGTTCCGTATTTCACTGAAATAATAAACGCTTTGTTTTCGAAATGATCGTTTCCGGATTTGACTATATTAATGACCAAAGGCTTGTATTTGTGTGTTTATTATATTATAATTAAGTATATGATATGATATTTGATAGAGCAGTCTGACTGAGCGGTGGTAGGCAGCAGCAGGCTCGTAAGCATTCATTCAAACAGCAGCTCTTAGCAATGCTTGAGGCACAGCGCTGTTTATGACTTCAAACCTATCAACTCCCGAGATTAGGCTGGCAATACTAAAGTGTCTATAAGAACATCCAATAGTCAAAGGTATATGAAATACAAATGATATAGAGAGAAATAGTCCTATAATAATTACAACCTAACACTTAACTGGGAATATTGAAGACTCATGTTAAAAGGAACCACCAGCTTTCATATATTCTCATGTTCTGAGCAAGGAACTTAAACGTTAGCTTTTTTTACATGGCACATGCTGCACTTTTACTTTCTTCTCCAACACTGTGTTTTTACATTATAAAAACCAAATTGAACATGTTTCATTATTTATTTGAGACTACATTTATTTTATTTATGTATTATATGAAGTTAAAATAAGTGTTCATTGTTCATACAGTATTGTTGTAATTGTCATTTATTACACACATATACAGTGGGGAGAACAAGTATTTGATACACTGCCGATTTTGCAGGTTTTCCTACTTACAAAGCATGTAGAGGTCTGTAATTTTTATCATAGGTACACTTCAACTGTGAGACGGAATCTAAAGCAAAAATCCAGAAAATCACATTGTATGATTTTTAAGTAATTAATTAGCATTTTATTGCATGACATAAGTATTTGATCACCTACCAACCAGTAAGAATTCCGGCTCTCACAGACTTGTTAGTTTTTCTTTAAGAAGCCCTCCTGTTCTCCACTCATTACCTGTATTAACTGCACCTGTTTGAACTCGTTACCTGTATAAAAGACACCTGTCCACACACTCAATCAAACAGACTCCAACCTCTCCACAATGGCCAAGACCAGAGAGCTGTGTAAGGACATCAGAGATAAAATTGTAGACCTGCACAAGGCTGGGATGGGCTACAGGACAATAGGCAAGCAGCTTGGTGAGAAGGCAACAACTGTTGGCGCAATTATTAGAAAATGGAAGAAGTTCAAGATGACAGTCAATCACCCTCGGTCTGGGGCTCCATGCAAGATCTCACCTCGGGGGGCATCAATGATCATGAGGAAGGTGAGGGATCAGCCCAGAACTACACGGCAGGACCTGGTCAATGACCTGAAGAGAGCTGGGACCACAGTCTCAAAGAAAACCATTAGTAACACACTACGCCGTCATGGATTAAAATTCTGCAGCGCACGCAAGGTCCCCCTGCTCAAACCAGTGCATGTCCAGGCCCGTCTGAAGTTTGCCAATGACCATCTGGATGACCCAGAGGAGGAATGGGAGAAGGTCATGTGGTCTGGACAAAAATAGAGCTTTTTGGTCTAAACTCCACTCGCCGTGTTTGGAGGAAGAAGAAGGATGAGTACAACTCCAAGAACACCATCCCAACCGTGAAACATGGAGGTGGAAACATCATTCTTTGGGGATGCTTTTCTGCAAAGGGGACAGGATGACTGCACCGTATTGAGCGGAGGATGGATGGGGCCATGTATCGCGAGATCCTGGCCAACAACCTCCTTCCCTCAGTAAGAGCATTGAAGATGGGTCGTGGCTGGGTATTGCCCAGCGACAGCCCTGAAACCTGAAGGATCTGGAGAAGGTCTGTATGGAGGAGTGGGCTAAAATCCCTGCTGCAGTGTGTGCAAACCTGGTCAAGAACTACAGGAAACATATATGATCTCTGTAATTACAAACAAAGGTTTCTGTACCAAATATTAAGTTCTGCTTTTCTGATGTATCAAAAACTTATGTCATGCAATAAAATGCAAATTAATTACTTAAAAATCATACAATGTGATTTTCTGGATTTTTGTTTTAGATTTCGTCTCACAGTTGAAGTGTACCTATGATAAAAATTACAGACCTCTACATGCTTTGTAAGTAGGAAAACCTGCAAAATCTGGCAGTGTATCAAATACTTGTTCTCCCCACTGTATATATACACTGCTCAAAAACATAAGGGAACACTTAAACAACACAATGTAACTCCAAGTCAATCACACTTCTGTGAAATCAAACTGTCCACGTAGGAAGCAACACTGATTGACAATAAATTTCACATGCTGTTGTGCAAATGGAATAGACAAAAGGTGGAAATTATAGGCAATTAGCAAGACACCCCCAATAAAGGAGTGGTTCTGCAGGTGGTGACCACAGACCACTTCTCAGTTCCTATGCTTCCTGGCTGATGTTTTGGTCACTTTTGAATGCTGGCGGTGCTTTCACTCTAGTGTTAGCATGAGACGGAGTCTACAACCCATACAAGTGGCTCAGGTAGTGCAGCTCATCCAGGATGGCACATCAATGCGAGCTGTGGCAAGAAGGTTTGCTGTGTCTGTCAGCGTAGTGTCCAGAGCATGGAGGCGCTACCAGGAGACAGGCCAGTACATCAGGAGATGTGGAGGAGGCCGTAGGAGGGCAACAACCCAGCAGCAGGACCGCTACCTCCGCCTTTGTGCAAGGAGGAGCACTGCCAGAGCCCTGCAAAATGACCTCCTTGCATACTGAGCCAGAGAACCTATGTTAGTCGAAATAGAACAGACCGCATCCTAAGCTCTAAGAGCCTGACATTGCCCCGGCCTCTACGGTTCAATGAGTCATCAATTTTGCCCACAGAGATTTCAAATTCACTTATCATTGATCAGACGTCACAGGTCCAGTTTGTCAGACTTTGAGGAGTATGACTCAGATACCACTACAGATGGAGAGTACTACTTGAGCAGTGGTGATTGGGAGAAAGAGTCAATACTCTAGCAAAGGGGGGATGTTTTGAGTAACATTGTGCAAATATTTTTATTTAGCAATTCACATTTTTGTGAAAATTATTTCTTACAGGCCTCTGTATTGTTGAAAAACATGACTAAAACGGGACTAAATCTATGCATTAATTGAATTCATATTTTAGGCAACAATCACATCTCTACTGTTGCAGGGCTCTATGCTTTTTTACAAGTTGAAAAATGTTTGCAAACACAAATAAATTGAAGAGCACAATGAAAAATATTTGAGGTAATAAAACTAGAATCTTACATTTTTCTAGTTTCACTGGTGCTCCTAAATAAAAATTCCAGGTCGCACAGCTAGATGTTTAAGCGCATATGCGAGTAAAATGCTCGCACCGTAGAGCCCTGCGTTGCACATATAAGCACAGTTAATATTTTTGTTTAAATATTTTTTGTTAAGCCTATGTACTGTTGCTTTGCGTAAGCGGAACTAAAGTATGGATCCCAGTGGACTACACCGAGGATATTTTCATGGTACATTCACAGTCTGGAAAAAAGTTCGAGTGACATTAAACGAATCTTGTTTAATTAAAAGCGTGTAATATACGGTATTCTTCTGTAATATCCAATCGATAATTGGTCTGTGTAAACAAATGCTTTTTCCTGTGCGTATTTCATCAAAATTCCTCAATACCCACGAGTCCATACATCGTCCAATCACACTCCGCCAAATCAAAACTTCACCCCCCGATCTCCACCCTTTTCTGAAGACGAGATGCTGCCTGCATAATTGGTACCCTAAAAATATATATTAGTTTGCTAGTCTACTTTTAGAAATTAACTATGACGCGTAAAGATAATCTACTCATCCCTATACGGAGTTTATTTCCGTTAGTTTGTATAGTTTTAATATTATCCACATGTTGTAGTGACTTTCCGTGTTGTCAAGCTAGTGAAGTCGGTCCTGAAAAATGTCTTGTTTGGGGTCCAGGGCTCGACCCAAAAGTCGTTTTGCCCGTCCGATACTTCATCATCCAGACTGTCAACTCAGCTGGGGAAAACTTCACCCTCTCTCCAGGTAAGTGTTGATAAACTGCAGAATTACCTCAAATCAATGGGCGCAACCGACTGAAGACGAAAGTTGAGTGACGTCGGGGGAGGTGCATCTGCGACAGCCGAAAGTAATGTGGTTTTCCAAAGCAAGGCTCAGATCAATATTTTATTTAACTAGGCAAGTCAGTTAAGAACAAATTCTTATTTTTAAGACAGATTTTTACCTTGGGATTCAATCTAGCAACCTTTCGGTCACTGGCCCAACGCCCCAACCACTAGGCTACCTGCCGCCTCAAGAAATGCAGTGTTGTCATTGTTTATGGCAGCGTTGCCATTGTTTATAAAATGTTTTCTTTATGTCGAAAAAACATTTATCCAACACCAATATCACACACTCGCAACCTGGAATCACATGTGTGCAATCAATTAGTGAGGGAGAGCCTCAATCACATGTAGCCTCATTCTCTGTAGGCTACACATGAATTGTAGCAAATTGGTTTCTGTTTCTTTCGCGTGGGTCAAGTAAAAACACCCTAATGATTGCTTGACAATAGCGCCTCCCACAATGCAGGTGATGGCTGCAGGATGAAATTGGTGAAGAGCAACTGCAGAAATTTGAAGTCAACTTCATGACCTTTGATCTCATGATTTTTGTAAGGTTCATGCAGTGCATAGTCACTTTAACTCAACCTACATGTACATATTACCTCAGCTAACCGGTGCCCCCTGTATATAGCCTTTCTACTGTTATTTTACTGCTGCTCTTTAATTATTTGTTTTAAAAATGTTTTAACTGATCTGTTTTTTACTTATACTTATTTTTCTTAAAACTGCATTGTTGGTTAATGGCTTGTAAGTAAGCAGTGGACATGTAGACGCAAGTCAGACAATTTTTATCCCAGAATGCAACACACTTTGAAAGGCTGTGAACAACGATAGTCACCGACTTGACAAAAGTGATCCGGTCGAACGCACCCAATTATTTCATATCTGTTGGATGTTCATCCCTTATCAAAGATCTCTTTTGGGAAACTTTTTAGCAACCCATCCTTTTTAAGGCATTTTACCCCAATATCAATTGAGATCTCATATACAATGGGGAGTTTGTCATCTACCAAATACATGTTTTTGTTGCTCTAGCCAATGTTTTATTGCTGCACAAAATCAAACTCTTAAACAGTGTCCATGATTGGGGACCCTTTTATTCCCCCAGTTAGCTTAGTCTTTGCAGACTGAAAATTACTCCATCTCTAATTGACCCTATGGTTACATTATTGTTTCCATTATAGAGGTGATCCATCTAACTAATTTTATTTCTCTTTACATGTAGGTAAAGACTCATTCAGAGTGAAGATTGTCTCACTCTCACAGAAGGAGCATGTCCGCATCCACGTCCCCCTCCCCCTGGACAGAGGAGATGGTTCTTTTCTGATGAGGTACCGTCTGTATGGCAGTATCCTCAAGGGACTGAAGGTCGAAGTACTCTACAGAGACAGTCACGTTGCAAAGTCACCTTACACCCTACAAGGTACCTATATCAGTCAATGGCTAACTTTCACAGATTATTTCAATGAAAGCAGATTAGTGTGATCATTTGACAGAAATTACAAGTGAACTCCTCATCAGAGTATGCCTGTATGAATAATATAGGCTAGATCAGTGTATCCTCCAATACCCCCAACAGCACACATTTTTATTGTAGCCCCAGACAAAAATACCTAATTTAACTTGTCAAGGGCTTGATGATTAGTTGACAAGTAGAATCAGGTGTGCTTGTCCAGGGCCATAACAAAAATATGTACTGTTGGGGGGACTGGAGCTGGGAAACACTTGATTAGATGGCAGTATGTTGTAAATTTTATCTATTCTCACTGCTTCCACATGATGCATCCCTTTGGTTGTATATACTCAGGCCCAGTCTATCATGAGTACTGTGACTGCCCAGAGCATGATGTTCCCACCTGGCAGAGCATTATGCAGTGTCCTGCTGAGGAACCCCAGATCCAGAGGGACTTCAATGCCTTCCCCTCCATTGACCTGCAGCGCCTCCTACAGGAAGTTCCCCGCCGGTTCTCCAACAGAGGAGGTCTCATTCACTATGCTGTCATCAACAACCAGGTGTACCGTCGCTCGCTGGGAAAATACACTGACTTCAAGATGTTCTCTGATGAGATGTTACTATCCCTAGCCAGGAAGGTAAAGAGTTGCTTTGTGGGGGGTTTTGTGTGCAGGTCTCTGTCCTTTCATCAAGAAGTATGATCATGTTCCTTTCTGAACTGTTTTGTGATACTTTGTCCCTTGCCTGAAACTCTCCTAATACCGTATTTTCAATATAATTGTTTAGTTCATTGTTCTGCATAAACTGAGCTCCCATGTCTTTGTCTCTGAATTTGAATTGAAAGGTGAGGCTGCCTGATGTGGAATTTTACATCAATGTAGGAGACTGGCCAATGGAAACAAGGAAAGCAGATGACGATCCTGGGCCTGTTCCAATCATCTCCTGGTGTGGCTCCACAGACACCCGAGACATCATCCTGCCCACCTACGACATCACTCACTCAACCCTGGAGACCATGAGGGGCGTTTCCAATGACCTACTGTCAGTCCAAGGCAACACAGGTAAGATGTATAACCTCATACACTATCCCTTAACCTCATTCTGCTTACTTACACCTCATTACTCACAATAACCTTATTCTGTTTCCTTGGTGTCTAGGTCCCCCTTGGGCCAACAAAACGGAACAGGCCTTCTTCCGTGGCCGGGACAGTCGTGAAGAGCGCCTTCACCTAGTCACTCTGTCCAAGAAAAACCCAGAGCTGCTAGACGCCGGGATCACTGGCTGGTTCTTTTTCAGGGAAAGGGAGAAGGATCTGGGGAAAGCAAATCTTGTTGGATTCTTTGACTTCTTCAAGGTGAGGGAACATTCTGAACACTCCAATCACCCAAAGCCAGCAGTTTCCCATTTGAAAACTGATTTTACCTGTGTGAGAAGATAAAGAAATGTTAGCCGTTGTTGATTTAATTTATTTATTCAGAACTGTGACACCTTGAGTTCCCTCTCCCATTTATAGTATAAGTATCAGGTGAACGTGGATGGCACAGTGGCAGCTTACAGGTTCCCTTACCTAATGCTGGGGAACAGTTTGGTGCTGAAGCAGATCTCACCATATTATGAGCATTTCTACACCCATCTGAAGCCAGGCACCCACTACATCCCTGTGAAGAGGAGTCTCTCTGACCTCATCCAAAAGATTGAGTGGGCTAAGGTAAGAAGGGAGAGAGTCAAATCCCCCCCCAAAATTGTCACTTGTTACGTAAACAATATGGGGGAAACTAATAGTGAAATGCTTACTTACGGGCCCCTCCCAACAATGCAGAGAGAAAAAATAATAGAAAGATAACATGAGGAATAAATACACAATGAGTAATGATAATTTGGTAATATACAGTGAATTCGGAAAGTATTCAGACCCCTTCACTTTTTCCACATTTTGTTACTTTACAGCCTTATTCTAAAATTGATTAAATTAATGTTTTCCCTCATCAATCTACACACAATACCCCATAATGACAAAGCGAAAAAGTTTTGACATTTTTGCAAATGTATTGAAAATAAAAAACATACCGTATTCAGACCCTTTGCTACGAGACTCGAAATTGAGCTCAGTTGCATCCTGTTTCCATTGATCATCCTTGAGATTTTCTACAACTTGATTGGAGTCCACCTGTGGTAAATTCAATTGATTGGACATGATTTGGAAAGGCACCTGTCTATATAAGGTGCCACAGTTGACACTGCATGTCAGAGCAAAAACAAAGCCATGAGGTTGATGGAATTGTCCGTAGAGCTCTTGAGACAGGATTGTGTCGAGGCACAGATCTGGGGAAGGGTACCAAAAAATGTCTGGTCACTGAACAGAAACCAATGGCCACTCTGACAGAGTTCTAGAGTTCCTCTGTGGAGATGGGAGAACCTTCCAGAAGGACAACCATCTCTGCAGCACTCCATCAATCAGGCCTTTATGGTAGAGTGGCCAGATGGAAGCCACTCCTGAGTAAAAGGCACATGACAGCCCGCTTGGAGTTTGCCAAAAGGCACCTAAAGGACTCTGACCATGAGATACAAGATTATCTGGCCTGATGAAACCAAGATTGAACTATTTGGCCTGAATGCCAAGCGTAACATCTGGAGGAAGCCAGGCACCATCCCTACGGTGAAGCATGGTGGTGGTGGCAGCATCATGCTGTGGGGATGTTTTTCAGTGGGAGGGACTTGGAGACTGGTCAGGATCGAGGGAAAGATGAACGGAGCAAAGTACAGAGAGATCCTTGATTAAAAACCTGCTCCACTGTGCTCAGGACTTCAGACTGGGGTGAAGGTTCAGCTTCCAGCAGGACAATGACCCTAAGCACACAGCCAAGACAACGAAGGAGTGGCTTCTCTGAATGTCAAATTAAGAATAAGGCTTTAACTTAACAAAATGTGGAAAAAGTCAAGGGGTATGAATACTTTCCGAATGCACTGTAGGTAGGGGTAAAGTGACTAGGCAACAGGATAGATAATAAGCAGTAGTAGCAGCGTATGTGATGAGTCAAAAGAGTTAGTGCAAAGGGGGTCAATGCAGATAGGTTTGGTTAACTATTTAGCAGTCTTATGGCTTGGGGTAGGTAGAAGCTGTTCAGGGCCCTGTTGGTTCCAAACTTGGTGCATCAGTACTGCTTGGCATGCAGTAGCAGCGAGAACAGTATGACTTGGGTGGCTGGAGTCTTTGACAATTTTTAGGGCCTTCCTCTGACACTGCCTGGTATAGAGGTCCTGGATGGCAGGGAGCTCAGCTCCAGTGATGTACTCGCACTACCCTCTGTAACGCCTTGCGTCGTATGCCAAGCAGTAAGTGCATGTTAAAGAAGGACATGCAAAGGAGTGCTTGTCAATGTTTGTCAATATGCATTGCTACCATTTGTATGTTTGTCTGCTTGCAATGCGAATGCATTTTTTTACCATTAGGATTTAGCTGTTTTTTTGTGGATATTTGATTAAGATAGTAATGTCTTTATTTTCCCTGCAGGAGAATGATGCTGAAGCACAGGCAATCGCTAAAGCAGGCCAGGCAATTGTAAGAGAGCTGGTACAACCGAACAGACTGTACTGTTACTATTATAGTGTGCTACAGGTAATTGCCTCCTGGGAGTGTTTTTATGCTATGCTTGCCAATGCTAAATCAGCTCATATATTAAGGTAGCATTCTTATCATTGATAAAAGAAACCCGGCTGAGGAAGTTCTTTCCTGTCATAACAGATGTACTCTGAGCGTCAGACAAGCCGGCCGACACAACATCCAGATATGGAGCTGGTGCCCCAGCCTTCAGACCAGAGTGCCCTTTGCAGCTGTCAGCGAGAGCCTCAAATAGATGATCCCAGCCGGAAAAAGGATGAACTCTGATCAAAACACTGTGAAAGGAAAGGGGAGAGACCCTAGCTATTTCAATACAGAAAGTGCTTATTAAAGGAAGAATTACTGCTATGATCAGGACTGCTAGCTAAGTGGATGTACCAACATTCATATAGAGAAATATTCCATTTGGAATATGACGTCACAGCTCACTTTGCTGAGCCTGGAATATGACTGCTTTATTGACAAGACCATTATGCAAACATCTATTTCCACTGTTTTCACTGTCCTCTGTGATATTTTGTACTGCATTTTGTAATTGTATGATGGTCATCATGATTACATTTTTATAAAAATGTATATATTTTTTATATTTTCTTATATTGCCTTTGATGTTGTTAACCTCCTGATTGACCAAGATCATGTCCTTTGCCTTGGTTATTTATTTTTTATTTTATATAACCTTTATTTATTAACTAGGCAAGTCAGTTATAAACACATTCTTATTTACAATGATGGCCTACCAAAAGACCCGCTACAGGGATGGGGGCTGGGATTAAAAATAAAAAAATAAAAAAATTGGACAAATCACATCACGACAAATGAGACAAAACAACACTACATAAAGAGAAACCTAAGACGACAACATAGCATGGCAGCAATGTCCATTACTATAGATATTCCTTGGATGGGGACAATATAAAACAATTTGTTGGCATGATATACTATAGATTGATTGCTTTTTGGACTCTTCTAAAGCAGGTTAGCGTTTTTCGGCATAAATGTTGGTCTGGAAGAGGCTCTGCAGAGTGGTCACTAGCTGGCACAGCCACAAAGTCATCAAATCTGCTAACTGCTAACCATAATGCCTAACCTTAAATTAAGACCAAAAAGCGAAATGTTTTCATGAATTTGTACAATATAGCTACGTTTCACTTTGCGGTTCAACCATCTAGCGGAAATCGCTAAATTCTGCCTTCAGAGCAAGACTCGTGACAATAACCTATGATTGTGCAATTAAACTACATATTTGCCTCATAGTTACTGTTGCTTGTGGTCCATCAGTCTTGTCTATAACTAAGACTAAAAATCTGAAAAATGAGGGGACACCCGGATTTGAACCGGGGACCTCTTGATCTGCAGTCAAATGCTCTACCACTGAGCTATACCCCCTGCGCGTGTAAATGAAGGAATATTTTAACATATATAACTACTTATTGAACAGCACATAGATGACTATGCGTATATTGTTACATTTACGTAGGGTATGCTTTAGTACTAATAGCTACTCGTTCAACAGCACAGATGGCTATGCTTAGATTGTAAAGCTTACGTAGAGTATTACAACATTGACTTCACTTTGGACTGCTTGTGGTTTTATTTCCTAGATAATTTAAATGTTTTGACTAAAGTCTATCGCTACAGTTTTGATACAAACCAAGTATATTTTTCTAGTAGTAGCTCGACGCTATCTAGTTGTGGTGATGTGTGTTTTGTCCTACATTTTTATTTTTATTTTTAATCCCAGCCCTCGTCCCCGCAGGAGGCCGTTTTCCTTTTGGTAGGCCATCATTGTAAATAAGAATTTGTTCTTACCTAACTTGTCCAGTTAAATAAAATAAATATAAAGTTTCAGAGCCTACACCGGAAGTAGGCAGTCAGTATTTGTTCATTTGAATGACAAGACAGCAGCCATGGTGAGCATTTTGAGTAGTTTGCTAGCCAGCTTTGTAACAATTTCTTATAACCCAGTATCATATAGCATATTACTCTAGAAAAGCTTTTCATACTGATCCCATTTCGAGAGGTCAAAAACAATGACCCTCTTGACCTAAAATCCAAGCCGATCCTTTTTCACCTTTGATTCCTATCCTTGTGACCGACTGGTATTCAAAATCATTACAAATGATTTTACTCTTTACCAACCAAGTCTAGTTAATATCTTACAATCACCTTCATCCTAACTATCTAGATAAGTAGCTAGCTGACGTTAGCTAACCATTTACCGGTATAGTAGCCAGCTAGCTTTGTTTGGTCCATCCATACCAATGATCCATCATACTAGCTAGTTAGCCAGTTTTCTAGGAATTTGCTAGCTAGCTAGTTACCTTGCTAAATGTACTAAGCTAACAAAATGATTGTACATTTAATTGCTATCTAGTTAGTTTTCAGTGTCTTTGATTGTGTACTACACAGGCATCTGTCTTTCCCACACTTTATTACACTGTCATCTTATCCTAGGAGACTCGGCGCTTGACTTCCTACAAAGGGTGTGTTCGTAAATTCACTCTGGCTATCAACTCCAATTTCAGTGCACTCTCGTCTAAGTGTGCCAGATTGCAGAATAACTTAGGAATTCCTACAAAGTTCCAACCTTGCCCTAGACACACTCAGTGGGAGTGATGAGAGCATCTGGTTTGAGGATGTTCTTAATGGTGAGTATTTGAATACTATAAAAAAAAAAAAGTTGCACACACTAATCAATTATGCCCCTGATCATTTAATGGGTGTAGCACCCAACGTTTTGGCACACAGTGGCTTCTTCAATCCTGAAGAAAGAACAACACTGCATGCCGAAACGTTGGTTGCTACACCCATTAAATGTTTTGGCGCATAATTAGTATGCAACTTTATTTGTATAGTTTACTGTTTACTAGAGTATTTGAAAACTGCCATCATTCAGCTGTTTTACAAAGGGGTGTGACTAATGTGGTCATATTTATATTTTCTTGCAGATCCAGCTCAATGTGAATTGATGGGAGAGCCACATCTCAGGATGGAGTACAAGTTGGGACTGATGTAAGTCTCCCAACTAGTGTTACATTTGTCTGTGGGTTTATTTCTGTATTTAAGTTTCTTACATGCCAGATACATTCATATTTCACACTGCAATTGTATGAGGATGGACAACATGTTGTTTAATGTAGTTTTTATTATTGGTTTGTGTTACGAAGCAGCACACAGGCGTTTTTAATAGAAAATAAGCAACTCACAAGAGTCGTACCTTCCTATACTGCAGTCCACAGAGAACATTACTCATGTTTATATAGTCAATTCATTTGAGTTCATCTGTTGTAGCAAACTCCATTTGACATTATCTTAACTATTAGGACAACACTGCTTCAACTTAGTAGGGAAGGTAACTAGGACAGTTTAAAGAAAACACTCAGTGGTAGCATTTATTTGATTTACAGCAGTACCAGAGTATTCTGCTTCATCTTTGCACATACAGTATATAACATATGTCTGCACTAAATGTTTTGGTTGCTTATGAGCATTTACTGATATAAAATGGTTGATAAAATACAGGTACAATAGATGTCTTTGTATAGGGTAACGACTAAAGGAGGAAAATAGTTATTAAAAAGCTTTCAGTACAATCTTAAATGTTTACATTGAATGAAAGTCAAAAAATGTCTATATGAATAAAACACTTTTTTCCTAACAATGTGCAGAATAAACAGTAAAACTTAAATGGATGCCGATAATATGATGTAGATATGGATCCATGATCCTGTCTGTTGTAAACCTTCAGTCTAGCTTCTCCTCCTGGAAGTAGTCTGCCTCATTGAGATGGTCCTGGAACTTCTCATATTCCTAAGAGAGAGACATGGGAGTGAAACAGCGAGTGATGGTCAGTAAAGAAAATCAGAGAGCATTGCTTTCTATTCTACACATGTGGAGTTTGGGGGAACAAGTAAAGAGGGTTTACTGAAACAGGCATTAGATAACTCTTTCTTGAACTGTTGGTTAAGAGGTTGTAAGTAGGCATTACACGGTAAGGTCTACACTTGTTGTATTCGGCGCATGTGACAAAGTTTGATTTGATGATTCAATGAGGAGTACTGTCATTTTATGGAGAGTAAGTGGGGTATATACCTCTGAGATCCAGCCACTCTCCTCCAGTTTTGTGAACACCCTTTTCACAGTTTCCTTCACCGGCTCCTCCTCGGCATTCTTTTCCTCCTCCATCACTGTCCGGCAGTGTTGAAACAAGTGGTACTTGAAGTGTTTCAGAGCATGATACACCTCTGTTCGGCTGGCACAAACAGAGCCCACACTGAAAGCCTGTAATTTAGGAAAGACATGCAAGGTAAACCCGTTGTGGAAAACCCTCTCAGACAAACTGCAAACCTGACATTTCACAAAAGGTTAAATTGGTGCAAGGATAAGGATACATAATTATTTGATCTGATGTTGATCTGTTGTGATGTACTTTTTGTTAGGGTGGATTTTATGGGATGCCAACATCACGTACTAAATATGTTCATCTGGGGACAGCGATGGATAAAACAAAGACTGTTGATTTCTTCTCAGATGTAGTACCTGTGTGTCACTGGGCATGAGTTGGTCCTCTTGGAGGCTGTTGAGGTCATACAGTTGCCCCGAGAGACTCACACTGAAACTGCACTGTCGCTGGAGCTTGCATGCCTCACAAACACTCCCATGCAATCCTAACTTCATCAGCTGGACCTTGGGGTAACACTCCACCCGCTCCTGTACATGGACACAAAAACACATACCTCAGTTTGCATATATTGTTTTTTTCAATGGAATGGAAGTCTTAGCCAAAGTACAAGCATAGATGTATACAGATCAGTGAATATGCAGCCAATGTTGAATGACTTAAGTTCTCTGAAATGTTTCTTCACCTTGTACCGGTCAGTCCAGCGGCTCCTCTGTTTTAGGTTCTCCAGGCGAGGGAGGATCATCCGCTCATCAAAGTGGAACAGCGACGCCATCATCTCCTGAGCATATCGCTTTGTCCGATCACCGCCTGCTCACAGTGATCAACCAATTAGATTCCCTACACTTGGATGATACAGTCAATTGGGGATGGTGTTAAAGACCCATTATTGTTTAAAAAAACACTTACCATAAAGAGACTTGAGAAAGGTTTCATCCAGGACGTTGATCATAAGGGATTTGACGACCACTTGAAAGTGATTGAGCTGAGACCCAGTGATGACTAGCAAAAAGAGGAAAATTAATCATAACACATATAGTAGTGGTGATTTCAGGTGTAAACATTGACCCATGATATAGTGTCAGCTAAGACTCACACTGGCGTGGAAGAGAAACAGCCTTTTCATCTGACGACGACTCCTTGTCCCCTGTCTTTTTCTTATCCTCAACTATGAAGTCCTTCTGACTGTCGCTGTCATCTGCCGCCTCTTCTTCACTACTGCCCACCAATAATTCAGGGGCATCATCATTGTGGTCATCATCCTCATCACCACTAGCATCTTTCGCTTCTTTACCTTTCTCTTCTTCACCCGAATCCTGAATCTTTACAAGCGAACAAAACATTGGTTGTAAAACAATGTTAAACATTTCCTCAGTACCTTATGGACATTTTGTGGGTGTATGTGACATGAATTTGCACAATGGATCAACACTTAAAGATACTGCATGTTATGTTATGTCGTTTACATTATATATGGTGATAAGATACCTCCAACGTGCCCCTGCGTTTCGGGACGCGGGACTTCATCTTCTTGGATAATGCCAGGAGTTGAGACTGGCGTTGCTTTCGTTTAGCTGCGGTCTCTTTGGCTTCAGCAAATTGTTTGGCATTTTGTGCAGCACTCTGGTCCTCCGAATCAGAATCTTGACTTTGCTGTTTAATGCGTTTTTTGGGAACGACTCTCCGTTTGGGTTTGGTTCCTACGTCGCTGTCAGAGTCGCTGGAACTGTCAGCGAGGACGCGCTTCCGACGAGGACGGGATCTACCTTCGCTGGAGCTACTACCTTCACTCTGTTCTCCACTGGCAGGTGTACTTTCGCTCCCGCTGTCCGAATTCTGATACTCACTCTCTGAGTCTGAGGCGCTGATGCTGGTCGTGCTCGCGCATGACTCCTCGTCACTGTCATCAAGGATAGACGACGGCAGACCGATTTGAGCCCTTTTCTTCTTTGCTTCAGCTTTATTTTTTCGCATCGTCGCGAACACTTGACGCTTGTACAGGCTTTCCATAGTTGCTTACACAGTGCTGCTAAGTTAACAGACCAAATAAAAGTTAAATAAGGTTACCAACCCTGGCTCCCTGGCTGGCTGGCTGGCTGACGTTAGCAATTAGCTAGCTAATGTGAGATGCAGAACATGCTCATTTGTGTAAAATGTCGCCTACAAAACATTATCTATGCGAGCAACCATATGTAAACAACGTTACTCTAAGTTGATACCAAGCTTTAATCTCGGTGAACCTTAAAAAAATGAAACATCCAATTGTATCTCGTGTGCACGTTTTGTTTTGTTTTTGTAGATGTTGTCTGCTTCTTCCCACTTCCGCTCTCCACTCAAAAAAAGGGCTACTAAAATCATAGCGCCGCACCTGGGCATTCTAGAGAGAAACGACTAGGTTTTCCCTTACTGGCAGACATACTACTTGTGTCAATTAAATTAGTCATTTGTATTAATCATAGGCATAGCTAATGTGAATCATGCAAATAAGGTCATTAAAACCTTATTCATGCTTCAATTCAGAAATAAATTAGTAAATTATAAAACATCTTTAAAATATCTTATTTTATTCAGGAAAAATGGTAACTGTTCTTCAAAAATAAGATAATTGGAGAACAGAATTCTGTGCAAGAATCAAATAATGTAACACATGTCAGCAATTAGAAGTCTATTTTACATTTAATAATCAGCTAAAAATCATTTTAAGCATTTATTAATTTCATGACCAGATGAGAATGGCACCATCTGACCCAGCTGATAATAAGTACTCCCCCTTGTGATCAAAGACTACACTCTGGACAGCATCATCATGGCCCAATAAACTGGACACCTGAGTAGATGCCAGCTCCACCAGCTTAACTGAGCCATCATTACTGGCGATAGCCAGTGTTCGGCCTGACGGGCTAAAGGCCATTTGGTTGCTGGGATGTGGCCCAGTGTCCATGGTTATCATGGCTGCTACTTTCCTCACATCCCATAGTTTGACCACTCCATATGAATCACAGGAGGCAACAGTGTTGCCCAGTGCATTAAAGGTGGCATGGTTGCAGGAGTGCTGGTGGCCATAGAAGGTCTGTGCACACAGGCCAATCCTGGCGTCCCACAAAGACAGGGTTTTATCAGCTGAACACGTAAGAAGAGTGTTGGAAAAGGGCAGGAAAGTAACACTGTTGACCGAGTCAACGTGGCCACGCAGCGTGCTACGACAGCGCTCGCTCTGCAGGTCCCACACCTTTGTAGTGTTGTCCATTGAGCAGGAGGCCACAAAGTCCCCACATGAGTGGAAGGAGCAGCCCCAAGTGGCATGGGTGTGACCATCCAGAGTCAGGATGCAGCGGCCTTGGGAGAAATCCCAGATCTTTACTGTTGTGTCTCCACTGGTGGTGGCCAGGCTACCACCATTTGGGTGAAAGCTGCAGCCAGAGAGCCAATCACTATGACCCTCTCCAGTCATGATCATGTCCCCCATGGGCATACCCCACAACCTCCAGAGCTGATCGTCACTGGAGGAGGCTACAATAAACTTGCGGGGGTGCAGGGCGAGACAGCTTATTGGCAGGGTATGGGCCTTCAGTGAGTTGGTGAAGCGGAATCCAGATGCTTTGGGGCAGTGTGAGGCCAGGGCTTTAATTTGGCCTAAGTAGGGGTTCACACGGCTGCTGACAGGAAACTCTGAGTCTTTCGGGTGTTTCTGAGCTGTGTTTTTAGTTGGGTCTTTGTCTTGGTCATAGAGGGCAATTCCATCATTCTGTAGCTGGACTCCTTTCCCAGACTTACTCTGATATTTCTCCTGTTGTGGGGGCAGACCTGTGTCTCTGTTGGCTGAGCGGATTGTAGATGAGGAATGTACATTACACAGGGTGGCTTCCAGGCTGTTGGCCTGGCCACATGCTCTGTCCCTCTCTAAACTGATGAGCATCTTCTGTTTCAGCGCCACTTGGTACTTATCACTCAACTGCTTCAGTGCAGGCTCATATGACCCATAGTGCTTCTTCAGTCGTTTGATGTCTTCAACAAGCCTGTTCTTTTCTTGGACAACACGCTTATGCTGCAGACGATGGAAATCCCTCTCTTTCTGAAGCTTGACCAGTGTTTCGCTAGCTTTGGAAGCTGCCTGCCTGTAGCTGTCCCGCTCTCTCTGTACATTCTTCAGCTCGTTGTCTAGAAGTTGGTTGTGTGTATACGCGTCAGGCACAAACTCCACTAGCTCGGTTTTCAACAACCCCCTCTGCTCCATTTCGTACCACTCTGCTTGGAAACAATCCAAAGTTCTGCTCATGCCCATTTTGACAAGGAAGTTGCGGAGAAAGTCGTCCACCACTTCTGGAATGTGGGAGACGGGTTGCTTAGCTGAGCTGAGCCTCTGTAACACTGACCCCGTTCCATCTGAAGCATCGCGCAATGCTCTTACCGCGGCCTCCAAATCCTCATCATCCCCCTCTGCCATGCTCCTTTCTTCATCGGCCAGAACTTCCTCATATTGATAATCGTCGTCTGAGTCATCTGGTATCAACACCTTTTCGAGGTAATATGGCCCATCGACGGATTCTTGCGCTGTTTCATTTTTCGCAGCCATTCTACCAACAACCGCTTTCTTGGTTTGTTTACCCGTCTCCATGGTCACACATTCTCGAACGCTGAGAGTTTAAACATCCTGTTTGCCAAGTGTCTATGAAAATTGATAAGCCATTCAAACCTACAGGCCAGAGAAATGTGAGTGATTTTCAATCAAAAAAAAATTTACATCTATTTTTTCCCCCAATCCTTTATTCCTCAACTACAACAATTACGCAGGAGTGCGTAAAATAGACAGAAACACACAATATCTAATGCTATTGCCATTGATTTGAATGCATTCAATGTGATAAAAAAAAGGTAATTATATAGCTAGGCCTACTTGTGTACTTCATGCCAAATTGCCAATAAAGAGAGCGAGAAATAGAAAGGGAGCGAACGAGAGAGAAAACGAAAACTGCGTTCGTTTCCTAACCTGCAATGGCAAAACAATTACAGCAGGTGGCATATTCAATTCACGGTTGACGTTATAGCACTACTCAATGACACACACCTTAGCACTGATCGCTGCACATTAAAACGTCAGTCCCCCTATATAACCTGTCCTATAATAACCTATATCCTACCTATAGGTTATTGTTCTTCCTTACCTAGGTCTATAACACAATTTTATCCATATGTCAAAGTGTCTGATCTAAACGTGCGTAAGAATTTAAATGATAAGGGTTTTAATAGCCTAACATCGAAACGTATGGCAACAGCTCTTTAAAAAAGTAAGCTGTGATCTGGCTGGTTCTTGAAATTGAACTTGACTGACAATCGGGGGCTATTATGCTTATTTTTTCAGCTGGCAACCAATAGGAAGCCTAGAACACGTGGATGCGACAGATTTGGGACTGTGACAAGTAAAGTAGCCTCAGATGTCAGTGTAGACGGGGGATGAGAGAGGGGAGGCAGCGCGGTTGACGAACATACTTTTACGCAGTCAAGCTCAGTCCGGACAAGAGGCTCACCTGTGCGGCGAAAAACATGAGCCATCCAAGTGAGAAAGATGCTTCTGACACAACCGAGAGTAAACCTAAATCCCCCATGCTCTCTTACTGCATCGAAAGCATACTCGGCCGGAGAAGTCCTCTCAAAGTCAGACTCACAGGAATGCAAAGTTTACCAGTGCTGGCTGGGAGAGTGGAGCATAATGCGTCTTTGGAAGGTAATATGTTGTTGGTTGACTTTCTCTGTAACACCTTGCACCCTACTCTGGGCGCAATATGCAATTAAATAATACATGTCCAAATGTAAACATGTCCAACTGTATATTGCATTTGCAGCTAATGGTTAAGATATAGCCCGTGCTTGACTTGGACTGAAATAGATTCCGGTACTCATTTTGGGTGCCGGTAATGTTTATACAGTATTTAGGTGCAGGAGCTCCACGATACGTTTGAGCTAATAGTCTAAAAGAGGAACAGGAGCTCAAGCAGTAAAACCTGAGGTGCCGGTAGGCCTACTCAGCTCCCGCCCATGTCAAGCACTGGATATAGCGTTCAAAACGCATACGAACAAAACAACATGAGACACACAAAAAATAGGTTTGAGTTTTAAGATTAAAACTTGTGCAGCCTGCCCTTTGCATTTAACTTAAATTTCATTAGACCCGCCTATGGGTTTTTAGAGAAGACTAGCCTATACAGGGCTATATAATAGTCTTATTAAACATATTGCATATTACGCTGTTGATTATTTATAAGTTCCTTAAAATAAACGGTCTGCCTTCACAGCCTCTCAGACAGATGCCGACATACACCTGCCCACCAAGTTGTGGCGTCTATATGGCCCAGCGGGGAAGTTCATGGACTCCAGTCGCGGAATTCGCGAGCATGAGGAGCAAAAAGATAGGGAGAGTTCTCTAGACAAAGCCCACGAAATTCTGAAAATCACTCAGGCGCCACAAGTTAACATCAGCCGCAGTAAATCATACAGGGAGAACGCGTCCCACAGTCCGACCGAGGAAGTACAGAACCTCGGGCGAGGGAAAGAGGGGCAGGGTGAACTTGGCGCCCCAAAGTTCGAGGACACTGGCAAGGAGCGCATCTGCGAAGACGTAGAAACGTCCCCAAAGAACGGGGAGAGTTTGCACATCGATGGAGATGTAAAAGATAGCGAGGACAACGTGTGCCTTTCAGCTGGCAGTGACTCAGAGGAGGGGATGCTAAAGCGAAAACAGAGGAGATACAGGACTACGTTTACAAGTTATCAACTTGAGGAGCTGGAGAGAGCTTTCCAGAAGACGCACTACCCGGATGTGTTCACGAGGTAGAATTCTCATGTGCCAGCACTTTTTTTAATCAGTTATTTTAACACTATCAAAATGTTAATCTGTTGCATATATGGCTAGGCCTATGGTTATGAAAATAAAATAAAAATTGAGCTTTCAGTTTGTGATAACCCAAATTGGGAGTCTAGATATGATTCGAAAGTTAGCCTTTTTTAATGGTAAATCCTTGCATTGAGGTGATCAACATATAAATGAACATTGTTTGGCTAAGAAATGTAAGAATATCAAACATTTATTATCATTAATAGTAATATCAGAACAGTAATATTATTTATTAAATTGTTATGAATTATTATATAACAGTCATATTACGCACTATTAGCCTACTTTTTTATTAATAATACTACTACTAATAATAATACGTGTTGTACACTATAATTCACACATAACAAAACGAAATATTAAAAGATGTGTGTGTGCGAGGAATAGAATACCAATTAAATATTATAGAGTAGGCTATTATATTGCTTTAAATATTATATTCCTTTAAACCCATTGTAATGATGATCTGACAGTGACACACAATTTTTAATTATTATTAATTATAATTGTGAAATATTGTGATTTTTTACTCATGATAATTGTGGTTGCAATTTTTTTTTAGCCTAAAATATTGTTCGAATGTGTTTAAATTATTGAGAGGTCAATTGAAGTTGGCTGCTGCAGATAGAAAGGTTTGTTAAATGGTGGAGCTATTTGTTTGCATAATTGCAACATATTTGTGAGACAGGATATCTATTGATTCAAACAGCAGAATTTTGAAGATTGATAGCTATGAATTGTCATTGTTTATTTTCATTATAAGAAGCCTACACAGAAAGTAGGCTAATCCAAACAATATTTCATATTTTATATAATGTAATTTCTATTGTATCTTTAGGCTTGTATTATTGTCATCATTGGATTTGTATGTTTAAAGCGATGATACTGAATATTATTTGCCATTTTTTCTTCTTTCAATTTAGGGAGGAGTTAGCGATGCAGTTGAATCTCACCGAGGCGCGTGTGCAAGTGAGTCTAAATTATTATTAGTTCATATTTTACATCATTATGACCATATTTATTTTCGATAGCATGCAAGAACATTATATGATATCCTATAAGAATGTGCATTATAATACAAGTGTAAAGTCTATGATAGACCTAATTGCATATTATTGGTATTATTATTATTACGTTAAGTAATACAGTTCACTTTAGACAGTGAGAGGGGAAATTATTTAAAAAACACACCAGAAAACGGAATTTGCTTCAGAGCGTTCATGACTTTATCGTGCACTTAATATCAGTTCAAACAGCCAGTATTGACGTAAGTGCCATCCTCGCATAGTGGTGGCGGGTAATGCGGTTTGATTTCCCATCTTCTTATTGTAATAGTCCTGCATTGATATGATGATGTCTCGCACTTCTAGTCAGATAGACGCCGTTATAGGTGCTAGCTACCCTCTGTATGGAGGGGAATCCTCCCTCTCTGTTCTCTTCACTGTCGACAATAATTGTTTTACTTTCAATTTGAACAAAACATGCTTTATTATCATGCCCAAATTACAATTTCAATAAGTAACACATACTAAATAGATAATACTAAGTATGTTACCAAACATTTTGAAATACTAACCATAACATAACTCTAACCCCAACGCTAGGCCTAATCGTTTTTCTTTTCCTCCCTCTATCTAAGGTGTGGTTCCAGAACCGTAGAGCTAAGTGGCGGAAACGAGAGAAATCTGGGGTTCAGACTCACCCCCAGGGCCACCCCATCTCTGAACCCCTGGGTGCAGCACACCACCTAAGCCACTACCTGGAGGGAAGTCCTTTTTCGCCCCACTCTCACCCCTCCCTGGACTGTCCCTGGACAGCTGCTACCACCTCATTCCAGGGTCTAACCCACCCCCTCACCAGCTCTTCCTCCCCCCTGGGATTTGGCCCCTTCCTGGGAGCAGCCATGTTTAGACACCCCACCTTTATTAGCCCCTCATTTGGAAGGTGAGCACCATCAGCACCTCTATTAGTAAGGCTTCATCTGATTGAAGTGGTTACTTTGGACTATATGTATAATTAATTATTTCTCACTTCTCTCCTTCCCTGACATCTTCTGTATCTATCTCTTCCAACCTTCCCTATCGCTCTTCTTCCATTGACAGACTCTTCTCCAGCATGGGTCCCCTGACACTCTTACGCCAGCCCATACCTGCAGTAGAGGCCCCAGTCCAGCCCCCAACGGCCTTGTCAGAGGCCTCCCCCTCCTCGCCTGTGGACCGCCGGGCCTCCAGTATCGCAGCACTGCGCCTCAAAGCCAAAGAGCACTCAGCTCAGCTGACACAACTCAACATCCTACCTTCCAGCACCACTGGGAAGGAGGTGTGTTGAGAGACAATAAACCCCCTCCAATTCCCTCTACATGGAGCAGGAGTCATGACCAAAGGAATAGCAGCTTTGAAGTGGTAGGCTATAGCACAACAAGGCCTCATCTTTCCCAGTTAGTTGTCCCAATGTTCTGTTACTCCAGACTGTCCACAACATGCTTTCCTCATAAACTGAGGAAGAGAGAAGAAATACAAATAGTGAACTCCCTGCCCTTTGACCCTCAGGAATGACCCATTAGCAGCCTCGCACAGGGTGCTACAAGCCACCAAAGGAACAGCTCTAGGCCCTGGAGAGGTTTAAAAGGAGAGCAATGCTGTAGATCATATAAGCCTAATGTATATTTAATGTATTGATGATATGGTGCTTGTTGATAGATAGATTTTCGCAGTCTAATTAAATTACTTGGGTAATCAAGTTATTATTTATGATCAATCATGTATGAGCCAGAAGCAAGTTTTCAGGAGGAACATTTTTACATATATATATATATATATAAAATTAAGTTTTCTTTCCTGGTTTCAGATGAATCAGTTGACAAAAAACTGTCAAATGGAAAACTTTGCACCGTTGCTTGCTTTTAACTGTGTTGAAATGAAAAATGCTAAATGAAATCATTCTGAGGACAGAATTGAGAGGTGTATTCAACAGCATGAAACAGTATTAACAAGCATGCAAAAGAGAAACAGATGTGTCTCCAAAAATACTCTTGCCCAGTATGGATTGATGTAGCCTAGTTTATTGTCCCACTGATGGATCTCAAGAGCTGGATTCAACTCTTAAACAGGGACAAAGGTGTAGATTAAGGGATTTATATGGTCATATTTATTTTGCAACAAAACGTAGACCGGCATTAAAAGACATTAAAAAAATACAGAATTTATTTTCATATGTGGTGCCGAAGCCTACCAACTCATTAGATTTAGTTTTTCCTCTTGATCTCACGTCTTAATTCGGGAGCCCTACCATTGGCTATTAACTCGATAGCAGTTACCGCGCCTTTTTAAAATATATTTTAACCTTTATTTAACTCTTCTGCTCAATTTGACCCCGTCCATGCTGCTGAACCAAATCGCGTGAAATTACCTCTCGGATTAATTTATCTTTTTATTGAAAATCCCTCGCGTCTTTTACTTACTAATCTCGTCTAATTTAAACGACACGATAAAGCGATTTTTAGATTAAAGGGTCACTGGAAGTAGCTTTATTTCTGTTTTCACCAGCTGGATTCCCTTTAGTATAGGGGCATTGTTACAAGGGCTAACTCATTCCCAACTATCTTTCCAAGTGTTTTCCAAGCGTTTACATCTATGTGTATGTGTGCGCGCATACCCAAAGAAACAGTTCGAAAAATATTTTAAAATGTAACATTGTTTTCATGATACCGCATTTCGTCGGCATCTCAAGAACGCATCTTTAAAAATGGACAATAACCCGATTAGTGAAGCCTGTTCCAGGATGAATAAACCTTAAAAATCGACGGGAGATAACGTTGAATGACTGATCGATTTTGAAAAGCAAAGAATGACTGAAGTATGGCACTCATTGTGCGACTTGCGTTAATTCCCTTGCAGCTCATTCTCCTTCATCCAATTAGAAGACTTTATTTATTAAGCGGTTTGTCATCTCATAGCTTTCCATTCAGAGCAACAAGGAAATCACGTTGTTAAAAGGCTGGGGGTTCCATTATTCCCTGAGGCAGGCTACTTACATATTCGACAATGTCATGAATAATGGCGAGAGAATAATAGTCCAGGATAGGCCTACACCAATCCCCCTTCAAAGGACTATCAGCAACACAGTAAATTGAATTTCATTGAGTAGGCTAATCCAGGCATTACAAGGAAACCCAGAGGCAAGAAGAAAACAAGGAACAGCCAAACACCTGTCATATTGTGATGGGTGGTTGAGAGGCTTTGGTATATAAGCCCCAAAGAGGGAAACAGGCCATGCTGAAACACTCCTCTGAATGCCAAGATGTTTTTGAACACATTTGACCACACACAAGTTGTTTAATCAGACTAAAGAACAACAGCACATGCAGGCAATGAAACAATAAAGGCCAACAAGTTATAATTTGGATAAACAGAGGCAAAAAATTAGTAGCCACCAATTTTAAGTTGTCACTGTGCAACGCCTCAAATGCCAGGCATTTTGTTGGATCACAAATTAGTCCATCAATAAGATAAAAATAAACTCACTGAGAGAGAGAGAGAGAGTGAGTGAGTTTACCCACTCTGTAGATGGCATATTGACTTTTCCCTCCAGGTTGGAGAAAGGGGACTATTTACTCCACCTCACAGCTGTAGGGGAGTTACAACCAAACTTTGACTTACTGCCATGTGGGCAGAGAAGGAGGAGAGAGGGAGAGAAAGGAAGAGGAAGGTGGACATTGGGGAGCTGGCTCGGAGATAGAGAGAAGTGTACAAAATATCATAACAAATTATATTCTATTATAGAAAAACATTTTCATTTTCAATAAACTTTCAAATGGCAAACTTTGCACCTATCCTTGCTTTTAACTGTGTTGCAATGAAATGAATAATGAAATCATTCTGAGGACATAATTGAGATGTGTATTCAACAGCATGAACAGTACAGAGAGCACGTGAGAGAGAGAAAAAGTTTACCCACTCTGTAGATGGGTTATTGACTTATACAAATATATATCAGAACAAATTAGAGCTCTATTATTGAATAAACATTTTCCGAAATTTGTATTTAGAAATAATTTAAAACCTTCCCATTTACGTATTCTGAATGTACAAATTTGATGATATCAACAAACAGAGGGGGAAATGAGGTGAATCTAAGGAAAGAGGAAAATATGTAAAGAGGAAAATACATTTGGAAAGAGGGAAGAATAATTGAATAGGGATAAGCATGAATTTAAAACATAATAATCAGTTTAGCAATTAGTTTATATTAAAAATATATACTTAAAAAAAATCCTTTCAAGCGCCTTATAACGCCCATACCTTGGTGACAGGGCTTGTGACAATGGCCATCACACAGCCAGGCCTCATTCCAAGCATTGGACAAATACTGCTCAACTGGCACAGATTGAGAGTCATGGGGGAAACTCTGAGAGATGAGCACATGATGATATCACAAAACAACCCAATACAAGAGAAAGTAAAGAGAAAACAGGGAAGATAAAGAGGAACATTAAAGGTAATCAAAACAAAAGCAATCATGCCATCAATTGTTCAAGATTAGATTTTTTATCTTTCTGATTTGTATTTGAACAATCTGAGGAGTGGAGAGGTAGATAGATCATTCTAAAGCGATGGAGACTGTATGAGGCATCTTTTTCCCTTGAACACATTCACCTGAAAGCACCACTGGGGCACAGCAGGAGCACAGCAGGAGCCATATCACAAGTCAAATGGCATGCCTTACAGCATGAATAAGAAAGATGGAGAGGAGAGAGAAAGGCTGAGGAAAGAGAGTACATTATTTTGAAAATGAGAGCTAAAATGACTTGTAGAAAAGAGAGTAGAAAATAGCAAAACAGAAAGATAGAGAGAGAAGAGGAAAGAGAGCGATAGAGAGAGAGAGAGAGAGAGAGATGACGAAAGAGAGCGAGAGAGAGAGATGCTGTGATAATCTCTTCTACAGGCTGTACAGCCAGTCACAAAGTGTGTCAGCTTCAGTGAGTGCTAACAAGGTGTAAATACAATAACAAGCATGTAATTAAGTGAGCATGATGAAGCTAATGGAGATAACACATTCCATTTGAGCTGCTTATGAATATTCTGTTAGATGTTATTAGGCAGCTGGAATAGCTGTTAATTTAATCATCACTCCGAGCAGAGAAAAGTTCTTTGTGCGATTGTAATTGCAGAGAATTAATAATTGGTTTGACAATTGTGCCAGTGGATTCACAATGGTGCAGGGCTCAGGGGGTGGGCTGAGTGAGTCCCAGCAAGACATGGAGCCTGAGAGAAAATGAGCAGAGCAGATTAAGGACCATTTTAGGTTATCAATGTGGTAAATGACATGTAAATATGCATGTAATCGCACAGACCACATGATAGGACATGAGTATGAGGAGTTACAGATACAGGGCATGAGAGAGCGCGGTAGCCGGAGGGGGAATGAAAAGTTGTTCACAAGAGAATACAATCAAAGTCGACAGAGAATCTGTTGATATTAGACATTCAATCGTCTGCGTTTTTTACGTTTCACCAAATAGCTCACACTGTGTTTTAAATTGCCTCCACATTTAACTTGATAGACACCAATCAGGCAGAGAGGATTGTGGTCTACATGTAGATTAGCTGTGAGCGCCATCCCCCTGAATCTCCATCCTCTCCTCCTTCTGACATTTCTCTCTTCATTTCTCTCTTCATCCCTCTCTTCATCCCTCTCTCTTCGCTGTTGCCTGTCCTATTCAGAAATCAGAGCTTATTCCTGAGCTATTGAGTTTAAAGAGGAAAAGGGAACAAATGTGCCTGAATGATTAAGGGGAAAATGGGTTTAAAAGGTTGCCATGCATTGCGGGTGAGAGAACACATCTGTGTGGTATCTATGCTTTTGCAGGTCTGTTCTCAGATGACCAGCAGCCAAATCTGTTAGGAACTAAATGACAGAGGTCTGATCAGTGAACCACAGAACAGAGGCCAATCATTAGGTTCTCTGGTCTCATCTCAACAGCATTGGCAGAGATATTCATAGGGAAGAATAAATTAAATGTCCAATTGGGTCACCTTTCATGTTGGAACAAGTTGTGCATTCCATTTTGAGTGTAGGAATGCACATGTAGTTTAATTACTTTTAGCCTAGCTGCTTAAAGTGTTGGGTGCTACATGACTAGAAGGTATTGCAATAAGGTATTGCATACTTTCAGCTATGTGGAAATGTATGAGTGAATCAGTACAAGTCTAATTGAAGGGTGGGAAACGCCATGGAGTTTAACATGCAAATGCATTTTCTAAATCAGTAGAGGTGTGTGTTTATTCGTCTTGATGTGTGTATGTCTGTGTGTGTGTTTTCTCAGAATTATACGTCTGAACTGTTGCGTGCTGCTGAACGGTGGCCCTTGAATCAGGGGGAATATAAATAAATTGATGAATAAATATATACAGCTAACCTTGAATGCCTAAGTGGTGTCTGAAGAACAGAGGACGGAGAAAGAATCATGTTAGCCTCTCCCCCGGAGTCCGGCCTAGACAGATGAGCGTTCATCTATTGATTACACATCTAACCAGCCTCCCTGCCTTTCGCTACAAACTCCCAAAGTGTTCACTAACATTTAAACAAATCCATTCTAAGAGGGTCCCCTTTTTCAATCAAGTGACATCAATCATGGCAACGTGTGATGATAACGATCCTTTAGGCCTCTCAGTGCTCCGGCCCCAGATGAAAAAACCAGGCCTGAAGCTCGTCTTGAGCGTTCCAAACGAGGCCTAGCTGGCCAGCTCAAACACATGCTCCATGTCCCATTATTTATGAAGGGCTATCCTTTTGCCCTCTCATCAATTACTCTCCCTATCATTTCCCAGAGTCTGAAGACTGTTTTCAATCAACACGGGCCATCCAGGCAGTGTGATGGCGCCCTCTTTCCCGCTGTCTCCTTATCCTGCTCCTAGGACAGTGATTGGTCCAATTTGCATTGTGGATGCGTTCTGATTGCGACCACTGTAAAGTGAGGGCTGTCAAAATGTCCTGACCCGAGAGGAATATATAGGCGCATCATTTATTCTCCTCCCCAAAATGACCACCACTTGAGAAAACATTTCAACTGGCTGCATTGGACAAAATGGACAGTCTGAGGGGTCAGGAATTGTAAGAATGGATTCTACAGAAATGACTGGATGAATAGCTGAGCTGCTATCAGAGCTATTCTCAACCTATATAAGTGTTCTATCATCAAAATGGTTAAAGTCCTTTTGTGATAGGCTTAGCATATTCCAGCCATCAACAAATGAGCTGGACCAGAAGCTTATTCCAAAAGCCACAGAGGAGCTCATTACAAATTGATCATGATAAATATTGTTATGAAGGAGCAGAGAGATGGATCCTGTGATGTTCCCTATGAGAGCAGGGGAGACCTGTGAAAACCTTTTGTTTTGTTTGTAAATCCCTCCGTAATTGCCATAACTCAACTCAACACCTGCCACTGTTGTTCCAGTCATACACATGAGCGATGGAGAAAAGCAGAGAAATGACCTCCTTCATAATAATTTGTTTTGATAAGATATTGTGTGAGAAGCTGATGAGCAGTGACTGTCAATTTGATTCGCCATTATTCTTTCTGCTAATTGTCATTATTGGGCCTGCGCCGTTGTGTCCCCATAGTAGTCATGCAATTCTTGCATGAATAACACTTTAGGGGAATTAGGAAGAGGTGTGAATGGTTTTAATACTCTTGTTTGGCTTGGCAACTGTTGACCCACGAACTGTAGCCTGTCAGTTCAGCAATGCACTATTAATGAACCCTTCCCCTCCATCTCCAACACACATTATCACATTCCATGACTCCTATTTGCTGATCTGTTGTAAGCCTAAAAGCTCTTTTCACAGCAAAGTTGCAGATTTTTCAGCTTGAGCAACGCTGGACTTAACCATCTGTGAAATTACTTCTTTATCAGAGCAATCCAATGTTCCCCCTCCTTTGGCAACAAGCCCCTAAAAGTGCCACTCACATTCCAGGAACTTTCAATAAATTCCCTGATTTTCCAGAAATCCAGGGTTGGATTTCCTGCTTATTCCCTCCTCATTCCGGCAATGCCAACAGGGATTTTGGGACTACCAAACAGGATTTTGGGACTACCAAACAGGATATTGGGACCACCAAACAGGATTTTGGGACTACCAAACAGGATTTTGGGACTACCAAACAGGATTTTGGGACAACCAGGGAATTTATTGAACCCTACACACCCACATGGATGCATTCCCATTACACCATCACATCCATGTTGTAAACTGTTTACCAACACAATGGCCAAGATTGAAAACAAACCTTAAAACTTCTGTGCAATACCAAGCATTATTCAGTCCACATTGGTATTCAGTCTAATAGTTCAAACAGAATGCTTTGCTACACCTAAAATCAATTGTTGACTAGAGGTCAAGCAGCATGATTCTGGCCACACAACTTCCATTGTAAACACATCAACAGTTATGTCTGCAGCTGCCGTAGAGAAAGAAAATCCTAAACAGGTTTGTTGAAGCTTAACAAAAAGAACCAATTTGAGTTAATTTAATGGGCAAAAACGAGAATGGAAAGTAATCCACAAAGCAGGTCGCCTCCTGAGTCAATATACTGTATGTACATCTTTATAAGGAAAATAAGGAAAAGCAGGGAATTGGGAAACAAAGCAATTTAACTGAAGCACCAGTTGATGTCTCCACTTTTTGTTGCGTGTAATTTGTTCCCATTGAAAGGTATAATTGTCAGCAATTTGAAGATATTCATGCTAAATTTTTGAAATTAATTTCAATTGGAAAATGTAGAAATGTCAGCTCTCGTGAAAGGGATTTGATTTCTATTATCCATCCTCAAAAGACTATGATTCCCAAATACACTTAAGCAAAATCATTTGTGTTCCAGAAATTCAGTGCTTAAAGAGCGATTAGGCGATAAATGGATGCTCTTTGAAATGGAGTGAATGTGCTGGGCTCCATCTGAATGGAGTGAATGTGCTGGGCTCCATCTGAAAGGCACTCAATTATCCCTGATTGCTCCCCTCTATAAAGTATCACAGAGAGATACCTGCTATTGCTGTAATTTGTGGGAGAATTAACATGCTGCAATTTGAACTGGAGAAAATAGGAAACTGTGATGCACATCAATACAACTGAGGAAGAAAAGGGAAAAGTGAGGGGGAGATGAAATAGGGGGAGATATAGGAGGGAGAACAATAAAAAGATGAGGGTGACAATCACTGTCCACAAAACCCCAGTCCTCTTGGACAAACATGCAGCTCAACAACCCCATAACAAGTCCACCAATCAGTCTCTCTCTCTCGCGCTCTCGCGCTCTCTTTCTCTCTCACTCCGTCTCTCTCTCTCTCTCTCTCTCTCTCTCTCTCTCTCTCTCTCTCTCTCTCTCTCTCTCTCTCTCTAGCTCTCTCTCTCTCACCTCTCTCTTTCTCTTTCCCCCCCTCTCTCACTCTGTTGCTCTCAACTGTCTATCTCAAATCAGTATCCATTGTAACAGCTTGAATAGTATCATTATAAACCAGAGGTTTCTTTCAAAATCAGTAGAAACCATTGAATCAATCCCGTCTACTTGGAGCAATTTTAGTCCATCAGGATAGTGGGCAGGGCAGGGGGGAGTGGGGCTGATCGTCCTGTGATGGGGGTTTCATAATACACTTTATAACAGAAGTGCATGTATAGAAGAACCTTTACTCAGATCTAATTGGCACCTGCCTTTCCCCTGGCAAAATGAGCTAAAGTCACACTGGTATGACACTCCCACTCACTACCGCAACTAATGAATCACTATTCCTAGCTAGGTATGGCTGTAGCAGCATGCACCTTTCATGGTTAACCAGCGGAACAAACACAAATTGATCTGGGCAATATTTGTCCTTTTTTAAATATTTATTGAGGCAAATTACTCAACAGAGGAGAAGTCAGTGCCATGTGAATGAAATGAAACGAGGAATTGAATCTCTCGATCGTATTTAATGATGATCCCCTCAACTCTCATACAATGTGGCAGGTTTCTCTCCCTTTCATTTGATCTGGGTCATCTCCTACCATGTCTGATATCTGACCACTAGCTACAATCCCACTGCCTTCAATAACGGATTCACACGTCCCTTATGCTAGAAAATGGTAACTAAACTCAACTGTAAGTCCAGGCTGTGGGTATATAGACATTTGATATAGTTGTTTTTCTTGGGAAAGTTTAATGACTACTATACAGGCAACACTTAAATGGAAAGATGCCATATGATGGCACTGCAGACTATATAATTTAGTCAGTTATTTATGGTTGGAAAGGAGGATGTCAGAGAAGTGGGGAAGGGAAATAAATCAATTCCACCAGGTGACAGCTCATTTCGAGGATAAAGCTCTACCAATTACATAATTATACCAGTCAATTTCTAATCCAATGAACACAGACACCTCCGCAATGAATTCCAGGTAATTTAACAAAACAGAGCAAGGCTACAAGGGCTCAACCAACCTGTCTCTCTTTGTTGCTCTTGTCTCTATATACTGTATCTGTCTGTCCCTTGGTAGTTTTGGTCAGCCCTCTCCCACCCTGGCCCTAACCGATGACAAGTAAGCCTAAAGAATAAGCCCTCTTTTACATTTTCTGGTTAATCATGGGCTTTATATTCAGCAATTCAACCTATTATTTATCACAGATGATCACTTTCCCTCCTCTCCAGTCAAACCTCCCCATCCTACCCTTCCACCAGCCGGTTACCATGGGTGACCCGCATGGTGAGCGTAATTACAATAATTTGTGAAACGCCATGGCAACCTCCATTAAAGCAGGGTAAATACCAGGTCTTTGTGCAACACTGTTATTTCTGCTAGCGACGCTGGGCCAGACTGGGGAGTGAATGTATAAATGTATATTTGCCTTTGCCCCCTGAGAATGTAAGCCTGCTAATGAGGACAGTAGTGAGGTGTCCAGGACTCTCCACCTCTCAATTCATTAATGCCTCTGTTTGGACAGGATTCTAAACAAACAATGCCAATTTCTTATCTGTAGCCATGTTAGCCTCAACCCCCCCATCTTTACTTTCCTCCATCTATAAAATACAAACAGACCCCTGTATTTGTCCAGTCTTCTATTGCTAAGAGGACTTCTTTATTACAAGACAGGTGGCCCTGGGTTATTGGCTTGGGAGGGGTTAGGACAGGTCAGGCCTAGGTTAGGAGGTGTATAAGGTGTTTTGTTCTGTTTTCCACAATGTATTTGTTCAAACTAGACTCTCATTAAGGGTGCTTTACCATATTGGGCTAAACATTAATCATTTTAATTCTCAAGAGGGTGCCCTGAGCATACCTATAATGTGTGATCTTGTTATTGTGAACAAAGTAATAATGGATGTATCAATAGAATCACGTTTCAAGTAAGACCCAAATGCAGACTGTCGATGTAACAATATTTATTACAGCAACAGGGGCAGGCAAACGACAGGTCAAAGCAGGCAGGGGTTGATAATCCAGAGTCGTGGAGCGAAGGTACAGGACAGCAGGCAGGCTCAGGGTCAGGTCAGGCAAAGGTTGGTAATCCAGAGTAGTGGGGCAAAGGTACAGGACGGCAGGCTCAGGGTCAGGGCAGGCAGAAAGATCAAAACCGGGGAAACTAGAAAGCAGGCACAAACAAGAGACAGGAGCAGAGGGAAAACCGTTGGTAGGCTTGACGAAACAAAACGAACTGGCAACAGACAAACAGAGAACACAGGTATAAATACACAGGGGATAATGGGGAAGATGGGCGACACCTGGAGGGTGGAGACAAGCACAAAGATAGGTGAAACAGATCAGGGCGTGACAAATAGACATTGGATTATGCAACAAGTTTACATTTGATAAAAACTGTGTAGTCTCGTAAACCCAACACTAAGCAAAAGCAGTGACTAGGGTACGGTTTCAATGATGGACTCCTTTGGCATAGAGGAACTATGTCACTACCTACGTCGATAAGGGAAGACAACAAATCCGGGGACTCTCCCAACAAATCACGAGGCATTTATGCCAGAACGTCACAAATCGAAACCAAAGTTAGCAGGAAAAACCTTTGCAGTGGTTTTATTGAAGGTAGTTGATGCAACCTAGCCACTCATTGCAAATAACCTCCATAATCTACATCTTGCTACAGTAGATACTATTTAGTATTTTAGAGTAGTGACGTAGGCCGTGAGATGCCTAAAGAGTCTGTCCTTGAAACTAGACCCTAGTCACTGTGTTGCCAAGGGTCAGGTTTTAGAGACTTCTGAAAGGTTGTCGATCTTCCAGCGTTGAAGGTTGTTGATCTTCCAGCAGGACAACAACCCCAAACACACATCAAATGCAGCCTGGAATGGTTCAATAATAAACACTGGACTTTTCTGGAGTAGCCAATGAAGAGTTCAGATCTGAATAGCGTCCATAACCTATGGCAAGAGCAGAAAACAACAGTTGGTGGAGGGCACCGTTCAAAAAGTGTTAGTCTGCAGTTATCTTGGCCAAAGGCTGTGTAACCAAGTACTAGCTCCAGGTGCCAATAATTTTGTCCAAGCCATTTGTCTCTATTTTATAAATAAAAATTGTAAACATAGGTTTACAGAAATAAAATTGGTTCTGCAATGTTAAAAGTAAAAGTATTTTTCAAATTCAACTTATTTTTGTAAATGTTTTACTGTAAAGGGAGATGCAGATAGTGGGAAAGCAATAAACCAATAAACCAATAAAATTGGTTCTGCAATGTTAAAAGTAAAAGTATTTTTCAAATTCAACTTATTTTTGTAAATGTTTTACTGTAAAGGGAGATGCAGATAGTGGGAAAGCTCAGATATTTGACGAGAGCTTCATTAGTCTTCCTTGTATCCTCGATATGGGTCAAGAGATTATCCTGATCAGATCACATGGGTCAGGTCACATGATAAGGTCAAATGATCAGATCACATGAGTCAGGTCACAAGATCAGGTTGCATGGGTCAAGACAAACTTCTGTCCCTGAACATGATTTGTCTGTGGTTTATGGGTGTCCTGTAATCCTCTAGATCTGTGCAGTGTGACGTGTTCTGCTGTGTACCAGGCCACGTTCAGTGGGCTACAGCGTTTATCTCCCAGATGCCTCTAATTCTCTGGCTAATTAGTGGATATTTAGAGCTGTCTCCATTATCAGTGCTGTAAGTGCAGAGGAAACTCAATCCACTGGTTTGCAAACGGCTCTCTTAATTGGATGGAGGAATTCCAAAATGTTTACACATCACTCTGTATGAACGGGTAATGGGCCTGTGATAAAGTGGGGGTTTAACAGATGGTGCAGTTTGGGTTGTGTGTCGCAGGGGTTAAAACAAAAGCATTTTAGTTAAGTTGTCCATGAGGGGCCTGAACAACCCACAAGCACAGCGTAACACAACCATGCATGCACACATGCACGCACATACACACACAGTTAACTTCCCAACTTTTCTGTATCTGCTTGAAACTAGGAAATGGTGTGCACTGTGATGAACTCTAACAGCTGCTAAGAGAGACTTGCTGCCAGGATTCCTGACAACCTCAGGAAAAAACACATTTAATTAGAACTTTTATTCAGTAATTCATCACTGCATCAGAGTAAGCCACTATGATTTCCTTTAAATGGAGGATAATTCAGTGAGAGGGTTATAAACAGCATTTAAATGGGACTTGAGATCCACACACAGGCAGAGTCATAATAACCACTAATGACTGCTAATCAGGAAACGCTTGTGTGGCAGACAGGGCCCCCTTTCTGCCCCCTCTCTGCCCTAACAGCTGCAATAAATGAGAGAGACACACAAACAGATATGAGGAAGAGAGGGAGGAGAGAGAGAGAGAGAGAGAGAGAGAGAGAGAGAGAGAGAGAGAGAGAGAGAGAGAGAGAGAGAGACTTATCATGATGGGAACTCCAACTGTGTGATAAATTCACGACTTAATTTTGTACTGGGTAATTTTTACCACAGCAACGTGCGGGGAGCAGAGAACTATGCAGTTGTATCCGAGGGTTATTGGTTACAATCATAGAATTGGCCGCAACCTTCACTCTTAGAAAAAAGGGTTCCAAAAAGGTTATTCTGCTGTCCCCATAGGATAACACTTTTTGGTTCCAGGTAGAACAATTTTTGGTTCCAGGTAGAACTCTTTTGGGTTCCAGGTAGAACCCTCTGTGGAAAGGGTTCTACATGGAACCCAAAAGGGTTCTTCAAAGGGTTCTCCAATGGAGACAGCTGAAGAACCCTTTTAGGTTCTAGCACTTTTTTTTCTAAGAGCGTAAGACAAATAAGACAACGGACTGGGCAGCTCATATTCAGCTGTATGACACGTGTGATGACACATAGTACAGTATGTAAGTGGTAGGACAGGTAGAGAAGTGTACGTGTGTACGTAACGTGATGTGTAACTCTTGGTGTACAGTACATGATAAGCATGTGTGTAGACTGTGTAATTTGAATGTATTTACGTACAGCATGTGTATTATGTGTGTGTGTTCGCGCACATGCATGCGTCTGTGTATGTGTATTGGCTTAGCATGTGTCATGGTGTGTGTATGCGTATGTGATTAGCATGTGTCATAGTGTGTGTGTATGTGATTAGCATGTGTCATGGTGTATGTGTATGTGATTAGCATGTGTCTTAGTGTGTGTGTATGTGATTAGCATGTGTCATGGTGTATGTGTATGTGATTAGCATGTGTCATGGTGTATGTGTATGTGATTAGCATGTGTCATGGTGTGTGTGTGTATATGATTAGCATGTGTCATGGTGTGTGTGTGTATGTGATTAGCATGTGTCATGGTGTATGTGTATGTGATTAGCATGTGTCATGGTGTGTGTGTGTGTATGTGCGGGTGACCTCTGCAGCAGAGGGATGTGGACAGGTGGGTGACATGGTTCTGTGGTTCAGAAATAAGGGCGCTAATCTGGGGCATGCAAACGGAGATGCTGCAGCTCTGCGTCCTGTCAACAGCAAGCCTAACCCCAAACTCACCCCTCGTCCCCGGCTCCACCTGAGACAAGGACACAGTGCGGCTATTTCTGTGTGAAGCTCGACTTCACAGAACGGCTTATGGGACCCTTTTTATAAGCTGAGGGAGGGAGAAGAGGCCTTATCTAATACCAGAACAGCCCTATCGCTCTGCTTGTCATTCCTCCTCGCAAGGTCAGCTTGGATTCTGAGGTTAGGTGATTGGATATGAATGGTCATAATGGCAGGGGTCATGATTCTCAGCTTAAAGAGATCAGAGGGAAAACAACTGCAAAAATACAATCCATAAATAAAGAGGCAGATTCCAATCTAAATTCATCATGATCAACCTAGAGTTAATCAAACAGTCTGCTGCCTGCACTGGGATCTGGTGGAGCTCTACTCAGCTTGTGATAAGTGGCTGTGGTCTGGGGTCATGAAAATAACTGAATGATCTGTGTGACTGTTGCTGTTCCAACAGGTGGGTTATCACCTCAGAGCACAGTCACTGAACACTGTCCTAGAAGACTTCTCTGGTGGTGGGAGACCACTGCAGCAGAGCTGTGAGTTATTATTCTGATTACTCCTGATTGTTCTGCCTGTCTACAGGAACAGTTTGTCATTACTCCTGATTGTTCTGCCTGTCTACAGGAACAGTTTGTCATTACTCCTGATTGTTCTGCCTGTCTACAGGAACAGTCTGGCATTACTCCTGATTGTTCTGCCTGTCTACAGGAACAGTTTGCCATTACTCCTGATTGTTTTGCCTGTCTACAGGAACAGTTTGTCATTACTCCTGATTGTTCTGCCTGTCTACAGGAACAGTTTGTCATTACTCCTGATTGTTTTGCCTGTCTACAGGAACAGTTTGTCATTACTCCTGATTGTAGTGCCTGTCTACAGGAACAGTCTGGCATTACTCCTGATTGTTCTGCCTGTCTACAGGAACAGTCTGGCATTACTCCTGATTGTTCTGCCTGTCTACAGGAACAGTCTGGCATTACTCCTGATTGTTCTGCCTGTCTACAGGAACAGTCTGACATTACTCCTGATTGTTCTGCCTGTCTACAGGAACTGTTTGTCATTACTCCTGATTGTTCTGCCTGTCTACAGGAACAGTTTGTCATTACTCCTGATTGTTCTGCCTGTCTACAGGAACAGTCTGGCATTACTCCTGATTGTTCTGCCTGTCTACAGGAACAGTTTGTCATTACTCCTGATTGTTCTGCCTGTCTACAGGAACAGTCTGTCATTACTCCTGATTGTTCTGCCTGTCTACAGGAACAGTCTGTCATTACTCCTGATTGTTCTGCCTATCTACAGGAACAGTTTGTCATTACTCCTGATTGTTCTGCCTGTCTACAGGAACAGTTTGTCATTACTCCTGATTGTTCTGCCTGTCTACAGGAACAGTCTGTCATTGCTCCTGATTGTTCTGCCTGTCTACAGGAACAGTCTGTCATTACTCCTGATTGTTATGCCTGTCTACAGGAACAGCTTAGCTACATACTCCACACAGCTCTCATTCATGGTTTACTGACTGTGGTCTCCACACCTTCTTAGGATGGTCACATGGTGCTGGGCAGAGGTGATATTTAGAGACCAAGAAGAAAGAGACAGAGAGACAAACAAAGCAAATGAGAGAGAGACCGAATGAATGAGAGAAAAAGATTAATAGACAAACAGAGGGAGAGAGAAACTTTTGTGAGTGTAATGTTTACTGTTAATTTCTGATAGTTTTTTTCACTTTTGTTTATTGTTTGTCATATGCTTTGGCGATGTAAACATGTGTTTCCCATGCCAATAAAGCCCCTTTAATTGAATTGAGAGAGAGAGCGAGAGTGAGAAAGAGAGAAGGAGAGGAAATAGAGCGATTACCAAAAAAATCTCTATCCCCCTAATGAATAAGCAGTGATGAGAGAGCAGTGATGACTACAAGGCTACAGTTCCACTTGTCTTATTAAGGTCTCTATTTAATTAGATCTGCTTTAGCTGACATCCGCATAGCAGTTGTTTTGGCGGTGTCTGGGATGGAACTGCGTTAGAGCTGACAAATCCACAAGCGGCTCCTGGCATTATAGCTAAAGTGGACTATGCCATTGGCTTCAACGAGTGACATTAACAGAAATCCAATGCAGCCTTGTTTACTTGAGCATAATTATTTCTAGATTACACAGTTTTTCGTTCTGAACTTCTAACACGAATGGGGCGGCTATGGCTTCCTGACAATGATCGCAAGAGCAGCTGCTCACCGATTTGATGTCTCTAACGCTGTTCCACGTCCAACACTGCCAAAACATCCGCTATGCGGGTGTCTGCGATCGCCTGTTAACACCTGATCTGATTGAATCTAGGCCTAGATTTTTGAGTGCTGTTCTCTGTGTTGAGTTTGTCACAGAGCTCATTAACCTTTGACCCCGGGGCCAAAGGGCGAGACAGTGTTTTGACAGGACTGACAGCTGAGGGACTGGGGTGGGGGTGTCAGTGAAAGACAAGTAGTTTGACCATGGCCTAGGAATGCTCCCCAGGGTGGAGGTTGGAGGGGCTCAACTTTAAACGCAAGCCAACGGACACATTTCAAGCCAATCAAAACATAGGACGCCATGAGGTTAGCTTCTACACGTGACACATAACCCTTGCAACGTTGCCTCTGTGTACTACTGTGCACCTCCCATAGTCTGTTCTTGACTTGTGGGCTGTGAAGAGACCTCTGGTGGCAGGTCTTGTGGGGTACGCATGGGTCTCTGACAGTGGTGTAAAGTACTTAAGTAAAAATACTTGCAAGTACTACTTAAGTACTTTTTGGGGTATCTGTACTTTATTTTACTATTTATATTTTTTGACAACTTTTACTTTACTAAAATAATGTACTTTTTACTCCATACATTTCCCCTGACACCCAAAAGTAGTCGTTACATTTTGAATGCTTAGCAGGACATTCACGCACTTATCAAGAGGACATCCCTGGTCATCTGATCTGGGGCACTCACTAAATACCCATGCTTGTTTGTAAATTATGAGTGTTGGAGTGTGCCTCTGGCTATCCGTAAATTTAAAAAACAAGAAAATATTGCCATCTGGTTTGCTTAATATAAGGAATTTGCAATAATTTATACTTTCACTTTTATGTTTGATACTTAAGTATATTTTACCAATTACGTTTACTTTTGATACATAAGTATATTTAAAACCAAATACTTTTAGACTTTTACTCAAATAGTATTTTACTGGGTGACTCATTTTTACTTGAGTCATTTTCTATTAACTCAAGTATGACAATTGAGTACTTTTTCCACCGCTGGTCTCTGAGCTGTGTGCTAGTAGTTTAAACAGACCGCTTGGTGCATTCGATATGTCAATACTTCTCACAAATACAAGTAGTGATGAAGTCAATCTCTGTTCAGATCACTCAAGGAGCACACAAGGAAATACTCCTCACTCACACAAAAATCCAATGGGGAACTGAATGCCATTGTCTCCAAAGCATGGGATATTCATAGACACTTACATACTGTATGCCAGGGTTCCCCAACTGGCTGCCCGTGGGCCGAATATGCTCTGCGGGTGACTTAACTTGCCCCCCCTTCCCCCAAGTTTTCTGAGAAAACATTTTAAATTTTTTTACACCTGTAAGCAAGGTTTGAAATTGTTATGTTTTCATAAAATCTTATTTCTGTTTGGGCTTCTTTGCAGTCTACAAATGGTTTGTAATTATGTTCCGGCCCCCTGACCAGCCGCTCAAGAAAAAATTTGTCTCGCGCCTGAATCTACAGTAGTTGATGATCCCTGCTGTATGCTATGGTCATCAAACTATATACATTGTGTTGTTCCTAAATATGTATAAAATACAACAAATTCATACTTTGACTAAACTGCTACGATCAGCTTTTCTCTCCTTGCTTTTCTCTATATCAGTTGTAATAATTGGTGTATTTCAATCAGTGATATCCGTTTTCCCTGAACATGATGTCTAATTCTCTATCCCTCGGTCTCCCCCTCTCTCTCTTCTCTCGCTCTCTTCCCCTCCCCCTCTCTCTCCCCCTCTCTCCCCCTCTCTCTTCTCTCCCCCCTCTCTCTTCTCTCCCCCCTCTCTATCCCCCTCTCTCGCTCTCTTCTCTCTCCTTCCTGTCTCATTTACAGCTCAGCCTCTGTGAGCATGTCATTCTGATGTCACTTGAAGGTCAGTAACCAGGCCTGGAGGCCGGGAGGGGCATGCCTCAGTGTTGGGATCATAGAACTGAGACTCACCCTGTTCTGCACCCTTAAGTCCCCAGAAATCCCACCTCTTATTTAATACAACCGCCTGAAATCACTTCAGCAGCCAGCGAGGCCAGCATTCTGGACCTGAAACCTCTGAAAATCAAGACCTACCTCATCCCAAACATACCCTTCCCCTGGCCGGGCCTGTCATCTGCTGAACAAACATCTTGACAATGAGGGTACTGCCTGGTGCATACCCCAACACATTAGAAACACACACAGACATCACTCCACCTCCTAACAATGTGGTATAACCTATACATCCACCTCATACCATACAAGCACCAGCACTATCCAATAACCCTCATTTAATTTTGTCCCATTCAGCGACAGCCCAATCCTTAATGAGTCTGACCCCATTCCTGTGTAGCCATGCCATATCAAATACATACTGGCAACGTGATTTTCCAGTACCCCCCCGTCACAATGCATGCACCTCTCCCATTATGTCTTGTTCCTGAAATATCAAACGACACGTTTTGTGGTTCTGACAACAGAGAGTACATAATTTGGGAGTGCAGACGAACATGTGCTTGGGAAAATGTTTACTCAGATCATATCTCTCCTCCACACACCTCCACCCCTGCCTCCCCTCCTGTCCCAGCCCTGGGTGAGTTATTGCCACAGGCATGGTCCACATTTTCAAACAGAGGCAGGTCCACGGACAGATAATGGGTCTAATTTAACTCTGTGGCCGGTGGCCAGTGGCCAAGAGGTCAAACTTCTCACAGTGTTCCACAGTCCAGTGGCACAGAGCCATTAGTCATAAACTTAACTTAATTAAATCTCACTACACTGCCCTCTTTGGGGAGAAATAACTCACCCACATTACCCTGGAGGGATTGCATTTACATTTTAGTCCAGAGGGACTTACAGGAGCAATTAGGGTTAAGTGCCTTGCTCAAGGGCACATCGACATATTTTTCACCTAGTCAGCTCAGGGATTCAAACCAGCAACCTTTTGGTTACTGGCCTAACGCTCTTACACTCAACCAGGGTCCTAGACCTAGGTTACCACCAGATAAAGCCCAATTCTGGATCACTGGAGACATCAGGGTACATACAGCCTGTGGTGGTGATGAAGTAGATACAGGTGGTGTGACGGTCTTGCTTGGCTGTATGTTTTTGGCTGTGTGCTGCAGCACAGAGTTAGCTCCTGGATGGCTCTCGTATCTAATCCGGCAGTCGGCTAGTTCAACATCTTTGTGTTGCTGGGTCAGAGAGGGTTGATTAAGCCTGGCCCGAGGTGCTAATTGTTTCACACTGAACGTTTTCTAAGTAGAAATAAGAGCAGGGTCATAATGCCTCAATAATCATTGCTGTTTGTGTTGTATTCTTGGCCTTACTAAACAAACTTTTGGCCTTCTGAAGTAGGCCAACTCATTGGGCAACATTTCAGTGCCAAGAGGCCATTCAATTCACTTAGATGGCAGGTTACCATTTAACTTGTTTCCAAGAAGCAAGTGGAACCACCATTAATAAAAGTAGGGACCCATGTTGGTTTAAACACTGTGGAAAGATCTGGTTCACCATCAACAATAGAATGTAATTGTGATATCTGCCTACCTGCATGCCCAACATCATTGGCATGCTTTAGAGCAGCTGGTCTCCAACAGGTCGATCGCCAGCTACCAGTAGCTTTGAGCCCACATATGATTAGCTTGCCAAAACAATTCTAAAACTACAAGCAATTTTTCATGTTTTCCACCGCAAACTAACATAAACAAATCTCCTAAGGATCAGACAACCACGAGCTCCCAGCTACTAACTAATCAACACAACATTGACACTATCCCACCCCTGGTTAGCCACTATTGGCTTAAAAAGCCAAACTTAACACAATATCTTCCAATTAATTTCCAGCAATATTGCCCCTGTCTGTCTGTGTGGTGCGTGCATTTATTTATCACTCCGTGTGTAGCCAGCCAGTTGATGTGATAACAATCTTGTGGGTTGACAGAAATACTTTCACCGAAACCTTCTAAATGAAATGTTAAATTAAGTAGGCTTACCTGGCAGAAGTATATCATGAGTAAGTATATCATTTGTATATATTATTTGTTATTAGCTTACTTTGCCATGAAATGAGCAGCAGCAGTACAGAACCATCACTAGACCTGCACATTAGATGGACATTCCTCACTTGCTAGATGTGCAAATAAAGGTCCAGATATATATTTGTTAGTTTTCTTCCAGACGTAAAAAAATTGTCTTCTTGTCACAAACGTTGTTGTAAGAATCGGACCAAAATGCAGCGTGGTTTGGGTTCATTATCTTTATTAAGTGAACCGGCAAAAAACAATAAAGAACAAAACAAACGTGAAGCTATGCAGTGCTCAAGGTAACGATACACAAACAAGATCCCACAACAAACAGGTGGGAAAAGGCTGCCTAAATATGATCCCCAATCAGAGACAATGATAGATAGCTGCCTCTGATTGGGAACCATACCAAGCCAACCTAGAAATAAAGAAACTAGAGTGCCCACCCTTGTCACACCCCGACCTAACCAACATAGAGAATAAAGGATCTCTAAGGTCAGGGCGTGACAGTACCCCCCCCCTCCCCAAAGGTGCGGACTCCGGCCGCAAAACCTGACTCTATAGGGAAGGGTCCGGGTGGGCATCTAGCCTCAGTGGCGGCTCCGGTGCGGGACGTAGGCCCCGCTCCTCTCGCGGATCCGCCCGCTTCGTGGCGACTCTGGTGCTGGGATCGTCGCCGGAAGCTCCGGACCATGGATCGTCGCCGGAAGCTCCGGACCATGGATCGTCGCCGGAGGAACTGGACCGTGGATCATCGCCGGGGACTCCGGACCGTGGATCGTCGCCGGAGGAACCGAGCCGTGGATCGTCGCCGGAAGCTCCGGCCAGTAGATCGTCGCCGGAGGAACCGGACCGTGGATCGTCGCCGGAGGAACCGGACCGTGGATCGTCGCTGGAGGCTCCGGACCGTGGGATCGTCGCCGGAAGTTCCGGACTGGGAACCCTTGCTGAAAGCTCTGTACTGGGAACCCTCGCAGGAGGCTCTGGAATGGGAACTCTCGCAGGAGGCTCTGGACTAGGAACCCTCACTGGAGGTTCTGGACTAGGAACCCTCACTGGAGGCTCTGGACTGGGAACCCTCGCAGGAGGCTCTGGACCATGGATCATCACTGGAGGCTCCGTGCCATGGATCATCACTGGAGGCTCCGGACCATGGATCATCACTGGAGGCTCCGGGCCATGGATCATCACTGGAGGCTCCGGACTGGGAACCGTCGCTGGAGGCTCCGGACTGTGGAGGCGCGCTGGAGACATGGTGCGTAGAACGGGCACAGGACGTACTGGGCCGTGGAGGCGCACTGGAGGTCTGGAGCGTAAAGCTGGCAAAACGTGTCCTGGACAGATGACAACCTTCGCACGGCAAGTGCGGAGAGCTGGCACAGGACTTACCGGGCTGTGGAGGCGCACTGGAGACACAGTGCGTAGAACCGGCACACATTGTACCGGAACAATAGTGCAGAGAGCTGGCACCGGACGTACTGGGCTGTGGAGGCGCACTGGAGACCTGGTGCGTGGAGCCGGCACAGATGGTACCGGACAGATGACACGCTCCTCAGGACAAATACGGGGAGCTGACACAGGTGGCATCGGACGGCTAACACGCTCCTCAGGGTGAATGTCTTGCCTCCCCAGCCAAACCAACAGCTCCTCCGCTTCACTCTCTTCACATTTCGCCAACCACTCCTCGAAGGTCTCTATCTCACCCCTCCGTTCACTCTCTCTCAATCTATCCAACGCTTCCTCCATGGTCTCTGACTCACCCCTCAGCTTCGCCGACCACCCCGTGTGCCCCCCCCCATTTTTTGTTTTGAGGCTGCTTCTTGGGCCTACGTCGTGGCCGCGAACCCCGGTGTCGTCGATGTCCCGCTGCTTCCGCCTGCTTCCATGGCAGGCTTTTGTCTCCTGCCATTATTTCGTCCCAAGTCCAGGATGTCCTCCACTCCTGGCTTTCCTCCCAGGCCCATGTTCCCTGCTCCTCCTGGGCACGCTGCTTGGTCCGTGGGTGGTGGGATCTTCTGTCACGAACGTTGTTGTAAGAATCGGACCAAAATGCAGCGTGGTTTGGGTTCATCATCTTTATTACGTGAACCGGCAAAAAACAATAAAGAACAAAACGAACGTGAAGCTATGCAGTGCTCAAGGCAACAATACACAAACAAGATCCCACAACAAACAGGTGGGAAAAGGCTGCCTAAATATGATCCCCAATCAGAGACAACGATAGATAGCTGCCTCTGATTGGGAACCATACCAAGCCAACCTAGAAATAAAGAAACTAGAATGCCCACCCTAGTCACACCCCGACCTAACCAAAATAGAGAATAAAGGATCTCTAAGGTCAGGGCGTGACACTTCTGATGTGATTTAATCATTGACATAGACTCAGAACATCCAATTTCCTGTTTTCTCTATGAACAATTGTAATTTTGAGAGTGAAAAACTAGCACAAATCCAAAACCATGAAAAATAAAACAGAAAACATAATTTGGGTAAATATAAAACAGAATTCACAGATTTTATAGCCCCCCCTTTACAGATGTTTATTAACCATTATTTTACCAGGTACATTGACAGAAAACATAGTGCACTACTTTCTCTTGTACACTAAGGACCGGGGGAGGGGTTGAAGGGGAGAGGAAAAAAGGAGAATTTGTATATTTGAAAGCTAGAAAAAAAATTGTACTTTGTGAAGAAAAAAAAATCTAAAGTAGCTCTCATGCTAGACAAGGTTGGAGACCCCTGCTTTAGAGCCACAGGGACATGGCAGCCTGCCACCTCAACTCAAAAACTCCATAAGGGTTTGGGGGTGGGGGCGCCAGGCCTTCTTAGAAGAAAACCACTGCCTGAACAGTAGCTAGACATGCTAGAGCCGACCCTATTCTCTCAATTTTAAAACAAACACTGAAAGAATGTTGCTTTACAAATGATCTTTTACTACTGCAATGTAATGGAACTAATGCTCTTTTTCTGAGATATGGGTGCCTTGTGGCTGTCAAATAGTATATGTACACTACCGGTCAAAAGTTTTAGAAGACCTACTCATTCAAGGGTTTTTCTTTATTTGTACTATTTTCTACGTTGTAGAATAATAGTGAAGACATCAAAACTATGAAATAACACATATGGAGTCATGTCGTAACCAAAACAGTTTTGCCAAAAAGTCAAAGGGTCTGAATATTTTACGAATGCACTGTATTTGATAAGATTCCACCAAATCGGCTCCAGCCATTCCCGCGAGCCCGTCCTCCCCAATTAAGATGCCACCAGCCTCCTGTGCTACACACATACAGATTCACTACTTCCACACTACCCACACAATCACTTATGCCTGCATGCATTTAGGACAGAAAATGTGGCTACCTATGCACTGCCACAATCATATGCAAAGGTAACTGAACTAAATGGCTATCCCCCTGTAGCACTCACTTCTGTCATCATGAAGTGCTTTGAGAGACTTGTCAAGGATCATATCACTTTCACCTTACCTGTCACGCTAGACCCACTTAAATTTGCTTACCGCCCCAATAGGTCCACAGACGATTGAATCGCCAACACACTGCAAACTGCCCTATCCCATCTGGACAAGATGAACACCAATGTAAGAATGCTGTTCATTGACTATAGCTCAGCATTCATCACCATAGTACCCTACAAGCTCATCATTAAGCTTGAGGTCCTGGGTATCAACCCTGCCCTGTGCAATTGGGTCCTGGACTTCCTGATGGGTCGCCCCCAGGTGGGGAAGGTAGGAAACAACATCTCCACTTCGCTAATACTCAACACTGGGGCTCCACAAGGGTGCGTGCTCAGCCCCCTCCTGTACTCCCTGTTCACCCATGACTGCGTGGCCATGCACACCTCCAACTCAATCATCAAGTTTGGCGCCGACAGAGATGGCCGCCTCGCTTCGCGTTCCTAGGAAACTATGCAGTATTTCGTTTTTTTACGTGTTATTTCTTACATTGGTACCCCAGGTAATCTTAGGTTTTATTACATACAGTCGGGAGGAACTACTGAATATAAGAGCAATGTCAACTTACCATCATTACGACCAGGAATATGACTTTCCCGAAGTGGATCCTGTGTTTTGCCTTCCACCTAGGACAATGGATCTGATCCCAGCCGGCGAACCTAAACAACGTCGCCGTAAAAGGGGCAAACGAAGCGGTCTTCTGGTCAGGCTCCGGAGACGGGCACATTGCGCACCACTCCCTAGCATACTACTCGCCAATGTCCAGTCTCTTGACAACAAGGTTGATGAAATCCGAGCAAGGGTTGCCTTCCAGAGAGACATCAGAGACTGTAATGTTCTTTGCTTCACAGAAACATGGCTCACTCGAGAGACGCTATCGGAGTCGGTGCAGCCAGCTGGTTTCTTCACGCAGCGCGCCGACAGAAACAAGCATCTTTCTGGTAAGAAGAGGGGCGGGGGGGTATGCCTTATGATTAACGAGACGTGGTGTGATCATAACTACATACAGGAACTCAAGTCCTTCTGCTCACCTGACTTAGAATTCCTCACAATCAAATGTCGACCGCATTATCTACCAAGGGAATTCTCTTCGATTATAATCACAGCCGTATATATTCCCCCCCACGCAGACACATCGATGGCCCTTAACAAACTTTATTTGACTCTATGTAAACTGGAAACCACATATCCTGAGGCTGCATTCATTGTAGCTGGGGATTTTAACAAGGCTAATCTGAAAACAAGACTCCCTAAATTCTATCAGCATATCGATTGCGCAACCAGGGCTGGTAAAACCCTGGATCATTGTTATTCTAACTTCTGCGATGCATATAAGGCCCTCCCCCGCCCTCCTTCGGAAAAGCTGACCACGACTCCATTTTGTTGCTTCCAGCCTACAGACAGAAACCTAAACGAGAAGCTCCCGCGCTCAGGTCTGTTCAACGCTGGTCCGACCAATCTGATTCCACGCTTCAAGACTGCTTCGATCATGTGGATTGGGATATGTTCCGCATTGCGTCCAACAACAACATTGACGAATACGCTGATTCGGTGAGCGAGTTCATTAGAAAGTGCATCGGCGATGTCGTACCCACAACAACTATTAAAACATTCCCAAACCAGAAACCGTGGATTGATGGCAGCAATAGGTCCACAGACGACGCAATCGCAACCACACTGCACACTGCCCTAGTCCATCTGGACAAGAGGAATACCTATGTGAGAATGCTGTTCATCGACTACAGCTCAGCATTTAACACCATAGTACCCTCCAAACTCGTCATCAAGCTCGAGACCCTGGGTCTCGACCCCGCCCTGTGCAACTGGGTACTGGACTTCCTGACGTGCCGCCCCCAGGTGGTGAGGGTAGGTAACAACATCTCCACCCCGCTGATCCTCAACACTGGGGCCCCACAAGGGTGCGTTCTGAGCCCTCTCCTGTACTCCCTGTTCACCCACGACTGCGTGGCCATGCACGCCTCCAACTCAATCATCAAGTTTGCGGACGACACTACAGTGGTAGGCTTGATTACCAACAACGACGAGACGGCCTACAGGGAGGAGGTGAGGGCCCTCGGAGTGTGGTGTCAGGAAAATAACCTCACACTCAACGTCAACAAAACAAAGGAGATGATTGTGGACTTCAGGAAACAGCAGAGGGAGCACCCCCCTATCCACATCGACGGGACAGTAGTGGAGAGGGTAGTAAGTTTTAAGTTCCTCGGCGTACACATCACGGACAAACTGAATTGGTCCACCCACACAGACAGCGTTGTGAAGAAGGCTCAGCAGCGCCTCTTCAACCTCAGGAGGCTGAAGAAATTCGGCTTGTCACCTAAAACCCTCACAAACTTCTACAGATGCACAATCGAGAGCATCCTGTCGGGCTGTATCACCGCCTGGTACGGCAACTGCACCGCCCACAACCGTAAGGCTCTCCAGAGGGTAGTGAGGTCTGCACAACGCATCACTGGGGGCAAACTACCTGCCCTCCAGGACACTTACACCACCCGATGTCACAGGAAGGCCATACAGATCATCAAGGACAACAACCACCCGAGCCACTGCCTGTTCACCCCGTTATCATCCAGAAGGCGAGGTCAGTACAGGTGCATCAAAGCAGGGACCGAGAGACTGAAAAACAGCTTCTATCTCAATCAGACTGTTAAACAGCCACCACTAACATTTAGTGGCTGCTGCCAACATACTGACTCAACTCCAGCTCACTTTAATAATGGAAATTGATGGAAATTGATCAAAAATGTATCACTAGCCACTTTAAACAATGCCACTTAATATAATGTATATGTATATACTGTACTCTATATCATCTACTGCATCTTGCCATCTTTATGTAATACATGTATCACTAGCCACTTTAAACTATGCACTTTTATGTTTACATACCCTACATTACTCATCTCATATGTATATACTGTACTCGATACCATCTACTGCATCTTGCCTATGCCGTTCTGTACCATCACTCATTCATATATCTTTATGTACATATTCTTTATCCCTTTACACTTGTGTGTATAAGGTAGTAGTTGTGGAATTGTTAGGTTAGATTACTCGTTGGTTATTACTGCATTGTTGGAACTAGAAGCACAAGCATTTCGCTACACTCGCATTAACATCTGCTAACCATGTGTATGTGACAAAAACATTTTTTGATTTGATTTGATTTGATTTGAAGTTTGCAGATGACACAACAGTAGTGGGCTTGATTACCAACAACGACGAGACAGCCTACAGGGAGGAGGTGAGGGCTCTCGGAGTGTGGTGTCAGGAAAATAACCTCTCACTCAACATCAACAAAACAAAAGAGATAATCATGGACAGGAAACAGCAGAGGGAGCACCCCCCTATCCACATCGAAGGGACAGCACTGGAGAGGTGGAAAGTTTTAAGTTCCTCGGCATACACATCAAGGACAAAATGGAATGGTCCACCCACACAGACAGTGTGGTGAAGAAGGCGCAACAGCGCCTCTTTAACCTCAGGAGGCTGAATAAATTTGCCATGTCACCTAAAACCCTCACAAACTTTTACAGATGCACAATTGAGAGCATCCTGTCGGGTTGTATCACAGCCTGGTATGGCAACTGCACCGCCCACAACTGCAGGGCTCTCAAGAGGGTGGTGCAATCTGCACAACGCATCACCGGGGGCAAACGACCTGCCCTCCAGGACACCTACAGCACCTGATGTCACAGGTAGGCCAAAAAGATCATCAAGGACAACAACCACCTGAGCCACTGCCTGTTCACCCTGCTACCATCCAGAAGGCGAGGTCAGTACAGGTGGATCAAAGCTGGGACCGAGAGACTGAAAAACAGCTTCTAGCTCAAGGCCATCAGGTTGTTAAACAGCCATCTCTAGCACAGAGAGGCTGCTGGCTACATACAGGCTTGACATAATTTGTCACTTTAACAAACGGAACACTAGACACTTTAATAATGTTTACATATCTTGCATTACTCATCTCATATGTATATACTGTATTCTATACTATCTATTGCATCTTAGCCTATGTCATTGCTCATCCATATATTTATATTTATATATTCTTATTCCATTCCTTTACTTAGCTTTGTGTGTATTAGGCATTTATTGTGGAGTTTCGCTACACTCGCAATAACATCTGCTAACCATGTGTATGTGACCAATAACATTTGACTTGATATGATTTGATATGGATGCATGTAGCCACAAAATCACATACAAACCCTCCCTTCTACTCATCGTTCCTTCAACACATGTAAATCCCTCTATACAATACCATACAATAAAAATGATTCATGTTGTTAAGGGTTGGAAGTGGATTAACCATACTACCGTCTTCAGAGGTACAAACCTAATGCTACTCCGACAGCCAGTCAAATGGCAAACAGGCCACAGGGAACTACAGTCTGTCTGAAGCCTAGCATCTCCTTCAACAACATCTCCCTCTCTACAATCACACATTGGTCCTGAGGGACAGATCCCCTTGCCCAGGAGCCATTAAGCCATACCGTGAACAAGGCTGGCCGAAATATGAGCACCATTGTTGAGAGCTGGGCGCTGTCTAGTTTCACATTTCTCAAGAAAGGTCCTGTCGTCACTGCCTCTCCCTGACTATGGCATAGAGGGAGGGGTATGGAGGGCCATGGAGGGGTATGGAGGGGTATGGAGGGGACTCTGGGGAGGCTGGGCCAATAGGATCATCTCATTGTTCATTTGATAACCTTGAACAGTTGTGTTTAATTGGATAAGCTAGTAGAACATTTATAATCTAGCTAAATGGCCCGGCTGTTAAGTTAACCATCATTTGTTGATTTGAGCGCTAAGCTGATAATTGAGAAAGCTGGAAAAGATGGACAGTGTTCAGTTATCTAATCTGATTTGATCTGATAACACCACCAAACGCTTTACTGAGGACACTGAACTAACACAGGGCGACCAGTCAGATAATGAGGACCAGAGCACTTGATTTGTCCCATTTGATCCAGGCTCAGCAGCCCCAGTACTGTCTGTCCCCCATAAGCCATCTATTAATCAAGGAGAGACACGCAGCTGTTTGACACCCCCCATTCTTCCCTCTCAGGGCCTCCCAACCCAATAGAGCAGATAAAAGGATCCCCCCACATCCTCCCCCTACAGAACAGGTGTCCACTGGGGTGATGTCACTCCCACAGACCAGACCCACCAAGACTGACTGACAACCTGGTAATGTCAGCAGCAGCAGGGACAAGCATCAATGGTCAGGACTTACTAGATGCTTGGTTTCATTATTCATGTCTTTTCTGAGGTCTCAAGATTTCAGTTAATGTTCAACCAGTCTACATTCAACTAGTCTACATTCAACCAGTCTACATTCAACCAGTCTTGTATCTTTGTGTTTCCAATTGCCAGCTGGCGCCATACTTTCCAAAGGCATTGCTTCTTGCACAGCTGTAGACTAGTACTCTACTGCCCTCCACTGGTCTGAAACTTCAATGGAGGGAGACAAGATTTACACTTGGAACTGGCACATTTCATTCAAACAATGTGAAGCGAATGGTGTGCTTAACTAATAACACATGCATATGGCCTGAACTTTGCAGAAATAGTTATTTTATCATCCATCACATAAATACTGAATTACAAGCCCTCAAGGAAAAGGGTATGAAATCATGGTCTGTATTACAGTATGCTGGAGCTGGAACTCAGGCCCACAGATAGTTCTGCCTCCATGACATACCCTACTGATTCTACATACCCATCCATCCTAGACAGTGTTCTAAACTTCTGAGAGGCCTTACTGATAATTAACATGCTTCAACCTCAACAACATAACTGTAATTGACCACAACCCTGTTGTGGAGAGGTCAAAACAGAGTTGGTTCAATGAGCCTTGCTTACGTGATGACTGATGATAATCCCGTGTGGCTCAGTTGGTAGAGCATGGCACTTGTGACACCATAGTTGTGGGTTTGATTCCCATGGTGGACCAGTATGGAGAAGAAAAAATAAAGTATGAAATGTATTTACATTTTAGCAGACTCTCTTGTCCAGAGCAACTTACAGTAGTGAGTGCATACATTTTCATACTGGTCCAGCATTAGGAATCGAACCCATAACCCTGGCGTTAAGCACCATGCTCTACCAACTGAGCCAAAGGGGACAATGTATGAACTCATTACTGTAAGTTGCTCTAGATAAGAAACTCTGCTAATTGACTAAAATGTAAAAATGTCATGATTAACCTTGCCTGAAGACTTGTTAGCTCCTTAAGCTAAGGCCTGTAGCTCAGTGGGCTAATAAAACCTGTTTTCTCCATGTGCTGCTGATTCAGGCATAAGGGCATAGTGCCTTTATGCTTGAGTTGATTTGGGAATCTTGATAAAGTGTATTTACAATCAAAGGCGTGTCGCATGGCCAGTAAATGACGTTGTTTGAGTGAATGAGTTTTCACTAAACATTGCATAATCAGTGGAGTTGATAGATAGGCACCTTGAGGCTGCCTCATGAACAACTTGTCCCACTATTATGTTTGGGTCAAAAGGTTGCCTCAGTCAGATCATATTTAGGAGCAATTTCTATGAATGAAACTAGGAAATATCGTGTTAAAAATAAAATTACATTATTCCATGAGACAAAGTTAAACATCTATTTCAAACGGATGAGCCAATAATGAGGCTGATAACAGAATGAGGACATTAACATATAAACTAGGCCTACACCAAAAAATAAGAGGACAGTTCGATTGTAAAGGTCTGTTTAGGCCTACATGGGGAACTCCTGATCCACCCTGTGTCTTCTACAGAGTTGATGACAGAGATGCGGCCTGAAGTGCCCTAATACTCTTACCAACTTGGCTTGAACTTTGCACGTTAGATTTTCGCGTCACCGGGGTCAGACCAGCCAGCAACATGCAAACTTTAAAACTCCCTCATAGATTGCAGAAGTGTAACACTGACAGGGTTGGAGGACGACCAGGTTGACGAGGCACCAGTCGACAGGTAAACAAGGCAACAGAACATTCAGCATGGTGGGAAGGAGACGCGGCTCCAGAGCCACCAGGGGGTCACAGCAGCCCCAACAGCAACGCACGGGGGGACCCCGCAAGGTGAGTCAGTCAGACTACCGAGAGGTGGCATATCAAATAGTTCAAAATACAAATGTAGCCTATAATGTACTTGTATAACATAGGCAGCTACAAATTATTCCTCAATAAATGTTATGATATTTTCTGTAAATGTTAAAGCATTATGGGAATGGTATAGCTCTTTGAATGGTAAATTGATCTCTACCGTCAATGAAAGCATTCTTAATCATTAACATGGATTTTTTTTAAACCTTTGTTAGTCTTTTCTCAAATCATGGGCAGATTTCAAACAGTTCAGGGTTCAAAGTGTACTGACAACTCTACAGATAATTCCTAGTAACCATATACACTCCCACCCACTAGCTCTCACATGCAGAGGAAAACACGCATGAAGCCAGAAATCCCTTATATATTCAAACGCTTATTAAAGCCCTGATGATTTCCATAACTGTGAATATACACGCCTTTACTTATGTACAGACATCCCTTTCCATGAGGTCAGTTACAGACGTAGGATCTTAATTTGAGACAGTTTGCTACAACAGGAAAATAACCCTGCAGCAACAGGAAATATAATTATTATGTGGATTATAATTAATGGAATATTTTTTGTAGAGGTTGATCCACTTTTCGTTAGGGCAAAGTCGGACATTTTAAAGTGAAAATGACAAAATTTAGAAGCCTTTTTGACCTCGAATACACTACCAGTTTGCAATTCCTGCTGTGCCGGAAAATTATCAGCAACAAAAGAGTGATCAAATTAAGATCCTACATCTGTAACGCTTTCTTATTCCATCTCAGAGTCTGAGAGAGCCAGCCTTATTTGCCAAGGAAGCAGGATATGAGTCGGAGGTCCCTCATGAAAAGCTGACCATCGCCCAAGCCAAGAAAGGCACACCAGGTCAGTCATCTACTCTATGGTCTCACCAGGTCAGACCAGTCACAGGTGAATCAGACTAATCAGAGGTCAGTGTGACCACCAGTTTGAGCACTCCTGCTGGGATTAGTGAGGAATGACAAGGGAAAGAGGAGACCTGCTCAGTTGCACAACTGAACGTTTTCAATTGAAATGTGTCTTCCGCATTTAACCCAACCCCTCTGAATCAGAGAGGTGAGGGGGGCTGCCTTAATCGATGTCATTGGCACCCAGTTGTTGTTGGGGGTTAACTGCCTCAAGGGCAGAACGGCAGATTTCTACACCTTGCCGGCTCAGGGATTCAAACCCAGCAACCTTTTGGTTACTGGCCCAATGCTCTTAACCGCTAGGCTACCTGGGAAAAAGGATAAGAAGAGGTAAGAGGTAGTCAACAGAGGGAGGGATGGAGACTGGGAGAACGTGGAGAGCGACAGATCAAATTAGCGTTTTTCTTTTGTTATAGCAATCCGGCCGGTCCGAGTCTATGCTGATGGGATCTTTGACCTCTTCCACTCTGGACACGCTCGCGCTCTGATGCAAGCCAAGAACCTGTTCCCCAACACACATCTCATAGTGGGAGGTAAATAATACCTTTTGAATTTTAAAGTGCCATTAAAATAGATCACAGATAGTGATTGGATCATATTGATCAGATCACGAAACTCACATTTTAGCGACACAAGGTGTAAATTTGTTTTTTGTGTGTCTGTCCTCCCAGTCTGCAGTGATGAACTCACACACCGGTATAAGGGCTACACGGTGATGACAGAGTCTGAGCGCTACGAAGCCCTGATACACTGTCGCTATGTGGATGAGGTGGTACGAGATGCTCCCTGGACCCTCAGCCCTGACTTCCTGAAGAAACATAAGGTCAGCACTTCTGGACAAGGGTCACATATACTGCACATCATTGTTTCTCAACCAGGGGTATTAGGCCTTATCAACAGGGGGTATTAGGCCCTATCCACAGGGGGTACTAGGGCCTATCCACAGGGGTACTAGGACCTATCCACAGGGGGTACTAGGATCTATCCACAGGGGGTACTAGGATCTATCCACAGGGGGTACTAGGCCTATCCACAGGGGGTACTTGAGAAGACTCATGAGACCATAAGCTTACTGGTAAAATGTAAATGAGGGGGTACTTCAAGGGCAGGGCAAAATGTACTTGGTGGTACAGTAACTGAAAAGGGTTGGAGACCATTGCTGTACATTACTCAATATTACTAACAATCAGCCCCAAAATCTGATATAGAGCATGTCCCTTTTTTTCTGTTATAAAATCACCTTAATGCTATCCTGTGATTTCACCAGATTGACTTTGTAGCGCATGATGATATCCCATACACCTCTGCTGGATCAGAGGATGTCTACAAACACATCAAGGAAGCAGGTAACTAACTGATCTGCTCTGAAACAGACATTAACCTGTAGCCAATTGAGATTGTGTCTGTGTGTGTTTGCTGAGTTACAGCCTACTATTTGTCACTACCTGTGTCATCTTGACTGTGTTTGAGCACTGTTCTCTCTGTTGGGTTTCAGGGATGTTTGTGGCCACACAGAGGACAGACGGCATCTCTACATCTGACCTCATCACCAGGATAGTGAGAGACTATGACCTCTATGTCCGACGCAACCTGCAGAGAGGCTACACAGCCAGTGACCTCAACGTTAGCTTCATCAGGGTAAGAATGACATCATAATTACCTTAGAACAATGAATTAAGTTGGAATAAACATATGTTACATTAGCCTGCATTTGAGGAAGATGAATGGTTGTTTCACTATTGGTGGTTGTGGTTGATAAACACTAGACCATCTTTAGCTGATTCCCTACAGCCAACCGCATGTCTAACTTGTGCAGGAGAAGAAAATACGTCTTCAAAACCAGGTGGATCGTATGAAGGAGACGGTGAAGACAGTAGAGGAGAAGTCCAAGCACTTTGTGCACTCGGTGGAGGAGAAAAGCCAAGACCTCATCCACAAGTGGGAGGAGAAGTCCCGGGAGTTCATTAGTAATTTCCTGGAGTCGTTTGGTCCAGGTGGAGCGTGGGTAAGTTTACCTTTAGCCCACAATAGATAGATACTATGTTAGGAAGCATGAAAGGTCAATAGGGGAAGATAGTTAGTAATGATCCCATTCCTCGAAGTAAGTGACTAGACAATATGAACAAGTAGTTTAGGGAAAAAAACACTCAGTTGACAAACAATAACAAAACATATCATGCTGTCTCTCTCTCTGTCTTTCCCTCTTTCCATCTCTTCCTCTCTCTCCCCCTCTCTCCCTCTCTCTCCCTCTCTGTGAGCAGCATGTGATCCAGGAGAAGAGTGGGCGCATGCTCCAGGCTCTGTCACCCTACGCATCGCCCGTCGCCTCGCCCCGTGGCTCCCCGAGCAGCAGCCCCACTAGAGGGCGCTCCCCATCGCCTCCCTCCTCTCCCTCCTCTCAATCCCCTCGTTCTCCTCGTTCCTCCGCCACCTACCCCAAGGGTGCCTCTGCCCATCCCTCAACTTCCCTCAGCAGCACGAGTGAGGGGGATGACGACGAGTAGTTTAGGAAAAAAAACACTCAGTTGACAAACAATAACAAAACATATCATGCTGTCTCTCTCTCTGTCTTTCCCTCTTTCCATCTCTTCCTCTCTCTCCAGGCTCTGTCACTCAAACACTCAGTGTACAGGTAACTGCCGAAATAAAGGAAACACTTGAAGAAACACTTGACTAAATGAGAGATACAGGACAAGGGAAGCTTGGTCTTTACATCCTCAAAGACATGCTTCTGTCAGCTGTAACTATTTTCAATGTGTCAATAATCATGCGTATTTCAAATATAGACAAAGATAGATTCAGATTTTTGACTTTGTATGTGTAACTGCCAAAATAAAGGAAACATTTGAGTAAATGAGGGATACAAAGTATATTGAAAGCAGGTGCTTCCACACAGGTGTGGTTCCTGAGTATATTAAACAATTAACATCCCATCATGCTTAGGGTCATGTATAAAAATTTCCAGTTGCCCATTATGTTGGCTAACATGGCTAGAAGAAAAGATTTCAGTGACTTTGAAAGAGGAGACTCAAAGTAGCATAGGGGTTATAAATGGTGTGTGGGTGTGTCTCAGTCATCTGATCTCAAACCAATTGAACACTTATGGAAGATTCTGGAGCGACGCCTGAGACAGTTTTCCACCACCATCAACAAAACACTGGTGTCGCATCCCTCCAATAGAGTTCCAGACACTTGTAGAATCTATGCCAAGGTGCATTGAAGCTGTTCTGGTGGCTCGTGGTGGCCCAACGCCAGAGTAAGAGACTATGTTGGTGTTTCCTTTATTTTGTCAGTTACCTGTACATGGTTACTTTGTGCACTGTGTGTGTGTAAAATGTCACCCATAGTCTACCATGTTTTTGTTATTTTATTGTGTAGGTCATAAGGTAACTGAATAAGGTAACTGAATGCACTGTGATAACTCCTTTAGTTGAAACTCCATTCTCACTTCTGATTCCTGAACCACACATATACATACAACTAATACCACTATTTCACTGTCTAAACCAGGCTTTTATTTATTTTTTTACAAATACTTAATAGCAACATGCCTAAATGTGTGTTCAGTTGTCTATGATACAGTGCATTCGGAAAGTGTTCAAACCCCTTGACTTTCTCCACATTTGGTTACGTTACAGCCTTATTCTAAAATGGATTGAATCCAGTTTTTTGTTGTTGACGTTTTTGCAAATATATAAACAATTTAAAACTGAAATATCACATTTATATAAGTATTCAGACCCTTTACTCAGTAATGTGGGAGTTTCTCCCATTCTTTCTGCAGATCCTCTCAAGCTGTCAGGTTGGATGGGGAGCGTCGGTCCACAGCTATTTTCAGGTCTCTCCAGAGATGTTCGATCGGGTTTAAGTTCAGGCTCTGGCTGGGCCACTCAAGGACATTCAGAGACTTGTCCCGAAGCCACTCCTACGTTGTCTTGGCTGTGTGTTTGGGGTCATTGTCCTGTTGGAAGGTGAACCTTTGCCCCAGTCTGAGGTTCTGAGCGCTCTGGAGCAGGTTTTCATCAACGATCTCTCTGTACTTTGCTCCGTTCATCTTTCCCTCGATCCTGACTAGTCTCCTAGTCCCTGCTGCTGAAAAACATCCCCACAGCATGATGCTGCCACCACCATGCTTCACCGTACGAATGGTGCCAGGTTTCCTCCAGATGTGACGCTTGGCATTCAGGCCAAAGAGTTCATTCTTGGTTTCATCAAACCAGAGAATCTTGTTTCTCATGGTCTGAGAGTCCTTTAGGTGCCTTTTGGCAAACTCCAAGTGGGCTGTCATGTGCCTTTTACTGAGGAGTGGCTTCCGTCTGGCCACTCTACCATAAAGGCCTGATTGGTGGAGTGCTGCAGATATGGTTGTCCCTCTGGAAGTTTCTCCCATCTCCACAGAGGAACTCTGGAGCTCTGTCAGAGTGACTATCGGGTCACCTCCGTGACCAAGGCCCTTCTCCCCTGATAGCTCAGTTTGGCCGGGCGGCCAGCTCTAGGAAGAGTCTGGGTGTTTCCAATCTTCTTCCATTTAAGAATGATGGAGGCCACTGTGTTCTTAGGGACATTCAGTGCTGCAGAAATGTTTTGGTACCCTTCCCCAGATCTGTACCTCGACACAATCCTGTCTCGGAGCTCTACAGACAATTCCTTTGACCTCATGGCTTGGTTTTTGTTCTGACATGCACTGCCAACTGTGGGACCTTATATAGGCAGGTGTGTGCCTTTCCAAATCAGGTCCAATCAATTGAATTTACCACAGGTGGACTCTAATCAAGTTGTAGAAACATCTCAAGGATGATCAATGAAAACAGGATGCACTTGAGCTCAATTTCGAGTCTCATAGCAAAGGGTCTGAATACTTATGTAAATAAGGTATTACTGTTTTTATATTTGATAAATTTGCAAACATTTCTAAAAACCTGTTTTCGCTTTGTCATTATGGGGTATTGTGTGTAGATTGATGAGGAAAAAAATGGATTTAGTCAATTTTAGAATAAAGTTGTGGAATAATTGTATACAGTAAAAAAAATATTTTATGACAAATAGTTTCTATTAAATACAAAACAATCCTTTCTGAGAGTATTTGACCTACTCAAATTTCCTAAATCTATTTTATTTTATTTATTTATTTCACCTTTATTTAACCAGGTAGGCAAGTTGAGAACAAGTTCACATTTTCAACTGCGACCTGGCCAAGATAAAGCAAAGCTGTTCGACACATATAACAACACAGAGTTACACATGGAGTAAACAAAAATACAGTCAATAATACAGTAGAAAAATAAGTCTATATACAATGTGAGCAAATGAGGTGAGATAAGGGAGGTAAAGGCAATAAATAGGCCATGGTGGCGAAGTAAATACAATATAGCAAGTAAAACACTGGAATGGTAGATTTGACAGTAGATGAGTGTGCAAAGTAGCAATACTGGGGTGCAAAGGAGCAAAATAAATAAATAAATACAGTAGGGGAAGAGGTAGTTGGATGGGCTATTTATAGATGGGCTATGTACAGGTGCAGTGATCTGTGAGCTGCTCTGACAGCTGGTGCTTAAAGCTAGTGAGGGAGATAAGTGTTTCCAGTTTCAGAGATTTTTGTATTTCGTTCCAGTCAATGGCAGCAGAGAACTGGAAGGAGAGGCGGCCAAAGGAGGAATTGGCTTTGGGGGTGACAAGTGAGATATACCTGCTGGAACGCATGCTACGGGTGGGTGCTGCTATGGTGACCAGCGAGCAGAGATAAGGCGGGACTTTACCTAGCAGGGTCTTGTAGATGACCTGGAGCCAGTGGGTTTGGCGACGAGTATGAAGTGAGGGCCAGCCAACGAGAGCATACAGGTCGCAGTGGTGGGTAGTATTTGGGGCTTTGGTGACAAAACGGATGGCACTGTGATAGACTGCATCCAATTTGTTGAGTAGGGTGTTGGAGGCTATTTTGTAAATGACATCGCCGAAGTCGAGGATCGGTAAGATGGTCAGTTTTACGAGGGTATGTTTGGCAGCATGGGTGGACGATGCTTTGTTTGCGAAATAGGAAGCCAATTCTAGATTTAACTTTGGATTGGAGATGTTTTATGTGAGTCTGGAAGGAGAGTTTACAGTCTAACCAGACACCTAGGTATTTGTAGTTGTCCACAAGTCAGAACCGTCCAGAGTAGTGATGTTGGACGGGCGGGCAGGTGCAGGCAGCGATCGGTTGAAGAGCATGCATTTAGTTTTATTTGTATTTAAGAGCAGTTGGAGGCCACGGAAGGAGAGTTGTATGGCATTGAAGCTCGTCTGGAGGGTTGTTAACACAGTGTCCAAAGAAGGGCCAGAAGTATACAGAATGGTGTCGTCTGCGTAGAGGTGGATCAGAGACTCACCAGCAGCAAGATCAAAGAGAGTCGGCCCAAGAATTTAACTCTGTGGCACCCCCATAGAGACTGCCAGAGGCCCAAACAACAGGCCCTCAGATTTGACACACTGAACTCTGTAGGAGAAGTAGTTGGTGAACCAGGCGAAGCAATCATTTGAGAAACCAAGGCTGTTGAGTCTGCCGATGAGGATGTGGTGATTGACAGAGTCGAAAGCCTTGGCCAGGTCAATGAATACGGCTGCACAGTATTGTTTCTTATTTAATTATTTAATTTAATTTGAGGCCTTTGGGACAAATGTTTTTAAAGCAATCTAAAGTAGGATATGTCTCAAAGTATTCTGATACTGCCCTATGCATTTCTTAAGCATCCAAAGTGATTAGAATCTCTTATAAACTTACAGTAGCATGTTGCAATATCAAGCTTTCAAATACTGACCTACTAGCATCCTGAGTAACACTTAGTCACACACACATACATACTAACTGGATCATCCCTTTATCTACTGAAATCCATTGCATACTGCCATAACATGACGAACCAATCTTTTAGTTTTACACAGTATTTTGTCACTGTAGGACAGGTTGCTCCAGTCGTCTGGCTCAGGGCCGGTCTGGTAGTGTCTCCACGCTGACTTGTTGAAGACCGGGAGATGCTCAAAGGACTCGCTGGACAGAGCCTGGAGGTCAGAGACAAACACATGGGATGCTGGAGCATGTTGACTCCAATGCTTACCACAGTTGTGTCAAGTTGGCTGGATGTCCTTCGGGTGGTGGACCATTTCTGATACACACGGCAAACTGTTGAGCATGAGAAACCCAGCAACGTTGCAGTTCTTGACACACTCAAGCCGGTGCGCCTGGCACCTACTACCATACATTGTTCAAAGGCACTTAAATCTTTTGTCTTGTCCATTCACCTTCTGAATGGCACACATACATGATCCATGTCTCAATTGCCTCAAGGCTTAAGAATCCTTCTTTAACCTGTCTCCTCCCCTTCATCTACACTGATTGAAGTGGATTTAACAAGTGACATCAATATGGAATCATAGCTTTCACGTGGAGTCATCTGGTCAGTCTATGTCATGGAAAGAGCAGATGTTGCTAATATTTTGTACACTCAGTGTAAATACAACATGATACAGGCAATAAGGAAGGACTTCACACATACACTACAGTACCAATTACGACCAGTTAATTGATAGCCTACAGAAACTTTATTTTGGTACAACATAAATACCACTAACCTTGAAGAGCTCAACCAGCATATGGAACAGGTGAGATAGCACATAAACCACCTGGATAGCCTTGGAAGGGTCCTTGGCTGAGAAAAGAGGGACATGTATGTTTATGGGAAATATAGCCAATCAATATTTATCAATCATCCTCTATTCATATATCATTACAGTAGTCATGTTTCATGCAATATCACATGGAATAGATATTCATTGGATCTGCTGCATCTCCTGCTGACATTTGCAGTTTCAGACAGAAGCCAATGGGAAACTCTAAGATGAGTTGAAAAGAATAGGGAGGCCTGGACGACCTGATGAAGATCCGGTTCAGATCGAAGCGTTGTCTATAAAGCAGTTAACTGGGAGCATAAACAGTGTTCGGGTCTTCCTGTTCTTTTCAGGTATTCTTTATTAGCTCAGCACCTATGTTTTTAAGGATGTGCGTATGAACACAAACTTTTCTAGAAACTCTAAGATGAGGCTAACTTTCCATTCCAGATGACTTTTCTATTCCAGCTAATAAACTTGCCACATTCTAACCAAGAGCATAGCTTATACTCAGACGTTTACAATATAGGCACCAGTGCCTTCCATCTTACCAATATTGCATCATAAATGCATACATATCTATAATTAGTTTATAATGCATATTGCTCAGTGTTATTAATTACATTGAAGCATACAATTATACTCTTCTGTCTCTTCAGCTCAGGGGCAACCCTGTAGTACTGCTCACAGAGCATCTTAGCTGTCTCACAGGCATCTGCAGAACATTGGGGAAATAGTCATGACATTTACATGTGACATTTTTGCCATTTAGCAGATGCTCTTATCTAGAGCGACTTACAGGAGAAATGAACGTTAAGTGCCTTGCTCAAGGGCACGTTGACAGATGTTCACCTTGTCGGCTCGGGGATTCGAACAAACAGCCTTTCGGTTACTGGCCCAATGCTCTTAACGGCTAGGCTATCTGCTGCCCTGAAGCAACAGAACATTGGGTAAATAGTCATGAAGCAGCAGAACATTAGGTAAATAGTCATGAAGCAGCAGGACATTAGGTAAATAGTCATGAAGCAGCAGAACATTGGGTAAATAGTCATGAAGCAGCAGGACATTAGGTAAATAGTCATGAAGCAGCAGAACATTGGGTAAATAGTCATGAAGCAGCAGGACATTAGGTAAATAGTCATGAGGCAGCAGGACATTGGGTGAATAGTCATGAAGCAGCAGGACATTGGGTAGATAGTCATGAAGCAGCAGGCATTGGGTAAATAGTCATGAAGCAGCAAAACATTGGGTAAATAGTCATGAAGCAGCAGAACATTAGGTAAATAGTCATGAAGCAGCAGAACATTAGGTAAAGAGTCAGGAAGCAGCAGGACATTAGGTAAATAGTCATGAAGCAGCAGAACATTGGGTAGATAGTCATGAAGCAGCAGAACATTGGGTAGATAGTCATGAAGCAGCAGAACATTGGGTAAATAGTCATGAAGCAGCAGAACATTGGGTAAATAGTCATGAAGCAGCAGGAGATTGGGTACATAGTCATGAATCAACAGGACATTGGGTAAATAGTCATGAAGCAGCAGAACATTGGGTACATAGTCATGAATCAGCAGAACATTAGGTAAATAGTCATGAAGCAGCAGAACATTGGGTAAACAGTCATGAAGCAGCAGAACATTGGGTAAATAGTCATGAAGCAGCAGGACATTGGGTAAATAGTTATGAAGCAGCAGGACATTGGGTACATAGTCATGAATCAACAGAACATTGGGTAAATAGTCATGAAGCAGCAGAACATTGGGTAAATAGTCATGAAGCAGCAGGACATTGGGTAAATAATCATGAAGCAGCAGGACATTGGGTAAATAGTCATGAAGCAGCAGAACATTGGGTAAATAGTCATGAAGCAGCAGGACATTGGGTAAATAGTCATGAAGCAGCAGAACATTGGGTAAATAGTCATGAAGCAGCAGAACATTGGGTAAATAGTCATGAAGCAGCAGGACATTGGGTAAATAGTCATGAAGCAGCAGGACATTGGGTAGATAGTCATGAAGCAGCAGGACATTGGGTAGATAGTCATGAAGCAGCAGAACATTGGGTACATAGTCATGAATCAGCAGAACATTAGGTACATAGTCATGAATCAGCAGGACATTGGGTACATAGTCATGAAGCAGCAGAACATTGGGTAAATAGTCATGAAGCAGCAGGACAGACACACAGAAGACTTACAGTGTGTGGCATTGTGTTCAACATTGACCAACCTGAGGGTGTACACAACATAGACCCTTCATTGAATACTACTTCAATAAGTTGTTTACCAGATGCAGCCTGACTCAGAGTTACCATTTGACAAGGATTAGGATCAGTTTAATTTAATTCTGCTCACCTTTCACCACCTCAGGGACGTTGCAGGTAGGATCAATACTTCCAATGTGCTTGGGATGGGAGGTGGTTCTGCCATCACCAAAAATGAGTGCTGTAACACAAAGTATCATCTTATCAAGATCTTCATCAACATCCACTATAAGTCATTACATCCACTATAAGTCATAACATCCACTTTAATTCTTATGGCTGCAAGCCCGATGTCGGTACACTTATGACAACAGCCAGCTCAAGTGCAGGGCGCGAAATTCAAAATATATTTTTTAGAAATATTTAACTTTCACACATTAACAAGTCCAATACAGCAAATGAAAGATAAACATCTTGTGAATCCAGCCAACATGTCCGATTTTTTAAATGTTTTACAGCGAAAACACCACGTATATTTATGTTAGCTCACCACCAAATACAAAAAAGGACAGACATTTTTCACAGCACAGGTAGCATGCACAAAACCAACCTAACTAACCAAGAACCAACCAAACTAACCAAGAAACAACTTCATCAGATGACAGTCTTATAACATGTTATACAATAAATCTATGTTTTGTTCGAAAAATGTGCATATTTGAGGTATAAATCAGTTTTACATTGCAGCTACCATCACAGCTACCGTCACAAATAGCATCGAAGCAGCCAGAGTAATTACAGACACCAACGTGAAATACCTAAATACTCATCATAAAACATTTCTGAAAAATACATGGTGTACAGCAAATGAAAGACAAGCATCTTGTGAATCCAGCCAATATTTCAGATTTCTTAAGTGTTTTACAGCGAAAACACAATATAGCATTATATATTAGCTTACCACAATAGCCAGAAACACAAGTCATTTACCAGCAGCAAAAGTTAGCGATCGTAACAAACCAGCAAAAGATATATAATTTTTGACTAACCTTGATAAGCTTCATCAGATGACAGTCCTATAACATCAGGTTATACATACACTTATGTTTTGTTCGAAAATGTGCATATTTAGAGCTGAAATCAGTGGTTATACAATGTGCTAACGTAGCATCTTTTTCCCAGAATGTCCGGATATTTTTATGACACTCAACTATTCTGACCAAATAACTATTCATAAACGTTACTAAAAAATACATGTTGTATAGGAAATGATAGATACACTAGTTCTTAATGCAATCCCCGTGTTAGAATTCTAAAAATAACTTCATTACGACATCCAGCTTAGTTATAGCGAGAGAGTGCCCAAAATCTGGGCGCAAACTACTAGTACACATGTTCGACAGATATATGAAATAGCATCATAAAATGGGTCCTACTTTTGATGATCTTCCATCAGAATGTTGTACAAGGGGTCCTTTGTCGGGAACAATCGTTGTTTGGTTTTAGAATGTCCTCTTCTCCAGTCAATTAGCACGGAAAGCTAGCAAAGTGGCGCGAAGCTCTCCTTCGTGAACAAACGCAGACAAAGCAACACGCCTAACGTCCCGAAAAAATTTCAATAATCTAATAAAACTATATTGAAAAAACATACTTTACGATGATATTGTCACATTTATCAAATAAAATCAAAGCCGGAGATATTAGTCGTCTATAACGACAGCTTTTTCAGAAGGCAATACCAGGTCCCTTCTCGCGCGTTCCAGAAAACAGGAAATTGGTGTCACGTCATGCCAAGAGCTTTTATTCGACCTCAGATCATGTTATACACTCCATTTCTTCTCTCAATGCCTGTTGACATCTAGTGGAAGGCGTATGAAGTGCATGTATACTAATACATATCAAGCACATTTATAGGCAGGCCCTAGAACAGAGCATCGATTTCAGATTTTCCACTTCCTGTCAGGAAGTTTGCTGCAAAATGAGTTCTGTTTTACTCACAGATATAATTCAAACGGTTTTAGAAACTAGAGAGTGTTTTCTATCCAATAGTAATAATAATATGCATATTGTACGAGCAAGAATTGAGTACGAGGCCGTTTGAAATGGGCACCTTTTATCCAGGCTACTCAATACTGCCCCTGCAGCCCAAACAGGATAAGTCATAACATCCACTATAAGTCATAACATCCACTGTAAGTCATGACATCCACTATAAGTCATAACATCCACTATAAGTCATACACATGCACGATTTTAGACTGAACTTCTGACACGCATATATAAAAAGCCCACAGTACTGTACATGCTTATTGGCTGATGATGTGTACTTACAGTGCTGGTTGATGAGCATGCGGAAGGATACCCTGTTGGTGTAGAAGCGATCCAGAAAGTATTCAAATAATCAATCAAATGTATTTATAAAGCCCTTTTTACATCAGCAGATGTCACAAAGTGTAATACAGAAACCCAGCCTAAAAGCCCAAACAGCAAGCAATGCAGATGTAGAAGCGTTGCTGCTGATGAAAAGGTCAAAGCCAAACTTCTGCTTGTACTCTATGACACACTGAGCCATGGTGGGGAACACGTCATTGTGCCCGTTATGGATTTTGACCAGGATGTCTAGAAAGCTGTTACAGAGAAATATGGTGTGAGGACCCTCAGAAGTCTCTGTGCTGGTGAAGATGTGGTGGGTGCCTGGTGTCACTGTGTACATGTCAACTCACTCGCTGGACACCTTGTGCTCATAGTCCAGCAGCTCCCCAAAGCTCTTGATGTACCTGATATTTTGCTTATTTATACATCTGTGCTTCATCTAATATCAGAACCGAATGTACATGGTGCAAGTAATCAATGCCGTTTGAGATTCTGCGCAGATTATTACAGCAATTGTGAAGATCTCCACAGACCTGCAATGACCTTTGCATGCTATCTTGAACATGCACGCTTTATATGATTACATAAGAAGAAATGTATAGTTACAGTAACCTCAAAATGTGGCCATGGATGTGTTACTCATTTTAAGGTTGAATAAATACTGTTACATTAGTTTGTAAGATGGTCTTTAGGCTATTTACTGTATTGAAAAAGTTATATTGAATTGTGTTTGGTTGAAAACGCAACCAAATATCAACATTTATAGGAGCTGTATCTACTGCTTGGATAGTTCCATCTGAGCCACTGGCTTAATGCCATTCTTTAACTTTTATTTTTGGTTGGAGATGTGAATCCAACATACAGTATAATTGATTAATTTGTCGACAAGTTAATAGCTATATTGTATTTCAAAACTGATATTGAGTGGTGTTTATTTATTTAAAAAAATATTATTATTATTATTTAATTTTTTTGGGGGGGTGGATCAGCTTAATATTGCAGAAAGAATGTTGCTTCCAATGTAATTGTCTGCATCATTTCCAATCCCACATATTTTTTGGGGTAAATATATATATCCATACACGCATGCATACATATACACATATATACATACACATACCTATATAGACATACATACTTTTTTAAAGAATATACCTTTATTGTTATTCCCCGCAACCCTACCACCGCTCCCCAATTGGAGTAAACTAATAAACACTTCTGCTTTTACCTTCAATTTATACATCTTATACCCATTTTACAGACACAGTCTACTTTATAATAGTTCTCTCTTGTTTGTTCTTAGTCCTTCCTCTATTTCTGTTGTCCATCCAATTTTATTTCCACTTGTAACTGTGCTATTTCACAAAAGCTCCGCACCTATACACATTTCACAGATCCCGTATGCCCTACATTGTTTATCTTGTTATTAGTCCCACCCTTCAGTTCCACTCAACCCTTCCCATCTATCTTCCAACATCATCAATTTCGGATTTTTATTTGCCATATATTTTTCAACTGTGCTGTGATGCTTCACAAAAGATTTGAACCTTCCTATTCTCATAGCTTCTACAGATTGTAAATTAAAAATAAACATTTTTGCTAAAATAATTATTATATTATTGATTGATTGACTATGGCTTTTCAAATCCCCCAGTATTGCTATCTGTAGCGTTAGTTCTAGGCAAATGTTGCAATTCTTCAGCCATTCCTGGACCTGTGACCAAAAACGAGCTACATATGGACAATACCAAAATAAATGATCTAATGACTCTGCCTCCTCACAACAGAATCTGCAGAGCTGGGAAGATTGTATACCCCATATACAGTGGGGAGAACAAGTATTTGATACACTGCCGATTTTGCAGGTTTTCCTACTTACAAAGCATGTAGAGGTCTGTAATTTTTATCATAGGTACACTTCAACTGTGAGAGACGAAATCTAAAACAAAAATCCAGAAAATCACATTGTATGATTTTTAAGTAATTAATTTGCATTTTATTACATGACATAAGTATTTGATCACCTACCAACCAGTAAGAATTCCGGCTCTCACAGACCTGTTAGTTTTTCTTTAAGAAGCCCTCCTGTTCTCCACTCATTACCTGTATTAACTGCACCTGTTTGAACTCGTTACCTGTATAAAAGACACCTGTCCACACACTCAATCAAACAGACTCCAACCTCTCCACAATGGCCAAGACCAAAGAGCTGTGTAAGGACATCAGGGATAAAATTGTAGACCTGCACAAGGCTGGGATGGGCTACAGGACAATAGGCAAGCAGCTTGGTGAGAAGGCAACAACTGTTGGCGCAATTATTAGAAAATGGAAGAAGTTCAAGATGACGGTCAATCACCCTCGGTCTGGAGCTCCATGCAAGATCTCACCTCGTGGGGCATCAATGATCATGAGGAAGGTGAGGGATCAGCCCAGAACTACACAGCAGGACCTGGTCAATGACCTGAAGAGAGCTGGGACCACAGTCTCAAAGAAAACCATTAGTAACACACTACGCCATCATGGATTAAAATCCTGCAGCGCATGCAAGGTCCCCCTGCTCAAGCCAGCGCATGTCCAGGCCCGTCTGAAGTTTGCCAATGACCATCTGGATGATCCAGAGGAGGAATAGGAGAAGGTCGTGTGGTCTGATGAGACAAAAATAGAGCTTTTTGGTCTAAACTCCACTCGCCGTGTTTGGAGGAAGAAGGATGATGAGTACAACCCCAAGAACCCATCCCAACCGTGAAGCATGGAGGTGGAAACATCATTCTTTGGGGATGCTTTTCTGCAAAGGGGTCAGGACGAATGCACCGTATTGAGGGGAGGATGGATGGGGCCATGTATCGCAAGATCTTGGCCAACAACCTCCTTCCCTCAGTAAGAGCATTGAAGATGGGTCGTGGCTGGGTCTTCCAGCATGACAACGAAACGAAACACACAGCCAGGGCAACTAAGGAGTGGCTCCGTAAGAAGCATCTCAAGGTCCTGGAGTGGTCTAGCCAGTCTCCAGACCTGAACCCAATAGAAAATCTTTGGAGGGAGCTGAAAGTCCGTATTGCCCAGCGACAGCCCCGAAACCTGAAGGATCTGGGGAAGGTCTGTATGGAGGAGTGGGCCAAAATCCCTGCTGCAGTGTGTGCAAACATGGTCAAGAACTACAGGAAACGTATGAGCTCTGTAATTGCAAACAAAGGTTTCTGTACCAAATATTAAGTTCTGCTTTTCTGATGTATCAAATACTTATGTCATGCAATAAAATGCAAATTAATTATTTAAAAATCACACAATGTGATTTTCTGGATTTTTGTTTTAGATTCCGTCTCTCACAGTTGAAGTGTACCTATGATAAAAATTACAGACCTCTACATGCTTTGTAAGTAGGAAAACCTGCAAAATCGGCAGTGTATCAAATACTTGTTCTCCCCACTGTATATAACATTCTATTAGTTGCAAGAATTTTGTACAGTAATTTAAATTGAAAAATTCGAAGTTTTGAATCCGGCGTTGTTTTGCGTATCAATTCATAAACCATGTGCCATGGAATGGGTACATCGAAAATCTCTTCCCAACTATTTTGCAATTTATATGGCACAGCTGTCAGTTTTTTGGTCCTTAAATGAAATTGGTATATGTTTTTATTTATCACACTTTTCTTTAACCATTTATGTTCTTTAATACAGGGCCGACATACAAGTTCCTTACTTTTTTCCCCTTCTACTTGCCTCTTCCATTTTTGTGGTAATGCTGCAATAATTGGTTGTAATTTTGGGTAGAGCAGACATTTCCATATGTCTGTGTTAGCTGCATGTGTGACATAACTCCACCAGTCCTATTTATGATATCATTCACAAAAATTATACCTTTTTTAAAAATTTCTTCGATAAATACAGTTTTTTTATCAATTACTATATTTGAATTTAACCACAATATTTGTTGTACTATTTGTTCCGTCCTTTCAGGTGGATTAAACTGAAATTGCAACCAACTTTCTAAGGCTTGTTTAAAAAATAAGGATATTTTGGAGATTATTTCCTTTTCAAACAACCGAAAGTGAGCAGGTGTAATCTGAATAAAGGGAAAAAGGCCCTTCTTGAACATAGGATGAGACATTCGTACCAATTTACTAGAGAACCAGATTTGGATTTAAGTATAACTTTTGTATGACTGATGCCTTTAGTGAGTGCCTTTAGTGAGAGGTCTAATGCTTTAATATTTAATAATTTCTGCCCTCCGAATTCATATTCGTTATATAAATAGGCCCTTTTAATTTTATCTGGCTTGCCGTTCCAAATAAAATGGAATATTTTTTGTTCATATAATTTAAAAAGCAGGTCACTAGGTGTAGGCAAAACCATAAGCAAATAGGTAAACTGTGATATGACTAAAGAGTTAATCAGGGTGATTTTTCCACAAATAGACAGGTATTTTCCTTTCCATGGTAGCAAGATCTTATCTATTTTTGCTAACTTTCTATAAAAATGTATTGGAGTGAGATAATTTCTTTCTTTTGGGATTTTTATACCGAGTATGTCCACATCTCCGTCAGACCATTTAATTGGTAAACTACATGGCAATATAAAATGTGTATTTTTTAGTGATCCAATACGTAATATGGTACATTTATCATAATTTGGTTTTAATCCAGAGAGGATAGCAAAGGTATATAGATCCTCTATGAGGCCCTGGAGAGACTCTAGTTGTGGTTTTAAAAGAAAACATGAATCATCAGCGTACAATGACACCTTAGTTTTTAAGCCACGGATTTCTAATCCATTAATATTAATGTTTGATCTAATTTTAACAGCTAACATTTCGATGGCAATAATAAATAGATATGCCGATAGTGGACAACCTTGTTTTACTCCTCTAGATAGTTTAAAATTTTCTGAGATGTAGCCATTATTTACTATTTTACACCTAGGGTTACTATACATAATTTTAACCCATTTTATAAGAGATTCCCCAAAATTGAAATATTCTAGGCATTTATATATAAACTCCAGTCGTACTTTATCAAAAGCCTTTTCAAAATCAGCTATGAAAACCAGGCCTGGTGTCCCCGATATTTCATAGTGTTCTATTGTTTCCAGTACTTGCCTTATATTATCTCCAATGTATCGTCCATGTAAAAAACCTGTCTGATTAGGATGAATAATATCTGACAAAACTTTTTTTATTCTATGCGCCAAGCATTTTGCTAGGATTTTTGCATCACAACACTGAAGTGTAAGAGGTCTCCAATTTTTTAATTGGACTGGATCTTTATATATACCACTTGGGTCCTGTTTCAGTAATAACGATATCAGACCTTCTTGTTGCGTGTCTGATAATCTACCATTTATATAGGAGTGGTTAAAACAAGCTAATAATGGTCCTTTGAGTATATCAAAAAAAGTTTTGTATACTTCCACTGGTATGCCATCCAGCCCTGGAGTTTTCCCATCCTTAAAGGCCCCAATTGCATCAAGCAGTTCCTCCTCTGTAATTTGGCCTTCACATGAGTCTTTCTGTACAGATGTTAATTTTACATTATTAATAGGAAAAAAATCCATACAATTAGTTTCAGTTAGTGGAGATGGAGGGGCCTGAAACGAAAACATATTCTTAAAGTACTTTACTTCCTCTTTCAAAATATCATTTGGTGAATCATGCGTGACTCCATCATTTGTAACAAGTTTTAATACATTTTTTTTGGTAGCATTTCTATATTGAAGATTGAAAAAGAATTTGGTGCATTTTTCCCCATATTCCATCCAGTTCGCTTTATTTTTATAATATATTACACTGGATCTTTCTTGAATAAGTTCCTCCATTTCTTTTTGTTTTTCCTCTAACTTATTCTGTGCCTCTATGGTACCGTTTTTATTGCTATCTAACTGTACTGTTAGTCCTTCAATTTCCTTTGTTAATATGGACTCTTTTGATCTAAATTCCCTTTGTTTTATAGATGAGTACTGAATTGCATGGCCTCTAAAGGCACACTTAAAAGTGTCCCATACAATAAGGGGATCTGCTGTACCTATGTTATGTCTGAAAAAGTCAGTTATAAAATCCTCTGTCCTAGTTCTAAACAATTTATCATCTAGTAGACTTTGATTAAATTTCCAATATCCTCGCCCACGTGGAAATTCTGTAAGAGAAATATATATGCCAATTATGTGATGATCCGACCGCATTCTGTCCCCTATCAACACTTTTTTAACTTTTGGTGCCAGAGAGAATGGTATAAGAAAGTAGTCAAGACGACTAGCTTGATTCAGCCTCCGCCATGTATATCTCACTAAATCAGGGTATTTAAGTCTCCATATATCCACTAATTACAATATATCCATGACATTCATGATTTCCTTAAGTGCCTGAGGGTGATAGTTTGTAGTGTGATTTCCTTTCCGGTCTATAGAGGTATTTAAGACCGTATTAAAATCTCCCACTATAATAATAGAGTCTAGTGATGCTTGTAGAGTTGATAAATTCTTATATATATTTTCAAAGAAGCTTGGATCATCATTATTCGGACCGTATAGGTTAACAAGCCATATTTGTTTATTGTCCAATAACATATTTAAAATAATCCATCTACCTTGAGGATCTGTTTGGACAATTTGCACATTTGGATCAAAATTATTGTTAATTAAAACCATCAGCCCTTTTGAATTTCTTTGCCCATGGGAGAAATATATTTTGCCCCCCCAGTTCTTTTTCCAACAAAACTTCATCTAAAACTGTTGAATGGGTTTCCTGTAAACAATAGATATTATAATCCTTCTCTTTTAGCCAGGTAAATACTGATCGTCTTTTCTTATTATCTGCTAAGCCATTACAATTGTAACTGGCTATACTTATTTCACCACTTACCATAATGAGACACACCTTTCATTCTTTTAATCAGAATATATTTTTGTAAACGTACTATTAAAAAGTAACATAATGATTGAGTGTCTATATAGTTGTACCATGATATTTGCATTTCTACTAAGTAAACCTCCAATTGGTCCCTACTATTCCACCCGCTAAAAGGCCTCATCTCGAGATGGCTTGTCATCCCAATGCCCGGCAGACCACCCTCGACCCCCTGTATCCCATAGCCCTGAACCGACTGGGATCCATTCTTTGAAAAGAGCATACAGTGCCATTTACCGAATTGAAGTAGATCAATTGCCATATGCATTTCCATTGCCCTCACCTCGATTTGTATTATATATATCTGTGGATCATCCTCTATTGTCCCTAACATCTTTTACTTCTTCCTTCGCAACAGTTGTGGGATATACACATACACCCACACACTCAGCCCTTACCCCCACACAACCATAAGCTCACTTTCTCAACAATTGCACCATCCCAGCACCCAACTCAAGATGGGTCATGATTTACAAATGCACTTGCAGTTGCAGCTGCATGAGAAGGCCTGCAAGACCGCACAAAAAATGAGCAAAAATTTAGAGATTTATTTACCATTGTCACATCCTAGATAATGGAGGTCAAATGTACACCTTATTCCTGAAACACCCACAATACGGCCACCCGTCATGACCATGTCCCCACGCATCTCCATGCAGTCCGACTTTGATTTTGTGCCGCCAGGGCCACAATAATATAGTGGTGTTTTGTTGTCAACGCAACCAAATATCAACATTTGAAAGAGATGTATCTTCTGTTTGGATAATTCCACCTGTGCCACTGACTTAGTCTGACTTTAATTCTAGTTTATTTAAATGTAATACCTACATGTTTCAAGCAGACCACAATAGTCCCTGTGCCCAAGAACGCCAAGGTAAGCTAAATGACTATCGCCCCGTAGCACTCACATCTGTAGCCATGAAATGCTTTGTTCAACACCATCTTCCCAGACACCCTGGACCCACTCCAATTCGCATACCACCCCAACAGATCCACAGATGACGCAATCGCTATTGTATCTCCACACTGCCCTTTCCCACCTGGACAAAAGATACACCTACGTGAGAATGCTGTTCACTGACTACAGCTCAGCATTCAACACCATAGTGCCATCCAAGCTCATCACTAAGCTAAAGACCTTGGGACTAAACATCTCCCTCTGCAACTGTATCCTGGACTTCCTGATGGGATGGCCTCATGTGGTAAGGGTAGGTAGCAACACATCGCCACGCTAACCCTCAACACGGGGGCCCCTCAGGGGTCCGTGCTTAGTCCCCTTCTGTACTCCTTGTTCACCCACAACTGTGTGGCAGCGCATGACTCCAACATAATCATTAAGTTTGCAGACGACACAAATATGATAGGCCTGATCACCGGCGATGATGAGACAGCCTATAGGGAGGTCAGAGACCTGGCAGTGTGGTGCCAGGACAACAACTTCTCCCTCAACATCAGCAAGACAAAGGAGCTGATCGTGCACTGCATGAAATGGAGGGCCGAGCACGCCCAATTCACATCGATGGGGATGTAGTGTAGTGGGTTAATAGCTTCATGTTCCTCTGTGTCTACATCACTAAGGATCTATCATGGTCCAAACACACCAACACAGTTGTGAAGAGGGCCCTCAGGAGGCTGAAAAGATTTTGGCATGTGCCCTCAGATCCTCAAAAAGTTCTACAGCTACACTATTGAGAGCATCTTGATTGGCTGCATCACCGCTTGGTAAGGCAACTGCTTGGCATCCGACCACAAGGCGCAACAGAGGGAGGGTAGTGCATACGGCCCAGTACATTGACCCAAGGTGTCATTCTGTTACCGTCATTCTGTCACCCGGTGTTGAACCACTTCATTTACTGTAGTTCAATAGCCAAAAGAGATTTTTTCAAACTCAGAGTGTCATGTCATAGCTGGGTCATGTCACCCATTCTTTCTGCAGACATCTTTGAAACTAAATTCAGAGTAGATATTTAACAGTTTTTGGAAACTGTGGTCACATAAAAAATTTAGGGAGATTATGAATGGCATTCTACCAAACTTTACATCGATACTGTTCCTCAAGTAAATGTGTTTTAGTGACATTTTCAGTGGCAATTGTTAAAAATATAATTTTTTAAGTGAAAAAGTGGGTCTCAGCATCACTCTATTACCGTGGAACTGCCGTAGAGTAAAAGCCACCCGTCTTATTTTCAACACAGTGGCAACCCTATAGCATATCTGTGTCCATGATATTCAAACTCTTGCAGAACTTCTTTCTATACTCACCGAAGTCTAGAAATTGCTTGATAGACATTTACGAGGGAGAAAAATAGAATATTATTGAGGTTTCGATGTAACCCAAGAAAGGAACGGTAACTGAACTAAATATCTATTGCCCCATAGCACTCACTTCTGTCTTCATTAAGTGCTTTGAGAGGCTAGTTAAGGATCATATCACCTCTACCTTACCTGACACCCTGTTACATCTGCCCCTGCCACGCCCTCTACATCTGCCCCTGCCACGCCCTCATCCCGTGTCTCCCTAACCTGCCACTCCCCCAGTGCTCTCTCCTTCTCTCTCTGTGGGTGTATCTGATTGTGTGAGTGGAGACAGGTGTACTGGAGTCAGAGCAGATCCCCACCAGCTGCAACCTGTTCCATAATCAAGACCTCTACAAACACTCAGAACTGCCACTTCCATGCTGCCAGATCGTAGCCTCTGATCTGTCAGTCGGCATTTCAAGCCGTTTGTTCCTGCATAGATCTTATTATCTTGTAGTGCCTGTTTTCCCTAGCCTGACGCTGCTTTTCTGTCTGCTACAGTTCCGTCCGCTCTGACTCTGGTCATCAGTCCCTCGTCTCGTCAGTCCTGCTTCCCTGCCCTGGACCCCCGCTCTACTGCTTCCTTGAATTCCGCTTCGGACCTGCTTACCCTTCCCCTACTCCCCTTGCCCCAGCCGCAACCTCAGTTCCTGGTTCCCTAGTACCCACCCGAGCTCCCCCTGATCCCCCCCCCCCGCTTTTCAAGAAATACCTTGGTTACCTTATCTCTGTCTCCTCGTCTGAGTTGTGGGAAACAACACCTCCACTTCGCTGATTCTCAACACAGGGGCTCCACAAGCGTGCATGCTCAGCCCCCTCCTGTACTCCCTGTTCACCCATGACTGTGTGGCCACGCACACCTCCAACTCAATCATCAAGTTTGCATATGACACAACAGTAGTAGGTCTGATTACCAACAATGACAAGACAGCCTACAGAGAGGAGGTGAGGGCCCTGGGAGAGTGGTGCCAGGAAAATAACCTCTTACTCAACGTCAACAAAACACAGGAGGTGATCGTTGACTTCAGGAAACAGCAGAGGGAACACGGCCCTATCCACATCGACAGGAACGCAGTGGAGAAGGTGGAAAGCTTGCTGTGGTGAAAAAAGCCTAACAGCTCCACTTCAACCTCAGGAGGCTGAAGAAATTTGGCTTATCATCTAAAACCCTCACAAACTTTTACAGATGCACAATTGAGAGCATCCTGTCGGGTTGTATCACCGCTTGCTACAGCAGCTGCACCATTCTGCAACCGCATGGCTCTCCAGAGGGTGGTGCGGTCTGCCCAACGCATTTTTGGGGGCAAACTACCTGCTCCCCAGGACACTAACAGCACCCGATATCACAGGAAGGCCAAAAAGATCAAGGACACCAAGAAACCAAGAAACACGAGCAATGGACATTAGCCTGGTGGAAATCTGTCCTTTGGTCTTATGAGTCCAAATTTGAGATTTTTGGTTCCAACCGCCGTGTCTTTGTGAGATGCAGAGTAGATGAAAAGATGATCTCCGCATGTGTATTTCCCACCGTGAAGCATGGAGGAGGATGTGTGATGGTGTGGGGGTGCTTTGCTGGTGACGCTGTCACTGACTTATTTAGAATTCAAGGCACACTTAACCAGCATGACTCCCACAGCATTCTGCAGCGATACGCTATCCCATCTGGTTTGCACTTAGTGGGACTATCATTTGTTTTTCAACAGGACAATGACCCAAAACACACCTCCAGGCTGTGTAAGGGCTATTTGACCAAGGATAGTGATCACCCAACCTCAACCCAATTGAGATGGTTTGGGATGATTTGGACTGCACAGTGAAGGAAAAGCAGCCAACAAAATTCAAGTGCTCAGCATATGTGAAGCTGGTTGAGAGAATGCCAAGAGTGTGCAAAGCTGTCATCAAGGCAAAGGATGGCTACTTTTAAGAATATAAAATATAAAATATATTTTGATTTGTTTAAAAAAAAATTGGTTACTAAATAATTCCATATGTATTATTTCATAGTTTTGATGTCTTCACTATTATTCTACAATGTAGAAAATAGTAAAAACTACAGAAAAACTCTTGAATGAGTAGATGTGTCCAAACTTTTGACTGAGACTGTAGTTGTAATTCACTATATTTATTGATATGAATACAAAATACATATTTCATACCCCCATTTGTTAATAAACTCCATCTCTTTCCAACACCCTCACACACCAAACTCCACATAGCCGTGTTGAGAGCTGAAGCAACTTGAGGAAATATGGATGGGACAGACATGTTGTTTGAGGTATATGTTCTAATATTATATTCAGCATAATGCAGGTAAACTTTTAATATACAGTAAGTTTCATCTCATACAAGACTAACCAACAACTAGAACAGCAGAATATACAGTATCACACCATCAAAACAAAATTAATATACAAGTAAAACAATAGTGTAAATGTTTGGTAGAGAGTCCCTCTCTCTCTCTCCCTCTCTTTAACGCACACTCACGCAAACACACACACCACTCTCCCTCTCACTCCACCCCAATCTCTCAGACAGTGTGCTCCCCCTGTGGGGCCTGCAGGCTGATCTTGCTGTTCTGGTCGTTGTCGGTGTCGTGGGGGTCGGTGGGAAGAGAGTCATAGGTGCGGCGGTACAACGCCCGGGTCACCAGGGTAACGATGAACATCTCCAAGATCATTAGCTGCTGACTCAACACTGCAGACAGACACATAGACACAAACACAGACAGACCAGACAGACAGAGAGACCAGACAGACAGACAGGGTTGGTGGACATGGACTTCATATTGATCAAGTAATGGCTCTCGTTTGGCTGGTTTGGAGCTATTCTGTCACTTACTGGTGCCACGGGCACTAGAGGAGAATGGTGGGGAGCAGGCGATGGTTCCATCTAAGGCCAAGATGTTAATGATGGCCGTCTGCAGCTGACTGAGCACCAGCACCAACTATGGACACATAACCAGCGACATCATGGAGATGCATAGAATATTGGGATGCAGAAATGGACATGATAATACTGAATCAGACACTACACAACATTCCTAAAAACTCAAGGACTAAGGAAATGACAGAAGCTGATGTAATTTCACCAAAGGCATTGAGCAGGCAGTTCCTGGACTATCTGGTTTGTGCAGTAGGACATGATCAGACTCACCTGGTACATGGCATATTTAGGTATGATCTTGATGCTGCGCAATGTGTTGCATATGTTCATAAACATGATGGCGACAGGCCAGAGGGAGATGATGGTGAGAACACCTATAAATGGGTTGATCCAAATAGCCGTGCCTGTGATCTCCAGCTAAACATAGAGACATGGAGAAAGGTTAAAGAGGATAGGCATTGAATAGTGGAATCAATGGAATGACACCAAGCTCAGTTTGAAGCTTAAGATGTAAAGGGGATGTTTGTTGCTGAGAAGATTTTCACAGAAAGGAGGACAGTTACTTACATCAGAAAGATCAAAGTTGCCGTTGGTCCACAATATTATGGACACAATTGAGAGGACTGTCTTTAAGATAGCATACTGAAGAGCCCCCAGCTTCAGCAAGAATAGCATGCACCTGAATGAAAACAGACCAGAGTTATTAACATGTTCTAACCACTTGTGTTAAACATTACCAACACAAAGAATCTTCTGGCCCAAGTGTGACCTGAGTATGAATCATCATCCCACTGGTCACAGATGTCCTCTAGTTTTGATTTACATTTGGATTACTTGTCAACTAAGATGAATTCAATGTGAAATCGACTAAAAAGGTCACAATGTCATTAGATTTAAGCTAAAAGTTGGGTGAAAAAAATACAAAATACTCTTACATTGATGATTTTTTGCAAATTCAATCAGTTTTCCACATCATCACATTGATATTTTTGGGATGAAATTACATGGAAACAACGTTGATTCAACCAGTTTTTTCCCAGTGGGTTGTTCCGGTTACCGTGTGACCGGAACGCGTGGCAAGCAGGGACAGCAGCAGCAGCAGGGTCCTACACTGATATTGAAGGTTTTCTGGGCATTGCTCTTCAGAAAGGCCTCACTACCCCCACTCTCCTCTATCATCAGAACCAAGATCTTATACACCACCACTGCAAAGTACCTATAGAGAAAAGGAGAGGGTTTACAGGTAAATTGTTAGATACATTGTACACACATAACAAGTGTGTGTCACCAGCCTTCAAAACCAGTTAGTCTGCCCACTCAACTTTTGTTTGTGTCCCAAAAAAGTTTGTTTGTGCTTGTTTGTGTCATTTCCTGTATTTTTCCCTTCCAGCTCTCTGAGGATGTGGGATGATCTCTGATCTGCTGCATAGCACGATTTACATTTAAAGGCAATGTTCCCGCATTTGCGGAGACTGCATTTACGGTAAATGCTAAATTACAATTGTGCTATACCACTCAATTTAAATTGTGCTATAGTACGGATCTTCTGCGATAGGGATTGAATCGAGCCCTTATGCCAGCCAGATGCATATGAGTATTGTTTTGCTGGATGTCTAGCCTGCAATTTCTGTACTTGATGCACAGGCTTTGCTTTTCAACTAGCTAAAAATGTTATTACCTTCATTTTTTCTTCCTAAGCTCCCAGCTCTCTGGGGATGATCTCTAACACAGTGTAATGATTAAGAGAGTGGTTAAACTGTGTTCACATAGTTGAGTGCATTCATAAAAAGCCTCCTCCCGTTTATGTCAGTACTCCTTGCTATGGCTTCCTGTCAGCTCATTACTACAGGTGAAAGAGCACTGCATCTACTTAGTGCAGTATAGTCAAATTGTTTATGCGTTCATAGAAGGGTATGTGAAAGAGAGAGAGAGAGAGAGAGAGAGAGAGAGAGAGAGAGAGAGAGAGAGAGAGAGAGAGAGAGAGAGAGAGAGAGAGAGAGAGAGAGAGAGAGAGAGAGAGAGAGAGAGAGAGAGAGAGAGAGAGAGAGAGAGAGAGAGAGAGAGTAGTAAGTAGTGTGTGGGTGAGAGGAAACTTACGAATTAGAGGTCATATCTGTAAACATGGTAGCCCTTGGTATCCACATCCCAAAACAAGCCATGGTGGCAATGACCTGAGACAGAAACAGAACGTTACTTTTAGTCATAACATTCAACATCCACATGGTTCTCATTCATATAAAGTGATGAATAAAATACTGTATGATCATAGAATGGCAGACATTCTCATTTACAGTTTAGCAAAAAGTTAAAGGCCCAGTGCAGTCAAAAATGTGATTACCCTGTGTTTTATATATATTTCCACACTATGAGGTTGGAATAGTACTGTGAAATTGTGAAAATGTTAATGCCCTTTTCGTGTAAGAGCTGCTTGAAAAGACCACCTGAAATTTCAGCCTGTTTTGGTGGGATGGAGTTTTGAGCTGCCTGGTGACATCACCAGGCGGTAAATTAGGTAATATACCAACAAGAAAGACAGTTCCAAATCCCTCTGCCAATAACAGCTCATTTTCAGATTTCCCCTCACCACTCCCAGACAGTCAAATCAGTCAAATCAAATTGTATTTGTCACATGCGCCGAATACAACAGGTGTAGTAGACCTTACAGTGAAATGCTTACTTACAAGCCCTTAACCAACAATGCAGTTCAAGAAATAGAGTAAAGAAAATATTTACTAAATAAACTAAAGTAAAAAATACAATAAAAAGTAACATAATAAAATAACAATAACGAGACTATATACTCATCCAGTCCAGACAGTGTAGCTATAACCACAGAGATACACTGGCAGTACTTATTGCATTCAATTGTATCTGGTGAAGGCTAGCGGAGACAGGGAGCTGACTCCTTACCGGTGCAGCACCATTGACCCACATAATAGTTGTCTTCTTAGGAGATGGGACTTTTCTATAGATAAACACACACTCCTCCAGGTATAGCAGCAGGGACAGCGTAGACATGAGGGTCAGCATGGAGTACAGAGCCACACCAAAGACATCCAGCTCTAGTTTAGGGAGAGAGTAAGGGGATCAGAAGGGAGAGAGAGAGAGGTTGTACAGGTCAGTAGAAGCCCCTGGCAACAACAACCTCTCTTGAGGATAGATCAAATCAAATCAAATCAAGTTTATTTTATAAAGCCCTTCGTACATCAGCTAATATATCGAAGTGCTGTACAGAAACCCAGCCTAAAACCCCAAACAGCAAGCAATGCAGGTGTAGAAGCACGGTGGCTAGGAAAAACTCCCTAGAAAGGCCAAAACCTAGGAAGAAACCTAGAGAGGAACCAGGCTATGAGGGGTGGCCAGTCCTCTTCTGGCTGTGCCGGGTGGAGATTATAACAGAACATGGCCAAGATGTTCAAATGTTCATAAATGACCAGCATGGTCAAATAATAATAATCACAGTAGTTGTCAAGGGTGCAGCAAGTCAGCACCTCAGGAGTAAATGTCAGTTGGCTTTTCATAGCCAATCATTAAGAGTATCTCTACCGCTCCTGCGGTCTCTAGACTTTATTAGATCAATGCCCTGACAACATCCCCATGGACACAACAGCATTTGTGAAACAGCCTCCAAACCATTTTATTCAGCCTCTTTTGAGGTTGAGTGCTGATGAGATCCCAACAATACTTCACTCGGCCCAGTGAAAATCCAGCTGTCTAAATGTATCCTTGATTAGTTTCATATGGACTGAGATCGAGGCTATCTACAGAAACAATAAACCACCCTTGAAGAGATGTTGACTGAACACAAAGGATGAAAGGCCATGCAAGTTATTTGTCATTTATATCAAATGAGCCATCATATTTCTCAGAACAGAAAAATGACTTTGGAGAAACCAACATGCATATTTGTTGCCTACACATGGAGATGTAATGATGGGCAGAGTGAAATGCTGTCCCTCTAATCAGCCTGGAGCAGACTGTAGCCTTCCATTTGGAGGACAAATTCATTCTGAATCTGTTTTATTGGGCTTGTCTGTGTATCAGAGATTGTTTGGTGAACAACAACGTTCGGTTGCCTATCCTGACGTGAAGTTCGTTCTGAAGAATGTATTTGACTCTGACCTGTGCCACAGAAAGTATTTGACTAGCCACAAAATTAAGGAAATTAGATTTTCGGCCTGAATACTTCCAGAGCTAACACCTGAGCTTTAGCTCAACGGGCTAATAAAGTCTTGTTGTGTGCCAGAGACCCAATCAGTCACATTTCTGCCATGCCAATGGCCACGGTGTAGTTATCACACACATTTGAGAAAATAATGATATAGACTAACAGTCACTTGTAATATAGCCCTACTATATTATCATACGTCTGTAACTCCTGTAACTCCTGTTTTACCTTGGGATGCTTGACATGTCAGGTACAAATTAATGATATAAGACCAATAAATAATTATTTTTTTATTATTATTATTTGTATTATTTATTTCACATATCAATGAGTATGTTAAGTCAATGAAGTCAAACATGCAAAAGAAACAGTCTGCGTCCCAGAAAGTGTTTTGTACAATTCGTAGTGAAATTCGCTTTCACAATTACAACTTTATAATGAAACACTATCTACAAACTGATAGATAAGGTAATCTGGGTAACTCACGCTTTATGACATCGATAGCCAACGGAGGTTCTTCTAAACAGGTCGGATGGATGGTGCTGTTGAGAGCTTCTTCCATGTCCATAGTTAGTTGAAATCGGTAATGTAAGGACTCGCAGCCAGGTTGTGAAAATATGCAGAAAATTAACTACCAGTGATGTATCTCTTGCCCACTGACTGCAGTTATATGAGGTGCGAGGAAGCAGACAGCAATAGATATTGAACTTTCCCCCGCAATTAACTTCTGACTGATGATGAGTAAATTGTTTGCTCATTGAATACTGCCGATTTTCCTACTAGTCAATGAAACCACCTTCGCATAGAGAATGGCAGATAACTGTATTTCATTCAAATCTTAGACCTACTGTATTTATTGAGCAACCTTCCTTATCAAGGGGAGCCCAATGACCCACAGTCGGCTCCTGTAACTCTCAGTGGAATTACTTGCCCATAGATTTTATTTGATTCAGCACACGTTTACGTTTCAGGAGAATGAACTTTGATTGGGGTGTATCGTTTCTTACCAGCCAACATACAGGAATGAAAGGGGTTGGGAAAGCATGCTAGACTTAACATATTACCAAATGAATCCAAGTAGAAAATAAATACCCACAGTCAGTTCAACTTCTAGTTTTGATTTCCATTTGCCAACCCGAATTCAACGTGAAATCAACAAAACATTTCACCATGTAATTGGATTTAGGTTAATAGTTGGGTGAAAAAAATACTATGATGACTTTTTTCAAATCCAATCAGCTTTCCACATTGATACAATGTCGTCACATATATGTTTTTTGTTAAAAAGACGTGGAAACGATGTTGATTCAACCAGTTCTTGCCCAGTGGGTATTGTATTGTTCAGCCATAAATCTTAAAGGTTGTGGGTTTACATACAAAGTATCACCTCTCTCTCTCTCTCTCTCGCTGATTATCTGGTGCCATTTAATTTCAGCGTTCTGCCAATCGAATTACTGTCTCTCCGTTAATGTCACTATTTCATTGCCTTCACTGTGTTTTTCGTCACTTACCCCATATGTTGTGTATCTGTGTAACTTTTAGTAATGAAAATATTCACCAGTGGTGTAATGACATGCACTGAGACCAGCAAGAGTGTTGAGGATAACTATAACCTTTTTTCAAATTCTACCCATTTCAAATCAATAAACAATCCCTTTATAGCTAAATCGATTTTGTTGGATCCCTAAAACTCTGTCCCCATATACAGGAGCTAGAATAAAGGCTTTCCGGCATTGGGCTGTAGCTAATGGCTAAATATAGATGGTCTCATCATCACTCAACTGCATAATTGCATTTGAGCTAAGAAAAACATGATTTTAGTATGTAGGATTAGACAATTAGGTCTAATCAGTTTACCCGGTTACAAACTAAGTGAAGGGAGAAGGTGAAAGATGATCCAAAAACAGACCTGAATGGATGGATTACAGTCAAACAGTTTAGTAAGAGATGGAGAGAAAAGGAGAGAAAGAGAAAAGGAATAAAGAGAAAAGAGAAAAGGAATATAGAGAAAGAGAAAAGGAAGAGCGAGTACGAGAGACAGAAAGACAGGTAGCATAAAATACAATCTGAATAAAAAAGAAGCCATGCATTTAAATGTAAACTTGCTTTGCCTACAAAGACACCTGTAGATCGAGTCATGTGTGACTTCTCCATAGACGTGGGCTTCTCACACATTTTTCTCCATCCGCACACACTCAGTGGTTGGATGGCAGAGAGTTCATTCCCCCACAGTAGACACTGTCACACTCTATAACCTTGATGCAATTGGAAGGGACAATCACATTCCTGTGAGTCCTTGAGATATAAACTGGTTTCACTTCAATGCCATAACCATGCAGAGATAAACTTCTAACTAGATAGATAAACTTCGGAACTAGAAGCACAAGCATTTCGCTACACTTGCATTAACATCTGCTAACCATGTGTACGTGACAAATAAAATTTGACTTGACTTGACTTCTAAAACTGCCACTGTTTTGTCCAAGTCAAACAATTCATTCTAAAACAAATAGTGTTATAAATAACGATATCATAACTGCCATCGATAAGAGACAATACTGTGCAGCTGTATTCAAGGCTTTTGACTCTGTCAATCACCACATTCTTATCGGCAGACTCAACAGCCTTGGTTTCTCAAATGACTGCCTCGCCTGGTTCACCGACTACTTCTCAGACAGAGTTCAGTGTGTCAAATCGGAGGGCCTGTTGTCCGGACCTCTGGCAGTCTCTATGGGGGTGCCACAGGGTTCAATCCTCGGGCCGACTCTCTTCTCTGTATACATCAATGATGTATACATGCTGCTGGTGATTCCCTGATCCACCTCTACGCAGACGACACTATTCTGTATACCTCTGGCCCTTCTTTGGACACTGTGTTAACTAACCTCCAGACAAGCTTCAATGCCATACAACTCTCCTTCCGTGGCCTCCAACTGCTCTTAAATGCAAGTAAAACTAAATACATGCTCTTCAACCGATCGCTGCCCACACCTGCCCGCCCGTCCAGCATCATTACTCTGGACGGTTCTGACTTAGAATATGTGGACAACTACAAATACCTAGGTGTCTGGTTAGACTGTAAACTCTCCTTCCAGACTCACATTAAGCATCTCCAATCCAAAATTAAATCTAGAATCGGCTTCCTATTTCGCAACAAAGCATCCTTCACTCATGCTGCCAAACATACCCTCGTAAAACTGACCATCCTACCAATCCTTGACTTCGGCGATGTAATTTACAAAATAGCCTCCAACACTCTACTCAGCAACTTGGATGCAGTCTATCACACTGCCATCTGTTTTGTCACCAAAGCCCCATATACTACCCACCACTGTGACCTATATGCTCTCGTTGGCTGGCCTTCGCTTCATATTCGTCGCCAAACCCACTGGCTCCAGGTCATCTATACGTCTTTGCTAGGTAAAGCCCCGCCTTAGCTCACTGGTCACCATAGCAGCACCCACCCATAGCATGCGCTCCAGCAGGTATATTTCACTGGTCACCCCCAAAGCCAATTCCTCCTTCGGCCGCCTTTCCTTCCAGTTCTCTGCTGCCAATGACTGGAACGAACTGCAAAAATCACTGATGCTGGAGGGTCATATCTCCCTCACTAACGTTAAGCACCAGCTGTCAGAGCAGCTCATAGATCACTGCTCCTGTAAATAGCCTATCCAACTACCTCATCCCCATACTGTTATTTATTTTGCTCCTTTGCATCCCAGTATCTCTACTTGCTCACTCATCTTCTGCACATCTACCACTCCAGTGTTTAATTGCTATATTGTAATTATTTCACAACTATGGCCTATTTATTGCCTTACCTCCCTTATCCTACCTCATTTGCACACACTGTATATAGACTTTTTCTATTGTATTATTGACTGTATGTTTGTTTATTCCATGTGTAACTCTGTGCTGTTGTATGTGTCGCACTGCTTTGCTTTATCTTGGCCAGGTCGCAGTTGTAAATGAGATTTTGTTCTCAACTAGCCTACCTGGTTAAATAAAGGTGAAATATTTTTTTTTCATAAAAATGTGTAACAGTGAATGCTGTGATTTTCCCTGCATCTGTCACTGACACCTCGTTCGTTGACCCCACGATATGTGTGAATAGTCTTATATTGCTAAACCTTGCCCTCACGTTTGCTGAAGATTTGCCAAGTGACTTATGACATGACAGTGACTTATTTTGGCACATTGCGCTCACCATATAAAGTGGTCTAACTAAAATGTTAATCAGACTGTGTCCAACATTTAGCAGGCCCTACCCTTGTTGTAATGGGACTATCTAGGCAACCAACATTGTTTCTAAGCATGAATGCACTCAAAACAGTTTTTATTGTTAAAATGTACACATTAATACAGTGTATTTATCTACAAAATAACATTTAAAAAAATTATTGAACTTTGTGCAAACTATTTCCACATTTAGAGTATATTAAAAAAAACATGAACAACCAAAACTGGCTGACAGGGTAGTACAAATAGTGAGAAAATACTTAACATGCAAAACAGATTCAATAAAAAAATAAGATATTATTTATTTTAACAGGAAATTGGTCCATGATTTACCATCAACAGATTTTGTGAATATACAATGTAGCACAAAATACTTCTCTATGGCATTCATTTTAAAATGAGAAAGTTAGGATTTCTGGTTAGTCACAATGCTCTCACTCTATATTCCTCCACAATAGGGTGTTATACCAACATATATGCATCCAGTAAACAAACAGCTTGCAAATTCCAAACAACTCTCCTAAAAACCACATGGATCATAGTCAGTTGGAAATTGAGAAACCCGATCACAAATATACTGAATTTTAAAAAAATAATAATAATAAAGTGTCCATTGAGAGGTTGATGCCCAGCTCTAGCCTCCTCTTGGTGGTCTATGAGCATCCTGGCATGATTTACTACAGCAGAACAGTAACTTTCCCAGGGACTACTACACATGGAAACTGGTCTACTGGTATTAACAAATCTGGTTCAGTACATTACATATTTATGTATATGCTCAACATTGTACATCGTCCACGACAAAACAATCAAATAAGAAAACAGCTATAATAATAAATCAAAGAAAGCAGCATTTGTGATGTAAAATGTGCTTTAAAAAACATTTTGTTCAAAGCCTTCCGTTTTTCTCCATATGTATGCCATTCATCAGATTGAGAAGTCAGGAATTGAAGGAGTGTGTTTTGCATAAAGTGAACACAAATAGCTATTCCTTATTCTCAAAGATAGAACTCTGACATCAAACAATTAATCTCACTTTCCTGTGAAATGTGTCGAAGTCCCCTCTCGCCAACAAAAGTGATGACTTCACAGATACCTTAATCTTCATAAACTCAGTTTAAAAAATGCTACATATCTGAAAATAACATATGGCAATGCAGACAATAGCAAAAATAAACAATGGAAAAACTGCAACTTAAAAGAAACCTTGGAAATAAATACTTAATGGAATAACAATGCTGTCCAATGTTAATGAATTATACACCTCTGAAAAAACAATGTGTTGACTCACAACCAAATTCTTGATAAACAAAATCTACCTTGTCACATACACCAAGTGTACAAAACATTAGGAACATGAGACTGACCAGGTAAATCCAGGTGAAAGCTATGATCCCTTCTTGGTCACCTGTTAAATCCACTTCAATGAGTATAGATGAAGAGGAGGAGACAGGTTAAAGAATAATTTTTAAGCCTTGAGCCATGGATTATGTACAGTGGGGCAAAAAAGTATTTAGTCAGCCACCAATTGTGCAAGTTCTCCCACTTAAAAAGATGAGAGGCCTGTAATTTTCATCATAGGTACACTTCAACTATGACAGACAAAATGTGAGAAAAAAATCCAGAAAATCACATTGTAGGATTTTTAATGAATTTATTTGCAAATTATGGTGGAAAATAAGTATTTGGTCAATAACAAAAGTTTCTCAATACTTTGTTATATACCCTTTGTTGGCAATGACAAAGGTCAAACATTTTCTGTAAGTCTTCACAAGGTTCACACACTGTTGCTGGTATTTTGGCCCATTCCTCCATGCAGATCTCCTCTAGAGCAGTGATGTTTTGGGGCTGTTGCTGGGCAACACGGACTTTCAACTCCCTCCAAAGATTTTCTATGGGGTTGAGATCTGGAGACTGGCTAGGCCACTCCAGGACCTTGAAATGCTTCTTACGAAGCCACTCCTTCGTTGCCCGGGCGGTGTGTTTGGGATCATTGTCATGCTGAAAGACCCAGCCACGTTTCATCTTCAATGCCCTTGCTGATGGAAGGAGGTTTTCACTCAAAATCTCACGATACATGGCCCCATTCATTCTTTCCTTTACAGGGATCAGTCGTCCTGGTCCCTTTGCAGAAAAACAGCCCCAAAGCATGAGGTTTCCACCCCCATGCTTCACAGTAGGTATGGTGTTCTTTGGATGCAACTCAGCATTCTTTGTCCTCCAAACACGACGAGTTGAGTTTTTACCAAAAAGTTCTATTTTGGTTTCATCTGACCATATGACATTCTCCCAATCTTCTTCTGGATCATCCAAATGCTCTCTAGCAAACTTCAGACGGGCCTGGACATGTACTGGCTTAAGCAGGGGGACACGTCTGGCACTGCAGGATTTGAGTCCCTGGCGGCGTAGTGTGTTACTGATGGTAGGCTTTGTTACTTTGGTCCCAGCTCTCTGCAGGTCATTCACTAGGTCCCCCCGTGTGGTTCTGGGATTTTTGCTCACCGTTCTTGTGATCATTTTGACCCCACGGGGTGAGATCTTGCGTGGAGCCCCAGATCGAGGGAGATTATCAGTGGTCTTGTATGTCTTCCATTTCCTAATAATTGCTACCACAGTTGATTTCTTCAAACCAAGCTGCTTACCTATTGCAGATTCAGTCTTGCCAGCCTGGTGCAGGTCTACAATTTTGTTTCTGGAGTCCTTTGACAGCTCTTTGGTCTTGGCCATAGTGGAGTTTGGAGTGTGACTGTTTGAGGTTGTGGACAGGTGTCTTTTATACTGATAACAAGTTCAAACAGGTGCCATTAATACAGGTAACGAGTAGAGGACAGATGAGCCTTATAAAGAAGAAGTTACAGGTCTGTGAGAGCCAGAAATCTTGCTTGTTTGTAGGTGACCAAATACTTATTTTCCACCATAATTTGCAAATATATTCATTAAAAATCCTACAATGTGATTTTCTTTCTCTCATTTTGTCTGTCATAGTTGAAGTGTACCTATGATGAAAATCTTTTTAAGTGGGAGAACTTGCACAATTGGTGGCTGACTAAATACTTTTTTGCCCCACTGTATGTCTGCCATTCCGAGTGTGAATGGGCAAGACAAAATATTTAAGAGCCTTTGAACAGGGTATGGTAGTAGGTGCCAGGTTGAGTGTGTCAAGAACTGCAACGCTGCTGGGTTTCACACAACAGTTTTCCATGTGTATCAAGAATGGTCCATCAACCAAAGGACATCCAGCCAACTTGACACAACTGTGGGAAGCATTGGGAGTCAAATTGGGCCAGTATCCCTGTGGAAAGCTTTCAAAACCTTGTAGTCCATGCCCTGACAAATTGAGGCTGTTCTGAGGGCAAAAGGGGGTGCAACTCAATATTAGGAAAGGTTTTCCTAATGTTTTGTGTACACAGTGTATATCATCACTGATGCACGGAATTTTGCAAAACATGAGTTAGGATTTGGCCCGTAAAATTGTAAACATAAATGCTCTCCGGGTTCCATTTCCATCTCTCTAAATTATAAAGTTATTACACCATGCTAAGGTCAACTATGGCACTGTACTATACCTTTGTTCTTCCATACTGTACTGAAGGCACAATGCACATTTAAGTTACGATGATACAGAGCAGGAGAGGATTTTGGGAGAGGCATAGGGTCCTACAAAGCCGTGGTTCATATAAACCTACTGTCCTATTGAAATCAATGGATATGCTTAGCACCCGTCACATGTTTCAAGTTTAAAGTGCATACAGTACACACACGCTACAATCAACTGAGACAGTAGTGCTCATGACCTTCAGGGCCAAAAGACACAACATGGTATCCCCTGGGCTTAATCAAATCAAAACCACTAACACATTTTCTGTTCTAAGACACAGTGAACTCTTCATTTTTTCCAATAAAGCAAGTGAATACTGATTTGACGGAGGCGTATAACTGTAAAGCAATTATTTTCCTGCACTTATCTGACCTAGTGCAAAGAGTATTCTTTTTTTGGCTTGAATAACAGAGCAGTTCCAGAAATTAATAATAGTTACCAAAAAAATATTGTTGTGCGTCTTTGGTTAGCAACAAAGACAACGCGTCTGCATGTGTTTGGTGAGGATGGAAACTGAAAGCTGATGAAAGCTCTGCTGACAGATGTGTCCATGACAGTCCAGGGTTTGTCCATGGTAACAGGGATGCTGTTTGGTGGTCATAAGAACGACAATAGAAAAGATGACGGCTATACGAGAGCGGTTACTAGACATTTTGTTCATGGTAGTAGGGGTACTGCATGTGATAAAAGGCTGGTTTCTGTAGAGACAATGATGCTGCTGGTTGTAAGGCATCACAGTTAATGGCTCAGTTGTCTCCTGGCAGACATCTAAACTGGCCATTTGAGCCACCTGGTGGTTATCAGTTTCCACTCTAAGGTCTGCAGGAAACACACGCACTTCAGCGGAACTCATCCATAGACTTACCTGTCTATGATTCACGCTCCATTGTCACAGTTACCGTCTGGGCTACGTCTGAAACACAAGGGTTCTAGGGTCAGGCAGCACACAGACACATGGCTACTTAACATTACAGGATATCTATGGGGAATCTACATACCATACTGATGGCCCTCAATGTGGTTAATGTTGTTACCAATGACGTGCTTGGGGCTTGCCAGACCATCTTCAGAGCTGTTGGAGGACAAGGCAGAGATTAATTTAATGAATTAGGTGAGATCATTTTACTGAATCAGGAATTAAATAAATCAACCCGAGAAACCATAAATAACCTTTTGCCGTTGATCTGGAGGCCCACAGCTATTTGCTCAGGATCTAAGGTCAGCAACCGGGTGGCAAAACTGTGTCCATCACCATGACTAACGGAGAGAAAGGAGAGGAGAGAGAGAACGGGGGGGGGGGGGGGGACATTTGGTATTTAAACCCTGTACTAAGTTTCTAATTACTAAAATAATTAGATTAAAACTTTTATTAAACAACACAATGCATACAAATAACATCACACCTGCATTTCCAGAGCCCTTCACTCTGCCACATGGCCTCAAACTGCACCCTTTTGTTTCTCTCCGTCGCCCACTCACTTTCAACATTCAGATAATAAAGCACTTGAACTTTCCATTGTGTTAACAACGGAGGATTGGTTTATTTCCAGGTTAAGTATACGTTTTTTCAAAATGACTGACGAGAAAAGTATCATCCAACCCATTGGGTATCTCACTGCACCCTCATATGCCATGTCTGGATAAGCAGACAGATGGATTAAAAGTACATTTACACTGTAATACTTCTGACAGCCAACTTTCTCAATCCGCCCCTAACTTTTGGACTTTATAACAATCCCAGAAGGCATTGGATTATTGACTAATTGTTAGTTTTACACTTAAGACATGACTCTGCAGGTGTGCTGTAGAATTTGTGAATTGTGTCTCTTGTATAATAAATTTGATACATTAGTTTATACTGGATTAAGCATACATTTTCGTTAACTGTCATTTCGTTAGTTATGTTCCAACATTCCCTCCATCTTGTGCCAATATCAGTTATTTTTAAGTTTTAGTTCCAATAGTTTTTGTCAGTTGGATAGGCTTGTATATCTTAGCTATCATATGAACATCCTGTTCTGACTCAAATAGGATTCCCTCAAGATTGCTCTGATGTCCAAAAGATCAAATAGACATTGTGATACGTTTTAAGTTGCATGCATTTTAAAATATCTACATTAGTCAATCCAAAATTGCTTTGTAATGCTGTCATGGAAATATTTGTGTTTCTATGACTTTAGATTTACATGTGGACCAATTTATTGGTGAATTCTGAAAAGCTATCCAAGGACTGTTCCATAGGCTTGTGTTTTTAGGAGGTCATATATGTTTTTGTAGAATACGTAAAAAAATGTCCATATTGTTCTTAACTATGAAGTTGTTAATGTTCTTAGCTTTTTCCTTTGAAAATAGACACGTAAAAAGATTCTGGGGTGAACATGTGCATCTTCAAAATGTACCCATTGTTCCTCTTGAATGCATTTAACTATATGTCGCAAGCAAAAGCCTTGGGAGGCGAGTTTATACAATTCCAAGTCAGGAAGGTTCAAACCAACACTTAGACATAGGAAGATGTAAAATTTTCCTTTTTATTCTATGAGTTTTATTTGCCCATATACAGTCTGTTATGACCAAGTATACTTCGGTGCGGTAATTGGTATTACCGAGAATAACTATACTTTGGGAGCCATTCCATTCTGAAAAGGTTAATTCTACCGCTAAGATTTCTGTGAAGATTGTTCCATTTAATTAGGTCTGCTTTCATATTGGTGAGTGATGGGATCAAGTTATCTGTATATATTTGTCACTTATTAAGCATCCTAAGTATTTGAAATGTTTTGTGGTCCACTTAAAAAAACGATTCTAAAGCGCCAACAGAATAGGTAGATAGCAGACTTGGTGTTTTCACCTGGTGTAGATGGGAAACATCCAGTACTTCTTCTGGTCTCCAAACACCTCCACCACATTCCTACTGAAGCCCAGAGAGAAGCCATTTTTGTCTGGGCCATTTCTGAAGACAGGAGCCCTGAAAGCCTCTGAAATAAAAACCAATACATAAACTTATATTATGACAAACAATGATAAAAAGTTGTCAACAATCAATCAAGACAATACTGGATGAGATGTTCTGTGTTACAGCATGGTGAGGCATGGCAGCTACCTATGGTGGTCCTGTTCTTTCCCACAAGCCAGAGATGGTAGCTGAAAAGCGACAGGATGCTGATGAAGAACATTGCCGCCACAAAAAACAGAAACAACACGTGGAATTTGGCGTGAGTGTCGGGCAGCTGATTCTTGAGAGGAAAGAGAGAGGAGAGCCGTTAGTGATGTCATACTTTTCAACAGAACCATACAGTAGTAATGTTCACCTTCTGCACAGACACACAGGATGTGCACAGACACACAGGATCAGTCAGTTGTAAATGACAATGGGTGACCTCCTCATTCTGGAGAAGCAGAATCTGAGCCTACATGACTGTTCAGTGAATGGCTCCAGAAGATACTACATACAGTACAAACGTTTGGTTGTCTGTGAATTCAATATGCAAAATAAGACATGCTAAACAACCAATCCTGTCCAACTCAGTTGGCCAAGATGACAGTGGGCATTCATTGTCACAAGCAAGGCAGCATACAACACAGACAAGGACAGAAGCCCAGTCTTAACACTCAAGGAGGAACAGACAACAGCTTATGCTGCAAGACAACAGTGTTTGACACATACTGAAGAGAATCCCTCAACAGCAACTTGTACATCAGAGACAGAAGGCTTGTGAATGCCATTATGGGTGGAGCTTCTCTAGCTTACCTTGTTGTGACTTGCCATTAGTGGCAATAGGCTATTCAAAGAAGTGCAACCTTACTTTTTAACTAACCATGACGATCAGATGGTGACAATCTTGCATTTTACCTGAGGACAATCCCCAACAGATCTCCTTCGGCAATGCTTTAGGCAAAGTATTAGAGACAGATTGTTAGTGGAGAAATGTGTGCAACTATTTTACAGCGATTAGATATAAAAATAAATCTGACATGCAGACTGCTCAAATTTGAGGTGGATTATGTAGAGGATTTGGGTATTGGCTAATTGGAACATGCGATCAGGGATCTTACAGTGTCAGTGTTTACACTCAACCACTAAGCTCTGGCTAGGGAAGAAATGAAAGGCAGCTAGAGTATTACTTAGTAGTACTTACTGTCCAGAATTTGATGAAATACTGCAGGACAGTAGCAGCGATAAACACACAATACAGCATGGAGTAGGCCAGAAACAAGACAAAGAACTTGTAGTTCGAAAATCCAACACAGTTATTCACCCTGAGCAAGAAACAGAGGGAGAGAGGGGTAAATTAATCAGTCAACGTGGCTCCTGCTGCCTTCTCCACTAGTTATCTCTATTCTCTATCAAATAAAGTGATGACACAAAGTCTACAGAATTATCTGTTTGAGAGCTGAGTAATCCCTTTTCCATTACTGTACTAGACCAAACAGTGACTTCATCAAGTAAAAAGGTCAGACAGATCAAATATGCTGACGCAGTAGAATGGAGAGGATTAAACTCTCCACTGATCCAATCACTATCAAGTCAGTATAAACAAAGAACTTCACACACAAAAGGAGTGTACTGCTGCTAAGCATCTAAATTACAAGAACGGACTGAGGTGTTACATACCATGGACAGTGATGATCCATCTTCAGTACACACCTGAGAGAGAGAGAGATGGAGCACAAAAAACAAGGGAAAGAAGAAAATAGTATATTACTTTGGAGTTAACCATCTAAAAATACCCCACATAAAATCCCATGGTGCATCTCATCTGAACCCCACAGAGACAGAACTAACTGAACTCACATGTCACAGGTGGAGCAGTGGTGGCAGCGGTCGGGTTTGATCACCTGACAGTGGTCACAGTACCGGACGGCTGTGGAGAACACACCAATACATCTGCTCAATCATCATCAGCTTTAAATCCAAGGTGTGTGTGTTCCAACTATGTGTCGACTGTATTGTATTCTCACCTCCGGTCCCAGTGCGTGTGTAGACAGGCAATCCTACGGCCGCTTTCTTCAGGATGTCCTGCTGAGCGTCTGGCTGCTCCTTCTCATACTGCTCCTTCTCCACTTTGGCCAGACAAAACTGACAAGAGAACAGAGAGAGTTTCACCAAGTATGTTATAGCATAGTTAGTACCGGTAGTCATGCATCTAGAAATTAGGGCCCAGTTGAAATGTGAAACAAGTAACTTGAGATTGAGACAGAGTAACCCCACTTCAAAACTACAACCATATGCTCACACACACACACTCCTATGTGAACATCTGCTGTACAGTGTAATTACAGAGCGCCTTGGGAACCGCCCAGCCCAGTGCCTACTCCCCTGGCATTGTGGTGTAGCATCTCACGGGAGGCAGAATTAGTACTACTGGTGAAGACAGATACACTGTGTATTAGGGCTGTCTCCGACTATGTCTCCCGGGTGGCGCAGTGGTCTAGGGCACTGCATCGCAGTGCTAGCTGCGCCACCAGAGTCTCTGGGTTCGCGCCCAGGCTGGGCTGGGTTCGCGCCCAGGCTCTGTCGCAGCCGGCCGCAACCGGGAGATCCGTGGGGCGACGCACAATTGTCATAGCGTCGTCCGGGTTAGGGAGGGTTTGGCCGGTAGGGAGGGTTTGGCCGGTAGGGATATCCTTGTCTCAGTATGTAAAAAATGTCATAAAATGTATGCACTCTACTGTAAGTCGCTCTGGATAAGAGCGTCTGCTCTTGGCCGGTATGGATATCCTTGTCTCAGTATGTAAAAATGTAATAAAATGTATGCACTCTACTGTAAGTCGCTCTGGATAAGAGCGTCTGCTAAATGACTAAAATGTAATGTAAATGTAAATGTAAAAATCTTGACTGACCGAAAGTAGTCTGTTCTTACGACCAGTCTGAATTTTAAAACATGCATTTTTCCATATATAGACACACCATGTTTGAATGAAATCAACTATATGTTGGCTACTGAGCTTGTCTGATGCTTTAAGCACTGTGATTAAAAATTAAGAAACAAATGACTCAAGCGGGAGCCAGAGATCAAGATAGCCTAACCAGAAGAAGAAGACGGTAATAGGCTACACCAGCGGTCAGTAACCTTTTCCATTTGGAGTGCCAAGTTATCCTACCATTTCTACTGATCTGCATGCCAGTTATGATTTTCATATGCACATTTTAATTTGTAATAAAGTCTATATATCTCAGAATCAATGTCATGTGGTTAATCAATATTCTATCTAAATGAAAATGATACAAATCTAAAAGAAACTTTATTGCTATTGCCCATATGTAAAAAGCCAACAAACAAAAACATTGCAGCCCGCAGGTAGAAAATATCCTGATAAAAATAAATATCCTATAAATCACATTGGCTACACATGGCCTGTCTGTAAGGAACTTGAAACATTGTATCAACTATTAATTTGGTAGCTAGCAAACTTGCAACATTGTATAAAATATTCTGGGCCATATCCTGAGCTAGTGAGATCCGGACAGACTGACACAGCTGTAGAATATTTGTGCATGGGATAAGAAGTAATCGGGTAGGCCTATTTTACGACGTTTCCACCGGAAACAGAAATTGCCATAACCAAACAAACATTGCAGATAAGAAATTATGGTAATTAACTGTAAATGTACTACTGGTGATACTGGTGTGCCATCCCAGCGGCATCCGCACTGGATTAGTCCACTCACACAGGCGTCTCGTGTGCCATATATTTTTTTTAATATATATTTGCCACCGCCCTACAAAAAAAATATCAGCTAACAGCCTATCGACTAGTAGACTAAATGGGGTCAGCCCTACTCTGTATACCTCTTTAGAGGGGCTGGCAGGCCTACAGCAGATAGTCTTCCAGTAGGACCAGATAAACATGATGAAGAACAGGTGGAAGACAACCAGGAATGATACTGTTGGAGAGAGGAGCAAGAACAAAAGACAACCAGGTATGATACTGTTGGAGAGAGGAGCAAGAACAAAAGACAACCAGGTATGATACTGTTGGAGAGAGAAGCAAGAACAAAAGACAACCAGGTATGATACTGTTGGAGAGAGGAGCAAGAACAGAATACAACCAGGTATGATACAATAGAGTGTGTGATCAGTTGTGAAAGCACCAAATGTTTCTGAATGTTACTTACTTTTTTCTGCATTATTTGGGATTGTAACTGAAACAGACAAAGTACACACAGAGAGAGAAAAGAGGAGTTTAGAGAGGGCATCTGATTGATGCGTCTGCAGAGTTACAGTACTACAGTAGTATGCTCACATCTACAGACCCCCTCCTCTCACCCCCCAGCGGTAGCCTGGCACTACCAGTGGGGGACCCACCCATCACAGAATGCTTTGTTTGCCCTGCTGAAGGGATGCCCCTGATTACAGCCACTGACTGACTGACTGACATGCATGTCATTGTACCATCAACAGCAGAAACTGGCTAAAACAGGTTTAGTCACAGTGAGGTTCACATGAGGAGTCAGCTGTGTGGGAATAAGAGTATTTGAGGCAGGAGTAGCCTCATATCAAATGGCTTTTAAGATTATTGGCACATATTCCAATACAGAATAACAGCCTTATTGAGACCTAGGCTGAAGAATGTCAAAATAAGAAATCATTTAGGTCAAAGGGGCTCCCGAGTGGTGCAGAGGTCTAAGACACTGCTTCTCAGTGCAAGAGGCGTCACTACAGTGCCTGGTTCGAATGCAGGCTGTACCACATCCAGCCGTGATTGGCCATCATTGTAAATAAGAATTTGTTCTTAACTGACTTTCCTAGTTAAACAAAGGTTAAATAAAAAATGAGGGTGAATGGGCAAGACAAAAATTCGACACTGTCTCATTGACCTCCATACAACAATCCCTCACTTCCATACAATAATCCCTCACTTCGCAAGTGTAGATTCCTGCAAATGTGTCTGTCTATTTCCTTCTAGGAACAGTGGCTTCTATCTATGAGCACGATTGGCTATCCGCAACAAAGTAGGTTTCCACTGTTTCACCTGTTTTCGTCCCACCACATTTCTGTACTGTTTCCCGAATCCTACACATCCTCCAGCTGGGCAGTCAAGCAACTTTGTTTCAATGAGGAAACAAACCCCGTTAATCATCCAAAAACGATAATTGTATACTTACAGATACAGAGTTCCACGACGTATGCATAATAAGACCAGCCAACGACCAGGTTGATGAAAATAACAGGTATCCAAGCTAAACTCCGTTGACAGCACTTTAGTACATGATGCGGCGCCATCTTTAATCCTGCGGAAAATAGTGGTGTGACGTCAAAGCTCCAGCTTTTTGACTGAACCGAAGATTATCTATTATATTGACAAGATAGTCGAGTAGCCGCTCCAACAAATGACTGAACAATGGAAATACATGTCCTCAAAGACGGAAGGCAAACGGGAGGAGTCAATATCAGGTGGGACCATTCTAGCCAATCAGAGGGCAGATACGCGAGTGAACAACACGCACAACTCCAATATAAATTTTGACGTTTTTTCCCAAATTGCCAAAACGCCACGTGCGTCCACTTATATAGTGCATTCGTAAACCTCACAATTACAATTACGAAACGTGTATACGATCAAATAAGCCTCACGTGGAAAATTAGCAGTTACATTTTTTGCTCGACCAAATTCGACACTGTCTCATTGACCTCCATACAAGAATCCCTCACTTCGTGGACAGATTTTGGGGAGAGTAATGCCGCGTTCAAAACCACTGGGAGCTTGGAACTCGGAAATCTCCGAATTCGGTCTGTTCAAAACAACTGGGAACTTGGAGAAAAAAATACGAGCTCCGACTGGGAAAAATCGATTCGAATAGTCATCCAACTCAGAATTTCCACTCGGGAACTTTCTTTTTACAGCTTTTTAGACTTTCCGACCTGAAGATCACTGACGTCATGATTTGACCTCGTATTATTCCGAGTTCCCAGGTGTTTTGAACGCGGCATCAACCCTTTCGCTTCGCCTCTTCCTTTCTCACTGAACAATGAACGCCTCTTCTCCATCAGATGAATTCACGACACATCTGTACAGCTGTGAACTGGTAGGACATGGAGACTGGACGTGAATTGACAATCTTATTAAATTAGCGAATTGTGTGGGGGTGGGTGATTCTAATAAGTTAGTATTGCAATGTCTGCTTGTATTCAGTGTTTGTAATTTCCACTTTAAAACGTCAGACTTGATTTCCCTAAGGAAACATTTATCAACCCCTACAAAAAATGTCCATTAATTATAATCCACATAATAATTCACATTTCCTGTTGTTGCAAAATGATTTCCCTGCTGTAGCAAACTAGCTCAAATTAAGATCTTACGTCTGTAAGCCTAATACAGGGGTCTTCAACCTTTCCTTGCCCAGGGAGCGCCTCCCTGGCCCCTCCCTGGCATAGGGTGACCCAGAGACCCCATCATACTTTATCAATTCATTTTTTAATGTCTTGTCTTATCATCAGGTGAATGATAATAGCAAGAAAAAGTTTGAAACATTTTATAATGAATAGATTTGGAAGATAGTTTTTCATTATGTTGATCCCACATTCTAATTGGAAGAGGAGGTGTAAACTCTAACATAGCGTATTATCTAGAAAGGTAACTCCAAACCCATGTTCGCTAAGAGCAGTTGTTTAGGCCAATGTAGGCCAATGTCCAAGTCAAGAAAGCTTACCAGCAGCCAGTGGCACTTCCCGCACTGGTAGCCTATTCTCGGATGCTTTTTCAAGGCCTATGTCAGATATTCCAGTGAGTGTAATTGGCTCCAATGAGTGTAATTTGCTCAATATTAGGAGTTGATAAATAAATTTGACATCATTAGAATATATTCTCCTCTTTTCTACTGTAGGTATGTTGCTAGCGATATAAAAAATAAAAAAACACTGAAAAAAAATATATTATTTATATTATTTTATGTATTTTATAGGACCCACTACAGTACCTTCGTGGACCCCCAGTTGAAAACCCCTGGCCTAAACCACAAGAGAATGGATAACATGTTTTATATTCTTCACCTCATGTATCAGAGTTTATGACCTGGTTGCCAAACTTGCCATATTTGTTTGGAGATAAGAGATAGGCTGTGCCAGGTACCTACTGTTTCTTTTATTTAATATGCAAATGTTGTTTCCTTCTGAGGTCAATTTGTGTACGATTATAATTTGTCACATGTTAGCCCCAACTTCACATGGCCAAACCCTACATCCTTACTCAAGCTGAGATTAGCTATTATATATATTATTTTATTGGCCAAAGTACAGTGCTCCTACCTAGAAACAGAGGGCAGCAGTGCTATTGAAAAAGATACCCGCAGACTAGTTCGTAGCCTACATGATCCAACTTAAGCTTATTTAAGTAACCATGAGAATATAGCAGATAAACAAAGTCAACTGAACAGAATTGATCAACAGGCTAACGGTCCAAAATGAGTGCAGATACAAATACACAATTCAAATCAAATCACATTTTATTTGTCACATGCGCCGAATACAACAGGTGTAGTGAAATGAGGTGTGCCTTACAGTGAAATGCTTACTTACAAGCCCTTAACCAACAATGCAGTTTTAAGAAAATACCCCCCGAAAAATGAAGAGATAATAATAACAAATAATTAAAGAGCAGCAGTAAATAACAATAGCAGGGCTGTATACAGGGGGTACCGGTACATAGTCAATGTGCGGGGGCACCAGTGTCGAGGTAATTGAGGTAATATGTACATGTAGGTAGAGTTATTAAAGTGACTATGCATAGATAATAACAGAGAGTAGCAGCAGCATAGAAGGGGGGGGGGGGGGCAGTGTAAATAGTCTGGGTAGCCATTTGATTAGCTGTTCAGGAGTCTTATGGCTTGGGGGTAGAAGCTGTTTAGAAGCCTCTTGGACCTAGACTTGGCGCTCCAGTACCGCTTGCCGTGCGGTAGCAGAGAGAACAGTCTATGACTAGGGTGGCTGGAGTCTTGGTATAGAGGTCCTGGATGGCAGGAAGCTTGGCCCCGGTGATGTACTGGGTCCGTACTCACCACGCTCTGTAGTGCCTTGCGGTCGGAGGCCGAGCAGTTGCCATACCAGGCAGTGATGCAACCCGTCAGGATGCTCTCGATGGTGCAGCTGTAAAGCCTTTTGAGGATCTGAGGACCCATGCCAAATCTTTTCAGTCTCCTGAGGGGGAATAGGTTTTGTCGTGCCCTCTTCACGACTGTCTTTGTGTGCTTGGGCCATCTTAGTTTGTTGGTGATTTGGACATTAAGGAACTTGAAGCTCTCAAACTGCTCCACTACAGCCCCATCGATGAGAATGGCGGCGTGCTCGGTCCTCCTTTTCCTGTAGTTCACAATCATCTCCTTTGTCTTGATCACGTTGAGGGAGAGGTTGTTATTCTTGCACCACACGGTCAGGTCTCTGACCTCCTCCCTATAGGCTGTCTTATCATTGGTCAGTGATCAGGCCTACCACTGTTGTGTCATCAGCAAACTTAATGATGGGGTTGGAGTCGTGCCTGGCCCGTGCAGTCATGAGTGAACAGGGAGTACAGGAAGGGACTGAGCACACACCCCTGAGGGGCCCCCGTGTTGAGGTACAGCGTGACGGAAGTGTTGTTACCTACCCTTACCACCTGGGGGCAGGCCAGGATCCAGTTGCAGAGGGAGGTGTTTAATCCCAGGGTCCTTAGCTTAGTGATGAGCTTTGAGGGCACTATGGTGTTGAACACTGAGCTGTAGTCAATGAATAGCATTCTCACATAGGTGTTCATTTTGTCCAGGTGGGAAAGGGAAGTGTGGAGTGCAATAGAGATTGCATCATCTGTGGATCTGTGGATCTGGTATGCAAATTGTAGTGGGTCTAGTGTTTCTGGGATAATGGTGTTGATGTGAGCCATGACCAGCCTTTCGAAGCATTTCATGGCTACAGACGTGGGTGCTACCGGTCTGTAGTCATTTAGGCAGGTTACCTTAGTGTTCTTGGGTACAGGGACTATGGTGGTCTGCTTGAAACATGTTGGTATTAAAGACTCAGACAGGGAGAGGTTGAAAATGTCAGTGAAGACACTTGCCAGTTGGTCAGCACATGCTCGGAGTACACATCCTGGTAATCCATCTGGCCCAGTGACCTTATGAATGTTGACCTGTTTAAAGGTCTTACTCACATCGGCTACGGAGAGCGTGATCACACAGTCATCCAGAACAGCTGGTGCTCTCATGCATGTTTCAGTGTTACTTGCCTCGAAGCGAGCAAAGAAGTTATTTAGCTCGTCTGGTAGGCTCGTGTCACTGGGCAGATCTCGGCTGTTCTTCCCTTTGTAGTCTGTAATAGCTGCAAGCCCTGCCACATCTGACGAGCGTCAGAGCCAGTGTAGTACGATTCAATCTTAGTCCTGTATTGATGCGTTGCCTGTTTGATGGTTCGTCGAAGGGCTTAGCGGGATTTCTTATAAGCTTCCGGGTTAGAGTCCCGCTCCTTGAAAGCGGCAGCTTTACCCTTTAGCTCAGTGCGAATGTTGCCTGTAATCCATGGCTTCTGGTTGGGATATGTACACTACCGTTCAAAAGTTTGGGGTCACCTAGAAATGTCCTTGTTTTTGGAAGAATTGTTTGTCCATTAAAATAACATCAAATCGATCAGAAATACAGTGTAGACATTGTAATGTTGTAAATTACTATTGTTGCTGGAAACGGCAAATTATTTTTATGGAATATCTACATAGGCGTACAGAGGCCCATTATCAGCAACCATCACTCCTGTGTTCCAATGGCAAAACTGTTGTGCTTATTAAAGAAGCAATAACACTGGCCTTCTTTAGACTAGTTGAGTATCTGGAGCGTCAGCATTTGTGGGTTCGATTAGAGGCTCAAAATGGCCCAAACCATGAACTTTCTTCTGAAACTCGTCAGTCTATTTTTGTTCTGAGAAATTAAGGCTATTACATGCAAGAAATTGCCAGGAAACTGAAGATCTCGTACAACGCTGTGTACCACTCCCTTCAAAGGACTGCGCAAACTGGCTCTAACCAGAATAGAAAGAGGAGTGAGAGGCCCTGGTGCACAACTGAGCAAGAGGACAAGTACATTAGAGTATCTAGTTTGAGAAACAAACGCCTCACAAGTCCTCAACTGGCAGCTTAATTAAATAGTACCTGCAAAACACCAGTCTCAACGTCAACAGTGAAGAGGTGACTCCGGGATGCTGGCCTTCTAGGCAGAGTTGCAAAGAAAAAGCCATATCTCAGACTTGCCAATAAAAGAAAAGATTAAGATGGGCAAAGAACACAGACACTGGACAGAGGAACTCTGCCTAGAAGGCCAGCATCCCGGAGTCGCCTCCTCACTGTTGATGTTGAGACTGGTGTTTTGCGGGTACTATTTAATGAGTTGGCTGAACGCCATGACCAGGCATTGGACAGTTTGCTGAAGCAATTCCTCAGTTTGTCTGGGAGGCAGCCTACCACGGTGGTAACCCCACAGCCGCTCAGAAACCCAGCTGCTAGCAGCGCCGTCTCATCGATCCCTCCACCTTCTCGGGAGCACCGTTTACCTTCCTCCGGAACGCTTCAATGGAGAGTAGAGCATCTGTCGGGCGTTTCTTCTAGCTCAGTGTGCCCTCATTTTCGAGCTTCAGCCCTCCTCTTTCCCCTCAGGCTATCTTGGAGCGATCCATCTCATCACGTGGATGTCCGGGAGGGCTCTCACGTGAGCTACTGCTGTATGGGAAGCAGCCGGCCATATGCGTTAGTCTGGAGGGATTCGTGGGATAAGTGAAGGTTTTTTACACCCCGTTCTCCGGGAGAGAAGCTGCTCGGAAGCTAATTCAGCTTCGGCAGGACTCCTGTAGTGTGGCCGACTGTGGTGGATTTTCGAAAGTTGGCAGCGGAGAGTGCTTGGAACCAGGAAGCACTGTTAGATATGTTCCTGCTAGGCGTCTCGGAGGAGGCTTGCTGCTCGGGAGTTACCTACGGATCTCGATTCCCTCATCGCTTTGACCATCCGAATTGATGGGGGCGACTTCGCTCACACGTCCAGGGATTCCACTTTGCATCCGAGTCATCCCGGAAGTCCCCGACGATCCCGTTGCCAAGAGAACCCGAGGCTTCCTGACCTTCCCCGAGAGTCGCCGAAGACGGCTGAGTCAACGGTTCCCGAGCCTATGCAACTAGGTAGAGCTGGGCTATTTCCAGCGGAACGGCAATACAGGATTGACACAAAGAGTTGTCTGTATTGCGGGACTCTTGGTAATTTTGTGTCCTCTTGTCCTTTAAAGAGATCAGGCTCACTGGTAGGAGTGAGTACTCCTGCTTCTCTTGCTCGCACCCCTGTCCATGCCATTCTGCTGTGGGGAAACCAGTCTAAATCTTTTCGGGTCCTCATTGACTCTGGGACCGATGAGAGTGTTTTGGATGCTACCCTGGCTTCTGAGCTGAACATCCCCTCTCAGCCTCTCTCCACTCTCATGGATGTTAGAGCACTGGACGGGCGGTCTATAGGCCGGGTCACTCATATCACCACTCCCATCAACCTACGGGTGCCATCGCTCCACCATCCCCTTTCTGGGTGTACATCATCTCAGCTGGGAGTGTCCAGATGGATCCTGGGATGTGAGGCCTGTGGTGGATTGCCCCAGCCTTCGTCCAGGGCGCAGCTGGAACGTTTCCTGGGGTTCGCCAACTTCTATCCTTGCTTCATCCGGGGATACAGCACCATGGCTTCCCCCCTGTAAGCACTCACCTCTCCCAAGGTCCTGTTCACGAGGTCCCCTGCTGCGGACCGGGCATTCCGGGATGTCAAACACCGCTTCACCACTGCTCCCATCCTGGTTCATCCTGACCCCTCCCGTCAGTTTGTGGTGGAGGCCGATGGAGTTGGAGGAATGGAGGCACTGGCTTGAAGGGGCGCAACACTCGTTTATCGTATAGACCGACCACAAAAATCTTGAGTATCTCCGCACCGCCAAACGTCTCAACTCCAGGCAAGCTTGATGGGCCCTGCTGTTCACACGGTTCAACTTCTCCCTCTCCTATCGTCCGGGATCCAAGAATGTCAAGCCGGATGCACTGTCGTGCCATTATGGCACAGTGGTCCCAGCCGAACCTCGGGGGGGGGTGTTAAACCGGGTGTTAGTGCCTGACACAGTCCGCTCCGCAGTCCTGGAGTGGGCCCACTCCTCTAGACTGGCCTGCCACCCGGGCTCCCACCGGACCCTGGCTTTTGTGCGACGACGCTTTTGGTGGCCAACCTTGGTCCCTGACGTCTCTGTATTCGTTGCCACTTGCACAGTGTGTGCACAAAACAAGACTCCTCGACAAGCTCCTGCTGGTCTCCTCCAACCTCTGCCTGTCCCTCCCCGTCCCTGGTCCCACATCTCCCAGGACACTGTCACGGGTCTTCCCCCATCTGATGGCAACTCCGCCATCCTGACTGTGGTGGATCTGTTTTCCAAGGCCGCCCACTTCATTCCTCTCCCCAAACAACCATCTGCCAAGGAGACGGCCCAGCTCAGGGTGCAGCACGTCCGCCTGCTCCATGGACTGCCGGTCGACATGGTCTCTGACCGGGGCCCTCAGTTCTCTTCTCGGTTCTGGAAGGCATTCTGCACCCTCATTGGGTTGTCGGCCAGCCTGTCCTCCGGATTCCACCCCCAGTCCAATGGCCAGTCGGAGCGAGCCAACCAGGATCTGGAGACTACTCTTCGCTGCCTGGTCTCTGCCAACCCTACCACCTGGAGTTAGCAACTGGTATGGGTTGAGTACGCCCGCAACACCCTTCCCTGCTCTGCCACGGGCCTGTTTCCTTTTGAGTATTCCCTGGGGTATCAGCCCCCGCTCTTCCCTGAGCAGGAATTCCTTCTGCCCAGATGTTTGTCTGCCATTGTCGTCGTACCTGGAGGAGAGCCCGGTCGGCCCTCCTCAAGACCACATCCAGGTATCGACGACAAGCGGATTGCCATCAGACCCCGGCTCCCCAGTATCGTTTCGGGCAGAAGGTATGGCTCTCCGCCCGGGACCTGCCCCTCCGGGTGGAGTCCCGTAAACTTTCCCCCGTTTCAAGCCCGTTCCCCATCTCTTTTTGCCCCACTGCTGTTCGTCTTCTGTTACCCCGTACCCTCCGTATTCACCCTACTTTCCATGTGTCTAGGATTAAGCCCGTGTCTCACAGCCCTTTGTCTTCTGTTTCCAGGCCCACCTCTCCTCCCCGTGTCATCGATGGCTATCCGGCATACACGGTGAGACGCCTCCTGAGTGTTCGACCACGGGGCAGGGGTTTCCAGTACCTGGTTGACTGGGAGGGTTATGGCCTGGAGGAGAGGTGCTGGGTCCCTGCTAAAAACATCCTGGACCCGGCCCTCATCAACAACTTTCACCACCGGCACCCCAGTCAACCAGGTATGCACCCAGGTAGGACACCAGGTGGCGCCCCTGGAGGGGGGGGGGGGGGGTACTGTCATGCCCTGATCTGTTTCACCTGTCCTTGTGATTGTCTACACCCCCCTCCAGGTGTCTCCCATTTTCACCATTATCCCGTGTATTTATACCTGTGTTGTTTGTCTGTTGCCAGTTCGTCTGGTTTGTCAAGTCAACCAGCATTTTTGTATCAGCTCCTGCTTTTCCCCAGTCTCTCTTTTCTCGTCCTCCTGGTTTTTGACCCTTGCCTGTCCTGACCCTGAGCCCACCCTTCTGACCACTCTGCTTGCCCCTGAGCTTGCCTGCCGTCCTGTACCTTTGCATCACGTATCTTGATTATCGACCTCTGTCTGACCTTACCCTGAGCCTGCCTGCCGTCTTGTACCTTTGCTCCTGTTGCTGTAATAAACATTGTTACTTTGAGACTGTCTGCATCTGGGTCTTAACTTATCCTGATACTAAAGTGTTCTGGTGAAAGTAGTACTTGAAGTCTGAATGAATAAAGCGGAAAAGAGGAGCGAGAAAGGTGTGAAAGATGGAGACCGGGGTAGAGAGGTGGATGTGAAAGATGGAGACCAGGATAGAGAGGTGGATGTGAAAGATGGAGACCAGGATAGAGAAGTGGATGTGAAAGATGGAGACCAGGATAGAGAGCTGGATGTGAAAGATGGAGTGAGGGTAGAGAGGTGGATGTGAAAGATGGAGACCAGGATAGAGAGGTGGATGTGAAAGATGGAGACAGGGTAGAGAGATGGATGTGAAAGATGGAGACAGAGTAGAGAGGTGGATGTGAAAGATGGAGACCAGGATAGAGAGATGGATGTGAAAGATGGAGACCAGGATAGAGAGGTGGATGTGAAAGATGGAGACCAGGATAGAGAGGTGGATGTGAAAGATGGAGACCGGGATAGAGAGGTGGATGTGAAAGATGGAGACCGGGATAGAGAGGTGGATGTGAAAGATGGAGACCGGGGTAGAGAGGTGGATGTGAAAGATGGAGACCGGGGTAGAGAGGTGGATGTGAAAGATGGAGACCGGGATAGAGAGGTGGATGTGAAAGATGGAGACCGGGGTAGAGAGGTGGATGTGAAAGATGGAGACCAGGATAGAGAGGTGGATGTGAAAGATGGAGACCGGGGTAGAGAGGTGGATGTGAAAGATGGAGACCGGGGTAGAGAGGTGGATGTGAAAGATGGAGACCGGGATAGAGGGGTGGATGTGAAAGATGGAGTGAGGGTAGAGAGGTGGATGTGGAAGATGGAGACCAGGGTAGAGTGATGGAGTAAAAACTTTGCACTCGTCTTTTGCTACTAGCTATAATTATACTGCTAACTTCTTTAATGAGGAAAAGTGTACTTACTATGACTGATATGTGGTTGTCTCAATTAGCTATCTTAAGATGAATGCACTAACTAAGTCGCCGTGGATAAGAGTGTCTGCTGAATTACTCAAATGGGAAGGAGTGGAGGAGAGAGGCATGTAAAAACAGAAATTGAGGAATGACGCAAAAATGAGGCGAGATAATGACGATGGAAGAGGTTGGAATCACACTCAAGAAACTGTGTTGGATAGGATGGCAACAAGCTCTCTGAGTGGAGTGCATAATGAATTCCATTAGAATATGTATGTGCGCGCGTGTGTGTGTATGTTCATTTGTGTGAGAGAGTGAGAGAAAATTAGTTCTCTGCTTCCAGGCGATATAGAAGGAAAGATCCTCTCAGAGTACATGCTCAGCCCAGACAGACCTCTATGCTATTTAGCAATAATGTGCAACATAAGTACATTAGAGCTTTAATAGTTCTCAAATTCCACATTCCCCTCAAATCCGAATTTTCCAGATTTACACAAATCCTATATGTGGGACATGAATCTGTCAGGAATGGCACCATGTTTTATTCAATTGGATTTATGTAATTAATACGAAAGGCTTGTTTGTCATCGTCCCTGATCTTGATTGTTGTTGGAGCTGTTGGAGAGGTCAAGGCAGTGGTTTGTGTTGGGAGGGAGCATTTACAGGCAAACACATGCCACATGCACTCTTAAAATCAATGAATAAATATAGCCCTACATGCTTAACAAGTCAGGAATGACACGCTGCATTTACAGGCAAAGACAGACACATAAACATAAAACAGGTAAAATGCATACGTAACAACACAGGGGACATGAAACTCAGACAGAGTTGTAAACAAAAATAGACAGAGAGATAGAGAGAGGAGGGGGGTATCAGCGATAGAGAAAGAGTAAGAAAGACGAGAGTGGTGTCTGGGGTGGGATGATGAAAGCCTCTGGCTCTGCTCCATCACTGACGAAAGCTGCTCAGCCCCTCAGTTGCCATGGAGACCTGCAGGAGCAGCCAGAGAAAAAGAGGGGATAGGGAGATGGGAGGGGCATGTGAGGGCGAAATAGAGGAGAAAGAGCTGGAGGGGAGAGATAGGCAAAGGGAGGGATAGAGAGAGGAGAGAGAAACATACTGCAAGCAATTGAAGCACAGCCAGTCTGCAGAGACGGGAAAAAGCGTAAGGTACGAGAAAATAATGGTAAATGTTCAGTTAGCTATAGGTGGGTGAGAGAAATAGAGCACGAAATAGGAAGATAACAACAGACAGGAATATAGAGATTCAAAATGGATGTACAGTCGGAGAGTAGCGAACCCTCGCCATGCGAGCCCCAGCCTCCTGGAAAAATCAGAAAAGCCTTCAAGCTGTTTGGGAAGCGCAAGCCAGGCAGCATCTTCTCCATACGTGGCAAAGGCGAGGGGAACAACAAGTCACCTATCACCAGGAGCAAGACAGTGGACGGATTAACGGAGTCCGTGGCAGCAGAGTCGGAGCTGGAGAAGGACAAGGAGCCGGAGAAGGAGCAGGAACCAGAGGTGAGTCAGAGAGAGGAGCAGGAACCAGAGGAGGAGCCCCTGGGTGATAATGGAAATCCCTCCATCCCTTCTGCCGACCTTCCCTCCATCTCCTCCATGACCTCCGCCAAATCCCTTAGCTTCCTGATGAAGCTGCAGCGCAGCCGACAAGGAGGAGTAGATCGGAGGTTCCGTACAGAGTCTCAGCCAACAATACGCCAGCGTCGGGGCTTGAAAGGGATCTTCGGCAGTATGGGATGGAACCAGCGAGAGGAGGCCAGCGACGAGGCCGATACCCCTCCGAGCCCTCTCCTCATGTCGTCCTGTACAAACAGCATGGAGATCATCAAGGAGGACATGACTTTGACCCCCAGACCTGCGCCTCACAGCCTGGATGTCCCAGAACCTGAGTCTGGACAAGAGTCCCCTGTTTCATCCAAGAGCCCCACAGTGCAGGAGAGCTCAGCCTCTGTCCCACCAGAGACAACGGCTCTCTCAGCGGCTACATACAATGTCACTGGATCTAATGAGGATGTAGCGTCGCCTCTGCCCACCACTGAACCACCACTGTTGGATCCTGCTGTGGATCGTCTGAGGTCGCTGCTTGCAGACATCTCCTCTCTGATAAGCTTCGACTCGCTGACCGGATGTGGAGACATCACTGCTGAAGTGGAGGCAGAGTGGGGCAAAGCCAGCACCACTGTCGGAACCGGACCTGGGACCAAGGGAGCTGTGGCTGGAGAGAGAACCTCAACTACTCTTTCAGCCAAATCCGCCCCTTCCCCTATACCAACCCCTGCTCCTACTGCTACTTATTCATCTAGTACAACCCCTATCCCAATGCTTACCCCTTCCTCTGCCCCTACTACCAAACCTACCTCCACTTTTACCCCTACAACCAAACCTGAACCTACCAGCTGGTCAATAAAACCTGAACCTAACCCTATTGTGACAACCAAACTCTCAACTATGTCCACAACTATCACTAGCCCTACCACCAAATCAAGCCCCACCCCTTTAACAAAACCCTCCCCTCCACCAACAACAAAATCCACCCCAAGCCCTGACCCTATTGGCATCACTGCTACCTCTACTTTCAAACCTGCTCCAGTGGTAACCTCATCCCCACCTCCTGCTCCAGTTGTAACGTCATCCCCACCTCCTGCTCCAATGGTAACCTCACCCCCACCTCCAGCCCCTGTAGTAACCTCATCCCCACCTCCTGCTCCAGTGGTAACCTCATCCCCACCTCCAGCCCCTATAGTAACCTCATCCCCACCTCCTGCTCCAGTGGTAACCTCATCCCCACCTCCTGCTCCAGTAGTAACCTCATCCCCACCTGCTCCAGTAGTAACCTCATCCCCACCTGCTCCAGTAGTAACCTCATCCCCACCTGCTCCAGTAGTAACCTCATCCAAGCCAGCTCCTGTAACCATCCCAGCCACTTTTACCTCTACCCCACCACCCAAAATGAACTCTGCCCCATGTCTGGATTCCATTACCGCACCTCCTTCCTTAACATCCTTTTATCCTATGGCTGTCCTGAGCTCAGCATTTAAAATTCCCTTTATCCCGGTTCCAGTGCCAGCCTCAGTCACTAGCCCTGCCCCTGTACAAACCCCCTCTTCAATTCTAGCGGACTCAAAGGCTCTCCCTGCCCCTACTCCAACACCAATCCCTATGTCTAAGACTCCTCCTTTCCCTACCCCTGCCCCTACCACAACTCCAGTCCCTATGTCTAAGACAACCCCTGTCTCTGCCCCTGCCCCAGTCCCTTCCTCTATGCCCTCTCCTGTTCTCACCCCTCTCCCTCTGCAGGGTACACCCCTTGCCTCTGCTCAGGTGAAGGGTTGTGAGCGTAGGGCCTCTCTGAATAGAGGAGAGGACATGACGAGTCCAAACGGCATGGATGTGCGGGGTGCCTGGAAAAATTCATCCAAGAGAGAAGAGAAACGTCATGTTACACAGAATGAGATACACATGGCCCCCCAGGGCCCCCCCACAGAGAAGAAGACGCGCCCAATGAGGGCAGCAGGGCTCAGTAAGATCCCTGTCTGCGGTGGAGGCAGGACGGGCAAGTTGCCACTCCGTGAGAGTCAGCCCACTGACCACAAGGGGTGCTGGGACCCACCTATTACAGGGCTGGAAGAGGGGAATCAACCCCCTAGCTTACGGCACGGAGTCAGCAAGGACACAATTAGTAACTCCTCTGCTGAAGCCGAAGTTGAGGCCAGCCTGTCCCCTGTAAAACATAGCCCGGAGGAGAGTCGCCAGCTCCGGCAACCCACAGTCTACAGGGGTATACCACGTGACTCCAAGATACCTGTCAAGCTGGGAGTCCAGTGCAATATCCCTGTCCCCCAAGGAGCTAAGGATCTCCCGCGCTCCAAGATACCTTTGTCCAAGGTTCCTGTCCGCAGGATTGGCAATAAGCTCACAGCCACCACAGCTGCCAGCAATCAAATCAGAAAATAATGCTAAGAGACTGCTTCAAACATAAACATCCAAATGGTTGCTTTCACTCAAAATCATTATTTTAACATTATCACATGGGCACCCTTTGCCCTGTATATTTACAAGGACAGTCCAATAACTGTTTTGCTCTGGTTCATCTTCATCACTTTCTCAAATGGCTCTCTATCCCACATCGCTGTAGTCTCTTTACTTATCCACACCAACAACAGCTTCAGAGCAACACTAACATGGAGGCTGAAGAACAACAACACATCTCCCCTGGGAACCGGAGTAATGACCATGGCTCCCTTGTATTGTGCCAACTTGACAGATGCATTCAGCCAAGGTTCAGGGCTAATCTCAAACTGGGATAAAATGGTGGTTGAGGACGACAGTCACAACAACGTTTCTTTGGGATGTATCATTAAAGGGGACACGGTACGGTAGCATACCAAGGTCAGAAGCAACAACACATGGAAGAGAGAGACATTCTTAAGGGTGCTTTTTTCCTACTGACTATCAGAGTGAAAAATCTACTTTTTCTACAATACTTTTTATCTTTTGTTACTCCCTCTTTTTGAATAACTGTCTAAAAATCCTGTTTTATTTTTCTTTTGATAAGTGATACTGTAGCCCTTCGTGCCAAGAGAGGGTCCACACCTCTGACGAAACGCAACAAACAAACCAGTATCCTGTAACATCTCTGGATGTACGGCAATATGAGCCAGACGACTCTTCCTACTTTTCTCCATGTTTTTTATTTACATTGTGTGGAACCGTACAGACCCTGCCTAGCTGCCTGCTCATAAATAACAATCAATCACACTGTGTACTTTGGGAAAGACTGTTGATCTGGATGGAGTTCATTATGGATGGGACGGCCCCTATGGAAGGTTTGGACAGGGGGTAAGCCTGTATAACGGACCCTGTGAAGTTTGAGTTACACTGAGTAGATGCTGAATGCTTCAGATTTTGGAAGGGTGCATCCCTTTACCAATTCCACCAATATATACCTATTCCCCAGGTCGTTGCTGTAAATGATCATGTTTTCTCAGTCAAATTACCTGGTAAAATAAGTATAAATAAAAAAAAAGCGGTAGTCATGCTCAGATGAGGACAATATTTGTGTTTATACATGATCTATGTTTCCTATTTAATCAATAAAACAATGTGAGTACACTGTACGTAAGTCACCTTAAAATGACCCTAGATATCTCTGAGTGTGATGTCAAGGATCCATTTCACAACTGCTGTTTTCAGTAACGTGTGACTATGATGCAGTATTTGTAGAACAACAGCACAGCGTCTGAAGCAGCTTCATCTGAATAGATAGCGTAGGGATATGCACACACACGATGCAGTTATCTGATGGAGATAAATGTCAGCTTTATTTTAACAGATGGCATAAGGATTTGCATACACACTCTTCGACCCACCGTGTCTATCTGTCACATTACATACCTAAGGAATTGCTATGCCTATCTTAAGCTGAGATAAATGACACATTGTGTAACTTCATTTCATGTGCGGGTGCATCTTAGGATCTAGAGGCAGCATGGAGGGATACGTCAATGTGGGTCCTGAGGATGTAGAGGCAGCATGGAGGGATACGTCAATGTGGGTCCTGAGGATGTAGAGGCAGCATGGAGGGATACATCAATGTGGGTCCTGAGGATGTAGAGGCAGCATGGAGGGATACGTCAATGTGGGTCCTGAGGATGTAGAGGCAGCATGGAGGGATACGTCAATGTGGGTCCTGAGGATGTAGAGGCAGCATGGAGGGATACGTCAATGTGGGTCCTGAGGATGTAGAGGCAGCATGGAGGGATACGTCAATGTGGGTCCTGAGGATGTAGAGGCAGCATGGAGGGATACGTCAATGTGGGTCCTGAGGATGTAGAGGCAGCATGGAGGGATACGTCAATGTGGGTCCTGAGGATCAATAGTATGTGCATGTTCATACAGTATGCATGAGTAAGAGACAGTATCAGCAGTGAGGGTAGGGCTCAATGGCGTGGTGACAAACCATTCCATCCCAAAACAGTCTGCAGTGACATTATGTTAGGCCTGACACCATTAGAACAGAGGAGGGGAGGGACGAAGAGAGGACAGCATGGGAAAGAGGCAGTCTTCCGGTCCTTTAACTAACCTCCTGGCCCGCTACCATATCCTGTAGGCATTATAATGATGACTGTGCACCGGGATGGTCCAATCTCGGTAGAGCAGCGTTCTGCCATGCTCCAAACCCACTGACCTGGCGATCGGCGGCTAGTCGTTTAGCAAAAGGAGAGAGAAATAAAGGATGGATATTTAAGCAATAAGGCCGGAGAGGGTGTGGTATTTGGCCAATATACCACGGCTAAGGGCTGTTCTTAGGCATGACGCAGCCCTTAGCTGTGGTATATTGGCAAAATTTACCACAAACCCCTGAGGTGCCTTATTGCTATTATAAACTGATTGCCAACGTAATTAGAGCAGTAAAAATAAATGTTTTGTCATACCCGCGGCTGTCAGCGAATCAGCATTCACGGCTCGAACCACCCAGTTTATAATTATAGATGAAGCGCAAGGCAAGCTGCACAAACACAGCTCTGTTCACTAAGTGAAGCCAGAGACCCTGAGCAGAGAAGAGAGCAGTTGCCGTTTCACAGGAAAAGCATGAGATACTGAATTAGACATCAGGACTGTGAAAACATCTCTCCCTGCTAAAATAGAACAATATCCTCCCCAGGCTCTATCTATCTACGAGGCAAGCAGGACATGAGAAAGGCTGGGTGGGACAGAATTAGGTGTAAGTAACATTTGTTTCAAAGGATCGAGTGGAGTTGTTCTGGATAATATGAAGTGGAGTATGCGATAGATAGGAACATGGAATGTCTACACTGGCAGATTGTTTGGTAGCGAGATGGTGTAAGGCAGAAAGAAGTTGCCTGTAGAGTGTTAGCTAGGTCGAGCAGGGAGGTCAGAGGTCAGCCACAGAGACAATAAAGGCATTCATGACAGATAATTATGGATTTTCACTGGAAATGTCGATGATGGGGGCAAAGAAAAATCTGGGATTATAATGAGCACAGATCAATTTGAGTCTCTGTAGTTTGAGTTTCTTTAATTTGAGTCTCTGTAGTTTGAGTCTCTGTAGTAGTGTTTCTCTCTCTCTTCAGTCACTGTATGTATACATGACAATGGGACAGATGGAAGCCATTGCCAAAGGTGAGAGAGGGTTTACAATGTCAGTGATAAGCTCATTATGCATGTATTATAAGGCCTCCTGAAATTGGAGATGAAATTTTCCATGAGAATACGGTGCATACGTCTCTATCCGAGCACATACATGTAAACAATGCACTGAACGATAACCTTTGTTGCCTGCTATTTACCATAGTTTTACTGTCACGTTGCTTAAATGTTGAATACTATGATGATAAACTATGTATTTTAGTATGGTATAAGACATGCTGATTCTGTCAGGCTGTACAGGAACATAAAGCTGACTCTTTACATTCTTAACCAGCTAGTCAATGTAGTTCTACCAACCACCCTCCTGCCCCAGATGTTACACAATGTACCCCCCACAATGCACTTGGGCAATTCAAAGTACAGTGTGTATGTGTGTGCTCGTCTGCGTCTGCCTCAAGAGAAAGGATGTACTCCTTTTGAAGCTAATTTAGCATGCTTAATTTCCAGTATCTCCATGCCAACCCCACTAGGTCAACCAATGAAAGGGCTGTGAGAGTAGGGAGGAGTGGTCTAGATGTACAGTACCCGTCAAAAGTTTGGACACACGTACTCATTCCAGGGTTTTTCTTTATTTGGACTATTTTCTACATTGTAGAATAATAGTGAAAACATCAACACTATGAAATAACACATATGGAATCATGTGTAACCAAAACAAGTGTTAAACAGATTCAATATTTTGAGATTTGAGCTTCACCTGGAATGCTTTTCCAACAGTCTTGAAGGAGTTCCCACATATGCTGAGCGCTTATTGGCTGCTTTTCCTTCACTCTGCGGTCCGACTCATTCCAAACCATCTCAATTGGGTTCAGGTCAGGTGATTGTGGAGGCCAGGTCATCTGATGCAGCACTCCATCACTCTCCTTGGTCAAATAGCCCTTACACAGCCTGGAGGTGTGTTTTGGGTCATTGTCCTGTTGAAAAACAAATGATAGTCGCAATAAGCGCAAACCAGATGGGATGGCGTATCGCTGAAGGATGCTGTGGTAGCCATGCTGGTTAAGCGTGCCTTGAATTCTAAATAAAATAAAATATATTTTGATTTGATTAACACTTTTTTGGTTATTACGTATTTCCATATGTGTTATTTCAAAGTTTTGATGTCTCAATAATATTATACAATGTAGAAACTAGTAAAAGTAAAGAAAAACCCTTGAATGAGTAGGTGTGTCCAAACTTTTGACAGGTACTGTATGTATAAGGGCCCCAATGTGTGAACACACAAATAGGATGATATCTGTAATAATATGTATCATACCATGCTTGGATGTATAATTCTAAATATTACCTCATTCACTCATGATTTGCATAATGGTATCATAAGTGTACCTGCAAATTTGAAATAATCTATTTTAATGTGGTTCTTATGTTGTTATGAAATGTAAAACATGGATATTGCCTCTTAATCCAGTTTGTGCTGTGAAGAAACACAGAGTTAGTCTGGTGTTGTATCTGTCTGGGCACCTTCTGCAGGCAGCACCCCCCCCCCCCTTCATCTCCACCAAAACACACACAAGTGTGAAAAAAGCAACCAATTATTCTCTAATGTATCATCTGTATGTGGTTAATTAAAAGAAAAGAAATTGGCTAATTAGTGTGCACCAGATGGATACTCTGAGCCATGTAGGAGTTTGCAAATTAGGTCACTAGTTCACAAGTGAAGACAGTTAGCTAGTGTAAAGGCAGCAGAACACTTTGCATTTCATATAACACCTTAATAACTAACTGGCTACACTACAATCTATAAAATACAACAAAACATGATTATGGTCCATACATGTTGAAAATTTTCACTGTTACAATATTTGAATAAAAAACATGAGCTGGCACAACACCCAGAAAAATTATTTTATGTGGAGGTGCTGACTAACGGCGAATAAACTATAAACTATAAAAATAAGGAGAGTTGCACACACCATCTATCAACTCCCAGTCGTTTATTGGGTAAATCACCAATGTCTCGGAATCACTCTGCCTGCTTCAGGGTGACGTCAAGAATGCTTGAACCAGGTTATTTAGACAAACAGTGCAATTAGTGCAACCAATAATTATTAAGTTAATTAGAATCAATTGAGTGAAACTGTCAAAAAATAATAGTTCATGGCATATTAAATATATTAGGCTATTGTTATCATATGGAAACATAATTGAATATTGTACATAATATTAGCATCAACATACATTATTGTTGAATTCAATTTCACATATTTAATTGTCTCCTAGTTCATTTCATATTTGTTGGTTCAACCTGAATGCATAATAAGCATCATCAACAGGGGGAACATATTAGGTGTACGCTAATAACCTGTAGAAAGAATATATAAATGTATAAGATTTGTTCATAAAAGAGAGAATTGTTCAAAGTCAATATTCAGACCACTAGGGGTCAATGTTTTTAGATAGGATATCCAGTAAGCCTCCCTTTGTAGCAGTTGGATCTCAAAGTTACTTCCTCTCCTTGTTAGAGCAACACGCTCAATACAATATTTGACAAAATATTTAGGACTGAAGTATAAATAGTGGAATAACAATAGTAAAATGAAACAAATTAGTAAACATATATGATTTATTCTTACATTTGTTTAAAAAACATGCAGGATTAACAATAACACTGTTCATATAAAAATACAAAACATATATTTTAAATGCATCAAAAAAGTGTTGCAGATATGTTGAATTCTTTCCTTGGTAACTTATACATGGATAATACCTGAAAAGTGTGCCCGTATTGTGTAGTCACACAGACTGAGCACATAGGGGATCCTCCTTTAAAAGACAACTGGTCACAGAGAGCTTGTCAGTCACCTCTTCATAACACTGTGAAAGATTCCCTGTGAGCTAACCTGCTGTCACCTCCGCAACACTGTCAGAGAAGTCCCTTTGGTCTCGTGTGCACTCCCGCAGTCACCTCATTGACAGTCAGCGACCTTGCTACTACATTCTACCTGTGAGTTCATGGTGAATGAGGGAGCCATTTCAGTATCATTACATCTTACAATTATCATAACTTTTTTTTATCACAGTCATAATTACAAATATATCAGCTAAGATACCTGGGTCAAATAAGTAGAATCGCATTTTCTTTTTTCCATGACTTCATATACAGTGGGGAGAACAAGTATTTGATACACTGAAAATTTTGCAGGTTTTCCTACTTACAAAGCATGTAGAGGTCTGTAATTTTTATCATAGGTACACTTCAACTGTGAGAGAAGGAATCTAAAACAAAAATCCAGAAAATCACATTGTATGATTTTTAAGTAATTCATTTGCATTTTATTGCATGACATAAGTATTTGATACATCAGAAAAGCAGAACTGAATATTTGGTACAGAAACCTTAGTTTGCAATTACAGAGATCATACGTTTCCTGTAGTTCTTGACCAGGTTTGCACACACTGCAGCAGGGATTTTGGCCCACTCCTCCATACAGACCTTCTCCAGATCCTTCAGGTTTCGGGGCTGTCGCTGGGCAATACGGACTTTCGGCTCCCTCCAAAGATTTTCTATTGGGTTCAGGTCTGGAGACTGGCTAGGCCACTCCAGGACCTTGAGATGCTTCTTACGGAGCCACTCCTTAGTTGCCCTGGCTGTGTGTTTCGGGTCGTTGTCATGCTGGAAGACCCAGCCACGACCCATCTTCAATGCTCTTACTGAGGGAAGGAGGTTGTTGGTCAAGATCTCGCGATACATGGCCCCATCCATCCTCCCCTCAATACGGTGCAGTCGTCCTGTCCCCTTTGCAGAAAAGCATCCCCAAAGAATGATGTTTCCACCTCCATGCTTCACGGTTGGGATGGTGTTCTTGGGGTTGTACTCATCCTTCTATTCCTCCAAACACGGCGAGTGGAGTTTAGAGCAAAAAGCTCTATTTTTGTCTCATCAGACCACATGACCTTCTCCCATTCCTCCTCTGGATCATCCAGATGGTCATTGGCAAACTTCAGACGGGCCTGGACATGCGCTGGCTTGAGCAGGGGGACCTTGCGTGCGATGCAGGATTTTAATCCATGACGGCGTAGTGTGTTACTAATGGTTTTCTTTGAGACTGTGGTCCCAGCTCTCTTCAGGTCATTGACCAGGTCCTGCCGTGTAGTTCTGGGCTGATCCCTCACATTCCTCATGATCATTGATGCCCCACGAGGTGAGATCTTGCATGGAGCCCCAGACCGAGGGTGATTGACCGTCATCTTGAACTTCTTCCATTTTCTAATAATTGTGCCAACAGTTGTTGCCTTCTCACCAAGCTGCTTGGCTATTGTCCTGTAGCCCATCCCAGCCTTGTACAGGTCTACAATTTATCCCTGATGTCCTTACACAGCTCTCTGGTCTTGGCCATTGTGGAGAGGTTGGAGTCTGTTTGATTGAGTGTGTGGACAGGTGTCTTTTATACAGGTAACGAGTTCAAACAGGTGCAGTTAATACAGGTAATGAGTGGAGAACAGGAGGGCTTCTTAAAGAAAAACTAACAGGTCTGTGAGAGCCGGAATTCTTACTGGTTGGTAGGTGATCAAATACTTATGTCATGCAATAAAATGCAAATTAATTACTTAAAAATCATACAATGTGATTTTCTGGATTTTTGTTTTAGATTCCGTCTCTCACAGTTGAAGTGTACCTATGATAAAAATGACAGACCTCTACATGCTTTGTAAGTAGGAAAACCTGCAAAATCGGCAGTGTATCAAATACTTGTTCTCCCCACTGTATCTCCCTAGAATACTGCAGATTGCATTGCTCTTTGGTTTCACACAAATAGCTGATTTGTATGTTCAACATGCACATACTACTGACAAATATTAATATATTTGTTAAACAACAAAAAGAAAATTAAACTAATATAAATTAATGTGCCATTATTTGTGACCCAAAAAGTAATTTTAAAAGTAGTAAGTATATCCAAGTACTGCACAGGTTTATAGCGACTGTGTATTAACTCAAATTATAAACTGGGTGGTTTGAGCCCTGAATTCTGATTGGCTGAAAGCCATGGTATATCAGACCGTATACCACGGGTATGACAAAACGTTTAGTTTTTCTGCTCTAATTACGTTTGTAACCAGTTTATAATAGCAATAAGCTCCTCGGGGTTTGTGATATATGGCCAATATACCACGGCTAAGGGCTGTTCTTAGGCACGACGCAACGCTTCTCAAACTTTCAGAAATGAATGAGCCCATTAATCGGGTAGGGAGCTGCACCCAGCCCACTGGCAGCATGATATTACACTACATGTCATAAAACACAACTCACATAAAGGCACAATATACAATGCCACGCTCCATTAAAACATTTCATTTGAACTAGTACTGGAAGTGCCCTGGAATGTTTTTGCTAACTTATTTTAGCTGTATGGCGCACGCACGCACGCACGCACGCACGCACGCACGCACGCACGCACGCACACACAGTGTCAATGCCTTCCACACCCGGTAAGTAGCCCTTTGTGGAGCCTTAAGGTTCCATTTCCATTATTTCCATATTAAATAGAGACATGGTATGTCTTTGGTACATAGTGCTGAGAGAGGTACTTTCAAACCCTTCAAGTCCCTGGTGTTTCAGGGTTTCCCCTGTTATCTCCATGTTCCTGAGCAACAGTAGGGTACAAAGGACACACATCGGTGATGTGCATCACCTTGGGTTTTCCACTGGAGGGACATATTGTCCTCTCAGTCTGTGCAGATGCTAGACAGTCTCTGGAGGGTTTGGCCCCGGAGAGAGAGGGAGTGTTTGAGGGAAAAAAAGAGACTGTCCAGCTGGAAGGAAAACAGAGGGAGAGCTTTGGTTGACCAATCAACAGCCAGGTCAATTTGGATGATGAAAAGGATGGGACAGCTTGTGTTCCTTTAATCAATCTGGGCCCGGTTTCCCAAAAGCATCTTAAGGCTAAATTCATCTTTAGAACCATTGAGCCTTAAGATGCTTTTGGGAAACCAGGCCCTGGTCCTCTTCTCAACCCAGAGAAGTAGAGGCGTTAGCTCAATTGGTAGTGCATGGGCCTTGCAACGCCAGGGTAGTGGGTTTGATTCCCGGGACTACCCGTACGTGAAATACATTCATGCATGACAGTAAATCGCTTTGGATTAAAGCGTCTGTGAAATGGCATATATTATAATATTATATCCAATGGCAGTCTCAATCCTATGATTCTACTCATAAATAATATGAATAATATATTCTACTTTAAAGGATTCGATGTGTAATCTCACTATGCCACAATGGAAGAGAAGTATCTTGTCCTGAATGGGCAGTAATCTCTAGTACACTGTGAGCCTATCAGACTACATAATACACCTCAGACATAGACTCTGGGTCATTAACAGTCCTGAAATATTATGAGGGTAAACCATGTTAAGGTGCCAAAAGGCTCCTCTCCAAACGTAAAGCGATAAGTATCACAATCTTCTGAGTAAGTCCTTTCCGAATGAACAAGCGGCACTGGGCACCCAATCCTCCATAGGAAGTCCTTCCCTGCTAGACTGCGAAGTATCAGATTACCATTACATCAGCTGAATCCGGAAGAGGAGGAGAGAGCTGGGCTCACTGAAGTAAGATGGAAATAAAAGTGGTTACAAAGCTAAAAACCAGAAGGGTATTGTGCTGAGGTCACAGAGGTTCTCAAACCTGACCAGTCAACTTGTTTTGTCTTTTAGGCACCGATGGGACTGGAGGAGAGTATATTCCCTGATTGTTAGTCATCTGAGAGTCTGGGGTCAGGATGGGGGGTTGTTTAGACCAGTAGCGGGGGCAGTGCCCCAATTGTGATTGGTCAACAAAAAATATTTGTATAAAAAATACTCATATAAAAATACAGAATATATTATATAATTAATGAATTATGTTTTAAATGCTCATAAAAGTGCAGTAAATGTGTACATGTTCCTATTAAAAAAATAAAAAACAGCTGTTCAGTTACTTACTACTCTGTCCCTCGCGGGTGCATATGCCATGCAAACATTGCTTATATTGTCTTGCCAGCTATTTGCTATGAGGGGGAACTGCCCCAATGAAATCGCAGGATTTCTTAGCATAAATTATAACAGTACAAAGTTAATGGACTGTCCTGGGACGCTCAAATGCATGCTCTATCAGAACTCCTGGCTCTGTTCTAGACTCCCTCCCAATGAGTCTCTCGCACCAGATCAGGTACAGATGTGTGCTCTATCAAGTACAGATGGCGCTAAAGCAACAATCTAATTGTAATTAACTTGTAAATAAATAGCCATAACGGTCATTGGAGCCTGGGACCTGACATCTACATCCAACAAGTGTCGAAAGACAGAGGGATACACTAGCTAGAACTTTCTCATTGGGGATCTGGTAGGACAAAAAAGCATGACGGTGGCTGGCCAATTGTATTGTTTCCCCCCATGTTGTTCATTTGGTTCTCTCGTAGGTGACAGGGCGACATGTAGTGTGGACTGAAACAGCATGATCAAATTAATTAAGCCAGATAGTCATTTTTATAAACATTGAGAAATAGTTTAGTAGATTGTTTTGTAAAATTAACCAGTTATCTACCTTTGACAAGCAGCTAGCTAGTTATAGCTATCTGGTAACTTGCTAGGTAGTTAGCTCCCATGCCAATTACAAGTCTTTCTAAACTAATATCTAACTCGGAAATATGGAAAATATTCAGAATGAAGTGGCTAGCGCATCATGCTTTGTGACAGTATATTAGCTATATTACACCAGTTAGATAATGTGTTTTCACTTACTGCATCTGCATGCTTGTTACGTTCCCGTTCGTTCAAGACCTGCTTCTCATTCTAAATAGTATAATCTAATCTGTTCAAAACAGTGGCAGCATGTGCAGCAGTGGTCATTTATGCTGTTGTTCAAATGCACAGATCGCTTTATATATCTTCTCAAAGAAACTACCAGTAGCTCGAAAACTTGGCATCATATGTCATGCTGCTTTGTTGACAATTCCAACCACCTCGCGCCCCGGGCATTCAGCCAATCATCAGCCGCCACTGGTTTAGACCATGAATTGCATGTATCCCTCCGCCCCTGTAACGATGACGTCCATCCAGATGCGCATAGCCTCAGGGGAGGGAGACACCATGTAGTACACCCTGTCATGGGTCTTCACACTAAACGTCAGACATTGGTTGGGGCTCTGGAAGGGAGGGTGGACGGAGCAAAAAGAAAAGCAATGTCACTATAGTTAAAAAAAAAAAATGTTTCTTAGCATAAAATACGGATACTTCAATACTTTAAATGTGTATATAATTTGTCCCTTACCTTGTGTGCATTCTTTAAATGGTCATAGTAAACCTCTTCTATAGCTTGGAAGTATATGACCCCTTTCATCTTGACCTCATGTTTGTCTGTAAGAGAGCACAGACTGTAGCACTGGAATGACCATGTTTATGGGTGGTGAAACAAAAAACACTTGAATCAAAGCTCTTCCTAGATTTCCAGAGTAAAACAGCATAGCTTGATGGTGATGATGTCATCACTGCTTTTCTTGCAGTGCTCTGATTAATCTACCATTTACAGCTGCAACAGACAGAGAGAGAAGAGAGAGAGAAGAGATAGAAGAGAGAGAAGAGAGAGAGAGAGAGAATATCAGAAGTAGAAGAAGGAGAGAGAAAGAGTAGGTACCTGCGTAGTAGGCCAGGGTCTTGCGGTTCCGGTCAAAGACAAACCAGCGTTTTTTCCAGGTCTTGATCTTACCACCCATCTTGACCAGGAACCCTCTGCAGGTTTTATTTGTGATGGCCAGGTGGTAGCAGTTGTCTGGGTTGTGTCCAGCTGCCTCGATGTGACCATGGAGGTCAAAGTCATCCTTCCTCTGAGGGAGGTAGCGTGTCAGCGGCCGGGCCTGGGGACAGGGGTCAGAGGTGTCTGGTCTGTGTAGAGCCCATGCCTGAAAGCTAAAGATCTGATAGACATTTTTCTTTCAAATGTCATAGTTGCTTTAAAGCATTTTAAAGCTATGGCCTAATTAAATTACCATGCATCTGAAATGATTGGTATTATGATTATTGGCCCATCCCTTTCTGGATCTCTCACCTGTGCCCTCTGTTTCTCGCGTAACTTCACCTCCCTCTCGATCATTTTCTGCCTCCTGCTGGTCTCCTCCTGCAGTCTCTTCTCCAGGTCCTCCCTCCTCCTCCGCTCCTCCTCCAGGGCCTGCCTACGCACCTCCATCTCACGCTCCTATACACGCCACACACAGAAAGTTACAGCATGGTCAACACACACACACAAAAAGGACAGTAGAGATGGTTTTAGTTATGAAGGCTTCATTACCTTGTGCTCAAGGAGTCGATGCTTGTCAGCCTGGGCTTCTCGTAACAAACGTTCCATCTCCTTAATCTTTCCTACGTTGGATCTGCTGGCACTGTGGAAAAAGGTTTCATAAACACAAAGCAAGGAGAGTACACACGCCCACCAGAAAAAGGACTGTCCATCCTGGAACCTATTAAGTGTGAGTTAAATTCCAGACCAGGGCCCTTACTATAAAGTTAACAAACACTGCACCTCTGCACCAGTCATACCATCACATTCTGTACAACGTATAGACCATACATTTGCTCTCATATTTTTCCATCCTGTATATACTGCATGGACTGACCAAGATCACACTCACACACTTTTTTATTTTTTAAACGTGACCTTTATTTAACTCTCACACACACTTAACCAATTTTAACTTTCAGGGTGGTCCTAGGTGTACAGAATCAGTAAAGTAGAAAACACACCTCTTCTGCTTATTAAAAAACACCTCTTCTGCTTATTAAACTGGGTGTGAGACAGCTGGACAACATATGGCCAAGACACGTTCAGCATCCTCACTAACAAAATAAAATGTTCTGATCCCACAAGTAAATGTTCTGGTCCACCTCGGTCAATTCAGAGTAATGATTTGGAGACCTCTTATGTTGATAAATGTGTTTCTTTATAGGCTACCTGCCGACACATGCAGAGATCTATAAATAAACATTGTTTTCCCATTGTAACAGGATATCCTAAAGATTTAGAGTGAATCTAATAGTTTCACTTGGAAGAGCATGAGATCTAATGGAAAACAGTCTGCAGAACCATGTGTCTGTTAAGCATAATCAACTTTTGTCTGAGGGTTCAACTGATTTTATCTAACTGATTATTTCTGACAAGAACATGGTTGACAAAGTACTAGTACTTGATTAAAGACAATAACACACACGTAACAACAAAGGATCCAAAAAGCATACTTTTGGTTTAAACAAACACAGCCTCTTCTCTACAACAGACAACCAAGCACCAACAAACAAGCACACAAACAAGCTCTTTACTCACATCAGATTCAGCCTCTTGGCACTATCCCAGCGACACAGTAACAGTACTGATGGGCTGGATCTCCACGGTGGCTGGGCCCCTTCACTGAAACCTCAGCTGTGTGTGTAACCTGACCCTTCTGCACCAGCCTCAGCCACCCCACTTCCTGCTAGTCAGCCCTCCAACTGGGGCTCTCACCCTGCCTCACTCCTGCATGCTTCGTTCAGCTTCACGCCTGAACACTTCGCTCAGCTTCACTCCTGAACACTTCACTCAGCTTCACTCCTGAACGCTTCACTCAGCTTCACACCTGAACGCTTCACTCAGCTTCACACCTGCACGCTTCACTCAGCTTCACACCTGCACGCTTCACTCAGCTTCACACCTGCACGCTTCACTCAGCTTCACACCTGCACGCTTCACTCAGCTTCACGCCTGCACGCTTCACTCAGCTTCACGCCTGCACGCTTCACTCAGCTTCACGCCTGAACGCTTCACTCAGCTTCACACCTGAACGCTTCACTCAGCTTCACGCCTGAACGCTTCACTCAGCTTCACATCTGAACGCTTCACTCAGCTTCACACCTGAACGCTTCACTCAGCTTCACACCTGAACGCTTCACTCAGCTTCACTCCTGAACGCTTCACTCAGCTTCACGCCTGAACACTTCACTCAGCTTCACGCCTGAATGCTTCACTCAGCTTCACACCTGAACGCTTCACTCAGCTTCACTCCTGCCCGCTTCACGCCTGAATGCTTCACTCAGCTTCACTACTGAACGCTTCACTCAGCCTCACTCCTGCACGCTTCGCTTAAAATCACAGAACGTGTAAAGAACCATAATATGGAATGATGCTGAGTCACATCTCTCTAATTCATAACATGTCTCTTACATGCCATGCCCCCGGTTCTCCTCTGAATAAAAATGCTCTTTAAACTAATGTCACACTGAGCTAAAAATGGTCATACTTTAACAGTGGGCCTACTTGAATCATTGTTCTACTTGAACAATGGTCCTACAGTTATCTCTATCACCTGGAGATGTTGTCTGGGGAGCAGGCAGAGATGCTGGTCTCCATGCTGTCAGAGCTGTCCATACTGAGCGTGTCAAAGCCATGGCCATTGTCTGCGTAGTGGAAGGGGTCCAGGAAGACATTGGACTCAGACACGGTCCTGCTACACAGGTCAACCAGTCTCTGTCTGTTCTCACTCATGTACAGGTGGCTATGGCCTGCTGAGAGACAGAAGGACACACAGACAGACATACTCTTTATGAAGCGTTTTATCAGATTAGATTAAACATTTTAAAATGTTTGTTGCTGGTTAACTGTCCCAACTTATTTGCAGTTGGTCAGAGGGCATTGCTGATACACAAATAGTATATTCCCCTCCAACACTGAAATGGGCATGGTCATTCAACCCCCTCAGACCTGTTCCCAAAGGCTCTAGTTACTTCTGCTTGAGATACTATCAGAGTATAGCTGAATATGTCTTTCCTGCTCAGACCGATGCTAATGGACACTGGGGGAAAGATGCCCTGTGGCAGTCCATGTTAACTAACAGACTGACATGCAATATTGACCACTCAAGAAAGGAAAAGCTATGAATGTCTATCTCTGCAGCATGTAGCTAGCATGCCGTGAGAAACAGGCAGCAGGTACGGAGAGAGGCAGGGAATCCATGAATGATTAGAGAAAAGCTAGAGAGAGACAGAGAGATAATGAGATGGTGTTACAACACTGACCAAAAATATAAACGGAACATGTTAAGTGTTGGTCCCATGTTTCATGAGTTGAAATAAAAGATCCCAGAAATGTTCCATTTGTACAAAAAGCTTATTTCTCTAAAATGTTGTGCACAAATGTGTTTACATCCCTGTTAGTGAGCATTTCTCCATTGCCAAGATAATCCATCCACCTGACAGGTGTGGCATATCATGAAACAGCATGATCATTACACACGTGCATCTTGTGCTGGCCACTCTAAAATGTGCAGTTTTGTCACACAACACAATGCCACAGATGTCTCAAGTTTTGAGGGAGAGTGCAATTGGCATGCTGACTGAAGGAATGTAATGTTCATGTCTCTACCATAAGCCGCCTCCGACGTCGTTTTAGAGAATTTGGCAGTGCGTCTAACCGGCCCGACAACTACAGACCATGTGTAACCATGTCAGCCCAGGACCTCCACATTCGGTTTCTTCACCTGCGGGATCGTCTTAAACCAGCCACCCGGACAGCTGATGACACTGTAGGTTTGCACAAGCAAAGAATTTCTGCACAAACTGTCAGAAACTGTCTCAGGGAAGCTCATTTGCGTGCTCATCCTCCTCACCAGGGTCTTGACCTGACTGCAGTTCGGCGTCGTAACTGACTTCAGTGGGAAAATGCTCACCTTCGATAGCCACTGACACACTGGAGAAGTGTGCTCTTCCCAGATTAATCCCGGTTTCAACTGTACTGGGCGTATGGCGTCGTGTGGGTGAGTGGTTTGCTGATGTCAACGTTGTGAACAGTGCCCCATGGTGGTGGTGGGGTTATGGTGTAGGCAGCCATAAGCTACGGACAACTAATATTGAACTTCTAGACAATAGGTCATCATCATAAAAACAAAATACAAATTGAAGTATGCCCAGACATGCACATAAGTTCACAAAACAAAAAACTGTTTTTGCTCACCCTTGAGCAGGCGTCGAGTTTCCAGAACTCTGGGAGAGATAGAGAAGCCCCGGGGGATGATACTACCACAGCTGGAGCTCTGGGACAGGGGCAGGTGGGACTGCAGAGTAGACAGACGGACACAACAGAGAGTGAGATGACCTGGTAAGTGTCTCTCTAACCCAATGCTCCAGTAATCAGATGCGGGGACTCTGGGATTCAATGGCATTATCAATTAATGATTACATTTAGAGAAATTAAGGTCCTGAGGGACTAGAGTTGTGCACTGCTGATCTAACCCCTGTGGTTGTCCTCTGCCCAGCACGCCCCAGGGAGGAGAGGTTGATCTGGTTCCCCAAATGCTCACCTTGGGGGACAGGCTGCCCCCAGGAAGAGGAGGTTGGTCTGGCTCCCCCATGCTCACCTTAGGGGACATGCTGCCCCCAGGAAGAGGAGGTTGGTCTGGCTCCCCCATGCTCACATTAGGGGACAGGCTGCAGCCCAGGGAGGGGAGGTTGGTTGCCTATGCTCACATTAGGGGACATGCTGCCCCCAGGAAGAGGAGGTTGGTCTGGCTCCCCCATGCTCACATTAGGGGACAGGCTGCAGCCCAGGGAGGGGAGGTTGGTTGCCTATGCTCACATTAGGGGACAGGCTGCAGCCCAGGGAGGGGAGGTTGGTCTGGCTCCCCCATGCTCACATTAGGGGACAGGCTGCAGCCCAGGGAGGGGAGGTTGGTCTGGCTCCCCCATGCTCACATTAGGGGACAGGCTGCAGCCCAGGGAGGGGAGGTTGGTCCCCCATGCTCACCTTAGGGGACAGGCTGCGGCCCAGGGAGGTGAGGTTGGTCCCCCATGCTCACCTTAGGGAACAGGCTGTCCCCAGGAAAAGGAGGCTGGTTGCCTATGCTCCCCTTAGGGGACAGGCTGCGGCCCAGGGAGGGGAGGTTGGTCCCCCATGCTCACCTTAGGGGACAGGCTGCCCCCAGGAAGAGGAGGTTGGTCTGGCTCCCCCATGCTCACATTAGGGGACAGGCTGCAGCCCAGGGAGGTGAGGTTGGTCCCCCATGCTCACCTTAGGGGACAGGCTGCGGCCCAGGAAGTGGAGTTTGGTTGCCTATGCTCACCTTAGGGGACAGGTTGCGGCCCAGAGAGATGAGGTTGGTCCCCCATGCTCACCTTAGGGGACAGGCTGCGGCCCAGGGAGGGGAGGTTGGTCCCCCATGCTCACCTTAGGGGACAGGCTGCGGCCCAGGGAGAGGAGGTTGGTCCCCCATGCTCACCTTAGGGGACAGGCTGCGGCCCAGGGGGGGGGGGGGGGGGGGTTGTCCTCCATGCTCACCTTAGGGGAGAGGCTACGGCCCAGGGGGGGGGGGGGGGGTTGTCCTCCATGCTCACCTTAGGGGAGAGGCTGCGGCCCAGGGGGGGGGGGGTTGGTCCTCCATGCTCACCTTAGGGGAGAGGCTACGGCCCAGGGGGGGGGGGGGGGTTGGTCCTCCATGCTCACCTTAGGGGAGAGGCTACGGCCCAGGGAGAGGAGGTTGGTCCCCCATGCTCACCTTAGGGGAGAGGCTACGGCCCAGGGAGAGGAGGTTGGTCCCCCATGCTCACCTTAGGGGACAGGCTGCGGCCCAGGGGGGGGGGGGGGGGGTTGGTCCTCCATGCTCACCTTAGGGGAGAGGCTGCGGCCCAGGGGGGGGGGGGGGGTTGGTCCTCCATGCTCACCTTAGGGGAGAGGCTACGGCCCAGGGGGGGGGGGGGTTGGTCCTCCATGCTCACCTTAGGGGAGAGGCTACGGCCCAGGGAGAGGAGGTTGGTCCCCCATGCTCACCTTAGGGGAGAGGCTACGGCCCAGGGAGAGGAGGTTGGTCCCCCATGCTCACCTTAGGGGACAGGCTGCGGCCCAGGGGGGGGGGGGGGGGGGTTGGTCCTCCATGCTCACCTTAGGGGAGAGGCTACGGCCCAGGGAGGGGAGGTTGGTCCTCCATGCTCACCTTAGGGGAGAGGCTACGGCCCAGGGAGGGGAGGTTGGTCCTCCATGCTCACCTTAGGGGAGAGGCTACGGCCCAGGGTAGAGCTGCTGTAGTGACTGAGGGCCTGCTGGCTCCTCTTACGGGGCAGAGTGTCACTGAGGTGGGAGGAGTTCTCCTTACTGCCCCGCCTCCTCTCCTCTAGAAAGCGAAAGTGCTGCACAGACCAGAACAGATACATCAACATGTTAAAGGAATAAAGGTTGGGGATGAAATGCATAAAATATCATTGTACGCTGACGATGTTGTAGTATAGGTCTGCTATGTCTGATCCTGTGAAGTCTGTCCCAAAGCTAATAGAACGTCTTAAATCAATTTGGCAGTTACTCCAGGTACAATATGAATGTTAATAAAACGGTAGCACTGGCCTTAAATACACATATCACCCCCTATATAAAAACATTGTTCTCTTTTAAGTAGTCAAATGAAGCTATCACATATCTAGGAAATACTATAGCTGCTGATCTTGATAAGTTATACAAAGCCAACTACACCAAGCTGATAGATAGAATCAAAGGAGATCTGGACTGCTGGTCTGCGCTGCCCCTCACCCTATCGGGAAGTGTAGAATCAATTCGAATGAACGTATTACCTAGATTATTGTTCCCCTTTCAAACACTTCCAATTTGACCACCAAAATCTGTTTGTGCTATTAGACAAACTCATCTCCAGATGTATCTGGCAGGGACGACATCCCAGGGTCAGATATAAAGTACTACAATAAAAATTAAAAATAAAATTAAAACAGGGAGGATGTGCACTCCCCAATCTGAAACATTACTGGCTTGCAACCCAATTTAGGGCCATGACAGAATGTCTGAAGCTGCAGGTACAAGATGGCTGGAAATAGAAAAGTCAGACTTTACTTTTGTCCCTCTGCCTGTACTCCCATTGACTGAGGAAAATATATTGAGTGAGTTGTGGAAAATGGGCAGGAACCACATAAAAAGAACGGAAAGAGACGCAGCAAGTTTTCAACCTTCCTACAGGATTCTCAGCGTTATCACCCATTGTACATATGAAGGGTTTTAAGCCACTACAATTAGACACAGGTTTTAGAAACTGGGCACATTTGAAACTTCAATACGTCCATCAATTATATGAAAAGGGTACTCTAAAATAATTTGAAAGGCTGAGCTCTGAGTTTAATATACCAAGGTCAGACTTCTTCAGGTATCTACAAGTACGAAGCTTTCTATCCAAACACCAAAACTGGATAAGGTTACAAGGCACCCCCACGGCCATGGAACAATACAGACAACAGACAACTAACTTATACAGTGCTTTATCAGCCATGAAACAAGATAACACATTGATTCTTAGACAAAGGTGGTAAGGTGAACTTCATCCAGTTTTAAGTGAAGAGACATGGTTAGATATATTCTCTGAAGCTCATAAAGTTACCAATGCAAATTCATGGAGGGGAATTCAGTGGGAAAGAGTAGTTTTTTTCAGAACCCACAGATCCCATGTTAGCCATTCTTGGATCCAAGTCGGACATGGTGTTAGAAAGGAAAAAATTATATTTGTTACAAATACTTTTCATTGCAGCTAAAAAATCTCTGCATTAAGATGGTCCCAGAAAGAATGGCAATTAAATAATGGCCCCAGAAAGAATGGCAATTAAAGAATGGCCCCAGAAAAATGGCACTTAAAAAATGGCCCCAGAAAAATGGCAATTAAAAAATGGCCCCAGAAAAATGGCAATTAAAAAATGGCAAGAGTGGCAATTATAAGAACAATATACAAAAAAAAAACACATTTAGATTAAGATTAAAGCAAGATCAATTTGTGGACACGTGGTCATTACTAACAGTGAACATGGAGATTCAGTGGGACTAGAGATTGTGTCTGATCAATGATCCCTTACTCTTTATGGACTATACATGTATATATTAACTGATTCCTTCAAAGTATGTACACAACCCAACCCACTCGTGGTGTGGTGTGTCTTGCTAGTGCCATTTTTTATTTATTTTAAATGTTTTGTTGTTGTTGTTTTTTCTTGTATGTATTTGTTGCTTTTGTTTATGTGTCTTATCTTTCAACAACAATCCGTGCAGTACCTGTATGTTGGAATTGAACGCAAAAAAAAAAAGAAAAAAAAAAAGAAGAAACATATGGAAACGATAAAAGTCTTCCATTCATAGAAAATGGGAGGTTTTTCAGAAAGGAACCTCCTCTGTTGTCAGGCATTTCAGTCATGCACCGTGAGGCTCTTAGTACAGACAGCTGCCATCTGCTGGCCAGACATATGCACTGTGAGTAGTGTATTGTACATCATACCTCCTTCATAGCAACAGGGTTGTTAGGGAAGTTCTGCCCTCCAGTCAGTTCAGCATACTTCCTCTCCAGAGAAGCCAGGTTCTCCCTCTCCTAGAGACACACAGACTGTCAGTCAAACAACGGTAAAGGTATACAGATACAACACAGAACCAGTACACAAAAACCTTCTTACCCTCTGAAGCATCAGGAGCAGGTTGTTCTTCTCTTTCAGGAAGCTGTCCTTCTCTCGCTGAGACTGCTGAGTAATCTGTGTAGACTGCTTCTTCAGGGTCAGGAGTCTCTCCTTGCGTGTGACAGTACTACGCTGGTAATCTGCTATCTCTCGGAGTAGTTGCTGGGTCTGACCCTCCTTCCCCTCGTCCTGACCACTCTCTCTTTCCAGCTGCTGGAACTCCAGGTCCTCAAAACGCTTCCTCTCCGCCTCCAGCACCTCAACATCCTGACGAACAGCACACACACACACACACACACATACACACGCACATCATTTAAGGTTGAGAATGCACTGGCTTTGAGTGGGTCCTTGTGTGGAGGATTCAAACTCACAGACAGACAAATACATTGACATTTTACAGACAAATAGATCACAATAATGAGCTCCCATTATCCTGTAATGCCAATAAAATTCCTTAGCTAGCTAACAACAACCTACAATCTCCTTCTTAGCACATACTTCATGTCACTGCACTTTCCATTCTTGGATGGGACCACTGCTACTCCCCTTTTCGAAATGCCTACAAGGCACTCCCCCACCCTCCCTTCAGCAAATCAGATCACAACTCCATTTTGCTCTTCCCTTCCTGTAGGCAGAAACTCAAACAGGAAGCACCCGCGCTAAGGTATATTCACTGCTGGTCTGACCAATTGGAATCCATGCTTCAAGATTGGTTTGATCACACGGACTGGAATATGTTCCGGGTAGCCTCTGAGAATAACATTGACGTATACACGGACATGGTGACTGAGTTAATCAGAAAGGGTATAGAGGATGTTGTTCCCACTGTGACTATTAAAACCTACCCAAACCAGAAACCGTGGATAGATGGCAGCATTCACGCAAAACTGAAAGTGTGAACGACCGCATTTAACCATGGCAAGGTGACTGGGAATATGGTAGAATACAAACAGTGTAGTTATTCCCCCTGTAAGGCAATCAAACAGGCAAAACGTCAGTCCAGAGAAAAAGTGTCGCAATTCAACGGCTCAGACACAAGACGTACGTGGCAGGGTCTACAGAGAATCACGGATTACAAAGGGAAAACCATCCACATTGCAGACACCAACGTCTTGCTCCAGGACAAGCTAAACACCTTCTTTGCTGGCTTTGAGGATAACACAGTGCCACCAACACGGCCCGCTACCAAGGACTGTGGGCTCTCCTTCTCCGTGGCCGACATTAACCCTCGTAAGGCTGCCGGCCCAGACAGCATCCCTAGCCACATCCTCAGAGCATGCGCAGACCAGCTGGCTGGAGTGTTTACGGACATATTCGATCTCTCCCTATCCCAGTCTGCTGTCCCCACTTGCTTCAAGATGTCCACGATTCTTCCTGTACCCAAGAAAGCAAAGGTAACTGAACTAAATGACTATCGCCCCGTAGCACTCACTTCTGTCATCATGAAGTGTTTTGAGAGGCTAGGTAAGGATCATATCATCTCTACCTTACCTGACACCCTATACCCACTTCAATTTGCTTACCACACCAATAGGGTCTGCACCCCACCCTGTGCAACTTGGTCCTTGACTTCCTGACGGGGGTGGTGCGGTCTGCCCAACGCATCACCAGGGGCAGGTGTATCAAAGCTGGGACTGGCCTGCCCTCCAGGACACGATGTCACAGGAAGGCCAAAAAGGACATCAACCACCCGAGCCACGGCCTGTTCACTCCGCTATCATCCGTAGGTCAGTACAGGTGTTTCAAAGCTGGGACTGAGAGACTGAAATACAGCTTCTATCTCAATGCCATCAGACTGTTAAATAGCCATCACTAGCCGGCTACCACCCGGTTACTCAGCCCTGCACCATAGAGGCTGCTGCCCTATGTACATAGTCACTTTAATAATGGAACACTAGTCACTATCTTTTGTACTGTATTTTAGTCAATGCCACTCCGACATTGCTCATCCAAATATTTCTATATTTCTTAATTCAATTAATTTACTTTTAGATTTGTGTGTATTATTGTGAATTTTTAGATACCACTACACTGTTGGAGCTAGGAACACAAGCATTTTGCTACACCCGCAATAATATCTGCAAAAAATGTGTATGTGACCAATAACATTTGATTTGATTTGACCATCTCTGTCTGAACCATAACAGAAAGGCCATCAAGTGAAACCAGGGACAAGAAGGGAGCTGTCTGAGTGAGTCAGGGAGGATATGAGGACATCTATAAAAGGGAGAGAAGGGCCAAAGAGGAGGACTCTATGTGCACCACAGAAACAGAACAGAAAGGAAAACCCAGGGTGATTACAAGGAGTAGGGGGGGGCAGTTAGGAGGAGGAGGGGGCAGCCAGAGAGGAAGAGCAGTTAGAGAGGAGGAGGAGGGGCAACCAGAGAGGCGGAGAAGGGGCAGCCAGAGAGGGAAGCTGAAGCACTTTAGTGGAAGAAAGGCAGCCATACTAACTGAGGAGCATGAGGGATCAGTTAGGAGTTAGTGCCTCGGGACAGGTGTCCAGCTGGGTCCTCTGGTCAGAGACAAGCTCCTCCAACCACTCTACCTTTACCCTCTCAACATCGAGCAGGGCTTTGTGCTGCACAGCAGTGGGGACACACAAACACACACGTATACAAGAGCACACACATGCGTGCGCGTAAGAACACACTAACACCCACAACACAGCAAAGACTGAGAGCAAGGAAAGAGAGTGTTAGTGAAGGTAAAGGAGGAACCAAGGAGGCAGCAGAAAAGAGGGCCTGCCCTACTGTATTCAGACCCGTGGGCTGGACTGTAGATTCCTCCAACTCAGATTCTCACCACTGAAACCCCAACTCCCACACGTACCCTGACCGTATGTCTCTCCCTCCCCCTCTCCGCCTCACATTCCCTGTGTCTGAAAGCAATGGCATCCAACTCACAGAGATGGACAACATGTCTGCTGCTGTTACCTGGGACTTGTCTGTGAGGACAGTCTTGTCAATGCTGCTAATCTTCTCATTGAGTTGGTCCAGTACCTCCTTCTCCCTATGTAGCAGGGCCATCTCAGAGTCCTGCTCCCCCTCCAGCAGAGCCCGCTCCACCTCCATCTGCACCACACACACACGCACACACACACACACACACGCACGCACACGCACACACACGCACACGCACGCACACGCACACACACACACAGCTTAAAATCAGTATTGTTAGCTCCCCAAAGCCAGGCACAGATGGACCAAAACTACCCCCCCTCCCCAACTACTGTCATTACCCAGCCACTGTAAACACTCATTTCCTAACTCCACAAAGTATCCCAACTCATAAACACACACGTCAACCCCCACTGACACACACACACACATAGCACACAGCATGGGTGAAGCTCCCTCCATTCACTCTCCCGTGCTGTGCTCTGTTGTGCTATGTTGTGTTGTGTGGTACTGTGTTGTGCTGCATACCTCTCTGATGGATTCCTCCATCTGGTTGTCCAGGTCTTTGATCTTCTGCTCCAACTCTTCTATGTTGTTCAGCACCTGGATCCTCTCTTCCTCGATACGCGTCACTTCCTGTTTCAGATGCACATCCTCCGTAGCCTGCTGCTGGTGATATTACAGAGCCATCATCAGTCCATGGGCCTACATACTATCAATCAATCAATCAACCAATATAAACTATCAAGCAATCAAGCAATCAATCAATCAACCAAATGTATTGTATAAAGCTCTTTTTACATCAGCAGTTGTCACAGAGTGTTTTACAGAAACCCAGCCTAAACCCCCCGCTATCTACTCACAATGTGTGTTACTGTCAACACTGTGATGATGTCATGTCTTAAACACGATACGGTCCACTACAGGATCATGCCTCATTTAAAGCTATGGTACATGTTTTTATGTTTTCTTAACAACCTTCTGATTTGTAGCTAATAGTACATTGGTTAGATGGAGCTGCCTCAGATTGCTGTCAGCGATAATGAGGGGGAGTAATGCCCCTTCCATGTGTCTGTAATGCAGCGGAGATTCAGGTCCCTCAGGAGAACAGGGACTGGGTTAATACTCTACTGTCTCACAAGGAGTCTACTGCACAAGCCTCAATGATCTCCTATCAGTAAGAGAGCCCTGCTGCCACCAGAGAGTCAACATCAGCTCCAGTCATCAGCCCCTGATCTAATCCACACACATCCGGGCACACACTGTATCTGACACATCACAACCTCTATCATATCTGCTGCCTGCTCCACCTCCAGTTAGAAGCCTTCAGGAGTCCTGCTGAACAGCAGTCAGAGCCTCACGTGGCAGGCAGCAGTCCTGGGATTAATGGGCTGTTTCAGAGGCAGTATCTGACTGGCTGCTCCACTGTTCCACTGCCCAGGATTTAGGAATATGAGATGGAAGAAGAGATTGGATGGTTCAATAACTAATGTATTTAATGGGACTCTGACACAGCTGTAACAAATTATAGTGGAAATGTATTCTCTACATGGAATGAAATATAATATTCATCTTGTAGTTGGGTACCAAATGAAAGTAGTAAAGTAGGCCCCAACATATTTTATTTTCCAAATACACAAAGCTTGTATGATTATCTGTTGTAATGGTATAAATATTCATATCAGCTACAAAGTAGGTACCGGGTATTATAAGTACTTTAATATTAACAAAACATCTTACACACAGCACACGAGTGCGCACAGTTATTCTACTGAGGAAAAAGTAATTTCCTGTTCCCCTTCCTTTCAGAAAGTCTGAGTGGTTGTAACTGTATTCCCCAGAGAACTCCTCCATTAAAACTAAACACACGAAGTCATTACTGATCTAGAGTGGAAAATGCCACAGTTTTACAGCACCTCTAGAACTGTAACAGTGGCTCTGGGACTGAGACTGGGGTTAGGTGCAGAGAGACTGACTTCCTCGTGACATACTGGGGCTCCGTTGGAGGTGTACTCTGTGTGTAAGAATTCCGTATATCTTTAACAACACTGATACCTCAACCCCCACTGCTCTGCATAGTTTCCTCTACATTCACACCAACTCTGTCATGGGTGAACACACACAGCTATGTCGGAATGAGTTACTGTGTCATGCAGATGCTTTGATAAATCCCTCCCTAACCCTGTAATTATCAACAACAAGGCAAGGGGAATTCCTTCTTTCATTTCATACTTTTCCCACTCATGTTCTACTGTGAGTATGTGTGCACCCACATGTTTGGCTGTCTAAGATGATGTGCTTGTTTGATGTTGAAAGGGTTAGCGATGAAAGACCTCGGGTCTCAAGACAATGTTAGACATGTCACCAGGACTTACCCTGGCTCTGTGGTGAGGGGAGGGTGAGGGGACAATGCTGCGCAGGCTGACAGCAGGTGACTGGGCCCTGGCATCCCTGGCCTCTCTGTGCCCGCTGTGGCGGCGCTGGCGGACCCGCCGCTCCTCAGCCAGCTGGTACTCCCGGACTTTGGTGCCAAAGCCGTTTTCCCGAGCGGTGCCACTGCCGGGGGAGTCGGAGAACACTGACTCATCATCAGACTCCTGCAGCTTCTCCAGCTCCTTGTTGATCTTCTGCAGGTCGGAGACGGCCGACCCGCCCTGTTCCCGGCCCAGCTCAGTACACAGGCTCAGGATGGTCTCCAGCCGCTGGTGCTCCTATACACATTACAGGGAGAGGACCAGTGGTTAACACAGTCACACATTACAGGAAGAGGACCAGTGGTTAACACAGTCACACATTACAGGAAGAGGACCAGTGGTTAACACAGTCACACATTACAGGGAGAGGACCAGTGATTAACACAGTCCCTCCTTACAGGGAGAGGACCAGTGATTAACACAGTCCCTCCTTACAGGGAGAGGACCAGTGATTAACACAGTTACATTAAGAGGTCCAGTGGTTAACACAGTCACACATTACGGGGAGAGGACCAGTGGTTAACACAGTCACACATTACAGGAAGAGGACCAGTGGTTAACACAGTCACACATTACAGGAAGAGGACCAGTGGTTAACACAGTCACACATTACAGGAAGAGGACCAGTGGTTAACACAGTCACACATTACAGGGAGAGGACCAGTGATTAACACAGTCCCTCCTTACAGGGAGAGGACCAGTGATTAACACAGTCCCTCCTTACAGGGAGAGGACCAGTGATTAACACAGTTACATTAAGAGGTCCAGTGGTTAACACAGTCACACATTACAGGGAGAGGACCAGTGGTTAACACAGTCCCTCATTACAGGGAGAGGACCAGTGATTAACACAGTCCCTCATTACAGGGAGAGGACCAGTGATTAACACAGTTACATTAAGAGGACCAGTGGTTAACACAGTCACACATTACAGGGAGAGGACAGTGGTTAACACAGTCCCTCATTACAGGGAGAGGACCAGTGATTAACACAGTTACACATTACATTAAGAGGACCAGTGGTTAACACAGTCACACATTACAGGGAGAGGACCAGTGGTTAACACAGTCACACATTACATTAAGAGGACCAGTGATTAACACAGTTACACATTACATTAAGAGGACCAGTGGTTAACACAGTCACACATTACAGGGAGATGACCAGTGGTTAACACAGTCACACATTACAGGGAGAGGACCAGTGATTAACACAGTCGCACATTACATTAAGAGGACCAGTGGTTAACACAGTCACACATTACAGGGAGAGGACCAGTGGTTAACACAGTCACACATTACATGGAGATGACCAGTGGTTAACACAGTCACACATTAGATTAAGAGGACCAGTGGTTAACACAGTCACACATTACAGGGAGATGACCAGTGGTTAACACAGTCACACATTACATGGAGATGACCAGTGGTTAACACAGTCACACATTAGATTAAGAGGACCAGTGGTTAACACAGTCACACATTACATGGAGATGACCAGTGGTTAACACAGTCACACATTAGATTAAGAGGACCAGTGGTTAACACAGTCACACATTACAGGGAGAGGACCAGTGGTTAACACAGTCACACATTACATGGAGATGACCAGTGGTTAACACAGTCACACATTACATGGAGAGGACCAGTGGTTAACACAGTCACACATTACAGGGAGATGACCAGTGATTAACACAGTCACACATTACAGGGAGATGACCAGTGATTAACACAGTCACACATTACAGGGAGATGACCCGTGATTAACACAGTCACACATTACAGGGAGAGGACCAGTGGTTAACACAGTCACACATTACAGGGAGAGGACCAGTGATTAACACAGTCACACATTACAGGGAGATGACCAGTGATTAACACAGTCACACATTACAGGAAGAGGACCAGTGGTTAACACAGTCACACATTACAGGAAGAGGACCAGTGATTAACACAGTCACACATTACATGGAAATGACCAGTGGTTAACACAGTCACACATTACAGGGAGAGGACCAGTGGTTAACACAGTCACACATTACAGGGAGAGGACCAGTGATTAACACAGTCACACATTACAGGGAGAGGACCAGTGATTAACACAGTCACACATTACAGGGAGAGGACCAGTGATTAACACAGTCACACATTACAGGGAGAGGACCTGTCACGTTCCTGACCTGTTTTCTGTTAGTTTTGTATGTGTTAGTTGGTCAGGACGTGAGTTTGGGTGGGCAGTCTATGTTTTCTGTTTCTATGTTGGTTAATGGGTACCTAATGTGGTTCTCAATTAGAGGCAGGTGGTTTTCATCTCCTCTGATTGAGAATCATATTAAGGTAGGTGGTGTCACATTGTTTGTTTGTGGGTGGTTGTCTTCCGTGTCTGTGTCTGTGTCTGTGTCTGTGCACCACACGGGACTGTTTTCGGTTTGTTAGTTTTATGTAGTCTGTTCCTGTTCATTGCGTTCTTCACGTTATATGTAAGTTCGTGTTCAGGTCTGTCTGCATCATTTATTTGTTTTGTTAGTTTATTCAAGTATAGTTTGTTTTTCGTCGTGTTCTAATAAATCATTATGTATTCACAACCCGCTGCGCCTTGGTCGAATCACTACTCCTCCTCTTCGTATGAAGAGAGAGAGGAACACCGTTACAGAACCACCCACCAAATAACCAGAACCAAGCAGCGGTGTAATGGGAGGAAGGGACAACGCAAGAAGGAGGAATGGACATGGGAGGATGTTTTGGACGGTAAAGGTTGCTACACATGGGAGGAGATCCTGGCTGGAAGGGATCGCCTCCCATGGGAACAGCTGGAGGCACTGAGGAGAGCAGAGGCAACCGGAGAAGGGAACCGGCGTTATGAGGGGACGCGTCTAGCACGGAAGCCCGAAAAGCCCGTGAGTACTACCCAAAATTTTATTGGGGGGGGAGGCTAAGAGGTAGTGGGCCAAGGGCAGGTAGGAGACCTGCGCCCACTTCTCAGGCTAACCGTGGAGAGCGGGAGTACGGGCAGACACCGTGTTACGCAGTAGAGCGCACGGTGTCTCCTGTACGTGTGCATAGCCCGGTGCGGGTTATTCCACCTCCCCGCACTGGTAGGGCTAGATTGGGCATTGAGCCAGGTGTCATGAGGCCGGCTCAACGCGTCTGGTCTCCAGTGCGTCTCCTCGGGCCGGCATACATGGCACCTGCCTTACGCATGGTTTCCCCGGTTCGCCTACATAGCCCGGTGCGGGTTATTCCACCTCCCCGCACTGGTCGGGCGACCGGGAGCATTCAACCAGGTAAGGTTGGGCAGGCTCAATGCTCAAGAGAGCCAGTACGCCTGCACGCTCCGGTATTTCCGGCGCCACCTCCCCGCCCCAGCCCAGTACCACCAGTGCCTACACCACGCACCAGGCTTCCAGTGCGTCTTCAGAGCCCTGTTCCTCCTCCACGCACTCTTCCTATGGTGCGTGTCTCCAGCCCAGTGCCTCCAGTTCCGGCACCACGCACTAAGCCACCTGTGCGTCTCCAGAGCCCTGTACACAATGTTCCTTCTCCCCGTACTCGTCCTGAGGTGCGTGCCCTCAGCCCGGTGCCACCAGTGCCGGTACCACGCATCAGGCAAATAGTACGCTTTGAGAGTCCAGTGTGCCCTGTCCCTGCTCCCCGCACTAGCATGAAGGTGCGTGTCCTTAGCCCGGTGCCTCCAGTTCCGGCACCACGCACCAGGTCTACAGTGCGCCTTATCCGGCCAGAGCCATCCGTCTCCCCAGCGCCATCTGAGCCATCCGTCTCCCCAGCGCCATCTGAGCCATCCGTCTCCCCAGCGCCATCTGAGCCATCCGTCTCCCCAGCGCCATCTGAGCCATCCGTCTCCCCAGAGCCATCTGAGCCATCCGTCTGCCCCGAGCCATCTGAGCCGCCCGTCTGCCCCGAGCCGTCAGAGCCGCCCGTCTGCCCCGAGCCGTCAGAGCCGCCCGTCTGTCCCGAGCCGTCAGAGCCGATAGTCAGTCAGGAGCCGCTAGAGCCATTTGTCAGACAGGATCTGCCAGAGCCGCCAACCAGACAGGATCTGCCAGAGCCGCCAACCAGACAGGATCTGCCCGAGCCGCCAACCAGACAGGATCTGCCCGAGCCGCCAACCAGACAGGATCTGCCAGAGCCGCCAACCAGACAGGATCTGCCAGAGCCGCCAACCAGACAGGATCTGCCAGAGCCGCCAGTGAGCCATGAGCGTCCAGAACCGCCAGCGAGCCATGAGCGTCCAGAGCCGTCAGCCAGCCATGAGCGTCCAGAGCCGTCAGCCAGCCATGAGCGTCCAGAGCCGTCAGCCAGCCATGAGCGTCCAGAGCCGTCAGCCAGCCATGAGCGTCCAGAGCCGTCAGCCTGCCATGAGCGTCCAGAGCCGTCAGCCTGCCATGAGCGTCCAGAGCCGTCAGCCTGCCATGAGCGTCCAGAGCCGTCAGTCAGCCATGAGCTGCCCCTCAGCCCGACGCTGCTAGTAATCCAGAACTGCCCCTCAGTCCAGAGCTGCCCCTCAGTCCAGAGCTGCCCTTCAGTCCGGAGCTGCCTCTCTATCCTGAGCTACCTCTCTATCCTGAGCTACCTCTCTATCCTGAGCTACCTCTCTATCCTGAGCTACCTCTCTGTCCCGACCTACCTCGCTGTCCTGAGCTACCTTGTCCCGGAGCTGTCCCTTATCTTGGTGTTGCCACTTATATTAGGTGGGTGGAATAAGAGGGTGGTCATTCTAAGGGGGAGACGTAAGCTGGGATTGACTATGGTGGGGTGGGGACCTCGCCCAGAGCCTGAGCCACCACCGTGGTCAGATGCCCACCCAGACCCTCCCCTAGACTTTGTGCTGGTGCGCCCGGAGTTCTCACCTTGAGGGGGGGGTTATGTCACGTTCCTGACCTGTTTTCTGTTAGTTTTGTATGTGTTAGTTGGTCAGGACGTGAGTTTGGGTGGGCAGTCTATGTTTTCTGTTTCTATGTTGGTTAATGGGTACCTAATGTGGTTCTCAATTAGAGGCAGGTGGTTTTCATCTCCTCTGATTGAGAATCATATTAAGGTAGGTGGTGTCACATTGTTTGTTTGTGGGTGGTTGTCTTCCGTGTCTGTGTCTGTGTCTGTGTCTGTGCACCACACGGGACTGTTTTCGGTTTGTTAGTTTTATGTAGTCTGTTCCTGTTCATTGCGTTCTTCACGTTATATGTAAGTTCGTGTTCAGGTCTGTCTGCATCATTTATTTGTTTTGTTAGTTTATTCAAGTATAGTTTGTTTTTCGTCGTGTTCTAATAAATCATTATGTATTCACAACCCGCTGCGCCTTGGTCGAATCACTACTCCTCCTCTTCGTATGAAGAGAGAGAGGAACACCGTTACAGGACCAGTGATTAACACAGTCACACATTACAGGTAGAGGACCAGTGGTTAACACAGTCACACATTACAGGGAGATGACCAGTGATTAACACAGTCACACATTACAGGAAAAGGACCAGTGGTTAACACAGTCACACATTACAGGAAGAGGACCAGTGGTTAACACAGTCACACATTACAGGAAGAGGACCAGTGGTTAACACAGTCACACATTACATGGAAATGACCAGTGGTTAACACAGTCACACATTACAGGAAGAGGACCAGTGGTTAACACAGTCACACATTACAGGAAGAGGACCAGTGGTTAACACAGTCACACATTACAGGAAGAGGACCAGTGGTTAACACAGTCACACATTACAGGGAGAGGACCAGTGGTTAACACAGTCACACATTACATTAAGAGGACCAGTGGTTAACACAGTCACACATTACAGGGAGAGGCCCAGTGGTTAAAACAGTCCCTCATTACAGGGAGAGGACCAGTGATTAACACAGTCCCTCATTACAGGGAGAGGACCAGTGGTTAACACAGTCACACATTACAGGAAGAGGACCAGTGGTTAACACAGTCACACATTACAGGAAGAGGACCAGTGGTTAACACAGTCACACATTACAGGAAGAGGACCAGTTGTTAACACAGTCACACATTACAGGGAGAGGACCAGTGGTTAACACAGTCACACATTACATTAAGAGGACCAGTGGTTAACACAGTCACACATTACAGGGAGAGGACCAGTGGTTAACACAGTCACACATTACAGGAAGAGGACCAGTGGTTAACACAGTCACACATTACAGGAAGAGGACCAGTGGTTAACACAGTCACATATTATTGCCAATGTACTACTCATTAGACTCAGACTGTGCTATTGGGATCCAATTGTTTCATAGATGGGTATTTTCATCTATTTACAGTCTTTTGTCAACACAATGGGATCATGTCATCACCCAAAAGCCCAATCAAACAACCTATAAACTACCCATAGAAACACAATAAAACCAGAGAAACCACATTTCAAATGTAATCAAGTGATTTTCCGAGGAACACAAAGTTCAAATGAGTCTTAACCAGTCTGACCAACAGTCTGACCAACAGTCTGACCAACTGGTTCATGGCGCACCGCTCCGTGTGTTCCATCTCTTTACAGCAGGAGTGTGAGAGTGTGTTCAGTCAATGAAACATGATGACAACTAGCCAGCCCAGAACATCCAATTAGCCTTCTCAAGAAATAAAAGCTGAAATCAAAGCACTATAAGCACTTTCATGTATTCATAACAGTCCCTAGTAAAGAGACGGGACCAGACGAACTAGCAGAATGAAACCAGGTGTCGAAGTCACACAATCAGAGCCTGCTAGAGTAGTAGACTCTAGACTGAAGAATAAAGGCAGGATAATAATAATAATAATGACATAATAATAAAAAAGGTTTAATAATAATTAATAAAGTGCATTAGACAACAAGTAAAATGATTGATCTAAGGCTGTGTTTATCTCACCAGTCTCTGCACCTCCTGTTCTCTGAGCCTCTCGTCTCTCTGGTGCTTGTGGTAGTCTGTAAGCTCCTCCTTCCCATTCAGAGAGCTGATGCTGCCTCTTCTTGATCTCAGCCCCAGCCCACCCTTCCCAAAGGACTGCCTCCTCTCCCCCAGGCCCAGGTCCAGGCAGGGTGAGGAGCCCCGCAGGCCCCCATGCTCCAGTTCACAGCCCAGAGAGGCCAGAGAGGCCAGAGAGGCCAGGCTAGCCCTGCGGGGAGTACCCGGTACGCTGGCCGTTGCTAGCACTGTTACGTCTGGCGGCCGCTCCAGAGGAGACAGGCTGCGCCTCGTTTTGGAGGACATGGGCACAGAACCCTTCTCCCCTCTGTGGGAGCCCATGGAGCGGCGTGGGGGCAGGGACAGGGCTGCGGAGTCTGCCGACCGGTGGAGGCGGGGTAGAGAGCGGCTGTGGGTAGAGCCCAGGCCGTTGAGTGACCCTGTAGAGTACTTCCTCTGACGTGGTGCAGGGTCCATACCATTGTCCCCGTTCCGGCCCTGGGCATAGAACCTGCGGCCTAGACGAGGGCTGGAGGGCATGCTGGCCGCCCCACTGTGGCCCTGAGGAGGACTGGGTGCAGGCTCCCCATAGGAAGAGGAACCATTCCACATGGACAGGAGAGAACTGGCTACTTTTGGGCGATGACTGTCAGAGGAGCTAGAGAGGAGCAGGCTGTCCTGTGATTGGTGGCGTGAGCGGGTGTATGGCAGTTTGGGGCTGAGAGGACGCTCACCCTGGCGAGGGGAGGGGGGCATGCTACTGCTGGTCATGTAGGGGAGGCCTCTGGAGGAGGGGGGGCGCTCGGCACTCCTGGGGGGCGTGGGGGACAGGGGGCTGGTAGGGGGCAGGCTGAGGTAGGTACGGGTAGACTCTGCGCTGGCCCTCAGGCTAGCCTCTAGAGCACTCTTCCGGCGTTGCAGAGTCTCCATCAGGTCCTGCAGCTCCGCCTTCGATCGGGAGCCTCTCATCATGGTGCCACCCACTGAGCCGCCATTGCTGTGCTCAGTCTTTACACAGTCTGTGGAAACATCAGATACATAGAAACCAAACTCTCATTAATATGTATATATGATCCTGTCTTGGAGCACAGTAAAACACACCCTATACTCAAGCCTAAAGCCAAAAAGCTGAGAGAGACTGAGGCAACCAGCCTGAGTGGGATCTAATAACCAAACAGTGATCAGCCCCTGTAGTATGCTGACTAAGGAGGGAGAAACCAGCGAAGAACGTCCTTCAGACGGTTCTGGGCCCAAAACAAACAGTCCGTGGTTAAGGAAAGCTTCTTCTAAAAATGGAAGAATGCTGGCGGAGTGAGACAGGCCGGAATACCTTTGTACTTTCTGGCACTGAGGGAGAGCCTGGACCCTGAGGAATCACCTCTGTCAGCACGCCCCTTCCTCCCACCGACCCGGCACCCGCGGCCCAGTATGCAGTGCAGGGTTTCTGCTCTGAGACCACCTGGGCTGGCTGACCTCAGGCTCTGTTTATCTGTGCTGACATGCTGTCATTTGTTCTCTCAGCGGATAAACTCACACTGGACAGGGGAGAATGTGGTGGACTTCCATTTATTTATACCTTACATGGGCAGTTTGACCCAAGGACTTTGGCTGTGTACATACTCGCTTAGCTGAAGAGTATAACCGTCAGACTTGAGTAAAGCAGAGTAGAGTCAAGCAGAGCCAGAGCATGACCCTTGCCCCCAGCAGACAAAGAGACAGATAGATAGAGAGAGAATGAATACATTCTGAACTCTGAGAACCACTTCCTTACCACACAGCAATCACAGTGACACCTTGGCACTTCTGGAGGTTCCTCATGCAGGGGAAAAGGGAATAACCAGGGGAGAATGGCAGTAGGATTGGGAAATGTAGAGAAATAGCGGTAAGAGTGTAGTCTTCAAGGTTGTGCGAGAGAGAGATCGGTCCCTACCTGAGCTGTAGCCCATAGTGGCGACAGGACTCTTCTGGGGCTGCATGCTCTTCATACGTCTGGCCTCCTCAGGGTGGTTAAAGCGGAAGAAGTAGGATTTACCCAGACAGAGTGTGAATCCTGGATAAACAACAGTCAGAACTGACTCTCTCACAAATACACACACATTCACCAGAGCGCTTTGTAGAGTATTTTGAACACAGCCATACACACACACTCACACACAACAGCATGTTTCTACCTTGGAGTAAAGGCTTTACTGAGTTTTCTCCAATTACATCAACGCCCAAGTAAAACACATTGTTTAATGCAGAGGTCAGTAGTGTAAGACATTGTCACGATGCCTCAGTCCAGGCAGCATATGGAGCACATTGCAGATACCCTGTTCTCTAAACCATACTCTCTGGAGCCGAGGAGCTAAATGAGGAAACCTTACAGAGTAGGAAAACAGATCCTAGGAAAATAATTCAGCCTCCAGCATTAATGGTATCTGAGATGGAAACAAAATTCTCCTCACTTTTGTGGACAAAGAATTGACGACTGAGAAGGCTGCTCTGTGTCCCTGAATCAATATGCCATTTCTCTTTTATCTATGTCATTGAGCAGGGCTGTCTTCCACACTGAGCTACTGTGATGATTTCAGCAATATTTACCCTCTGAGACTGGGGCTATGACAGAGATGTACAACTCCCTCCCCCCAAACACACACGCGCACACACACACACACACTTCAGGGTCGGAGTCTTCTGGGTCTGATAATCCAAGGTTTCCTGCTCTGCCAGGCTGATGGTTCTTCAGGAAGTGGGGTATCCTTTTACACAGTCAGCTACATACAATCCATCAGCATTAGTTAGTTCTCCCTGCTCTGGCCACCTGAAACAGCTTTCCCTCATATGAGAAGTGGGGTGGGGGGGGGGGGTTTAAAGCATCACAGCAGGGCAGCAAGGCAGAGCAAAAACCAGACAGAGGATTTTTGTTTTATACACACCATTGGGGAAACCCAATTCACAGAGTCCTCCTACACATTTGGGTTCTACTCAATGTGTGTGTGTTATATGACTAGCCTTCCACTGGAACTACGGCTACTTTGTGAAATGATATAGTAGGCTGTATATTACTAACTGATAAGACCTGTAATAAATTGTTCTAATAAAACATCTTCGCAACAACGTAATCCTCTATTAATAATCTGTCTACTACAGAGAATGGCGGTGTGATACCTCAGATAATCAAACACCCAGGGCTCAGGGAATCCCCCTCTCACAGCCCCTTCTGAGAATAGTAGCCTATCCCTTTTTGTCTAATTAAGTAACCACATAATGACCACTAATGACATGGTTCTTTTGGAGCAAAGATGTAAAAATGAGGGACCAATGCGCAGGCCGCTCGACTTCTGATTCGGGACCAATGCGCAGGCCGCTCGACTTCTGATTAGGGACCAATGCGCAGGCCGCTCGACTTCTGATTAGGGACCAATGCGCAGGCCGCTCGACTTCTGATTAGGGACCAATGCGCAGGCCGCTCGACTTCTGATTAGGGACCAATGCGTAGGCCGCTCGACTTCTGATTCGGGACCAATGCGCAGGCCGCTCGACTTCTGATTAGGGACCAATGCACAGGCCGCTCGAACTCTGCATGCATCTATGCTACCTCCCAATCACATAAAAAAATAAGAGTGATCAATTTACATAATTCTTAGAAATAAGTAGGACTATTGCCATTATTGTTTATTTTTCCCCAAGGAGTACCAACCCACTTCTGGGAAACGTGCAATGAGTACCAAACCACTTCGGGGAAACATGCAAGGAGTAGCAAACCACTTCGGCGAAACGGTGTAACCATATGAAAATGATTAAGAAAAGCGCACTCTTGGCCATACAGCTCTATTTTTTATTTATTTAACCTTTGTTTAACTAGGCAAGTCAGTTAAGAACAAATTCTGATTTACAATGACGGCCTACCCCTGACGTCGCAGGGCCAATTGTGCGCAACCCTATGGGACTCCAAATCACCGCCGGATTGTGATACAGCCTGAGATGCACTGAGATGCAGTGCCTTAGACCGCTACGCCACTCACGAGCCCCTTTAAACCCTCTCAAGTTTAAACAGTCCCCTAAAAGGTGTGCGGCATATCCTACTACTGAGTCCATACAAAAATGCACTTCGGGTATTTCAATGGCTTTAAAATAAAATAAGAACATTGACTATTTTGCGCGTAACTCTTTGACAAACTGGACATAACCAAATAAAACCATGTATAGCCTACAATTGAACAATGAATCCAAACTGGAGTTCGCGAAAGATTACTGACTGGTTAAAAAAGTTATTATCCTGCAAGATGAGGAGGGAGAATGGTGAAACAGACACGCATCTTCTCTGGAGCAACTTTTGAAAACGTCTGAGATGTTTTTGTTTCGAGGACGACAACTAACCTTTGTGTGCTGTCCCATTCAAACTGTTGAGCGTTGGTGATGGACGGAACTCCTCTGCCTTGGATTAGCATGACAAAGGGACAGAGGCGCTTCCCACTGCTACCTTGACGAGTCCTCAGACACTCCTCCCCATTCTCAGACGGAGCCCCAAACCCGGGGACTGCGCAAGTCTGGTTGGCTGATTTGGGTGGTCGCAGACGCGCCAAATTGGGGAGGGGAGGGGGCTTTGGCGGGACGGCGGAGAAGGGGGTGGGTGACGGGGGATGCTGTAACCCCAACCCCAAGGGACAGTTAAAAATGTTTTTTTAAATGTAACCTTTTTTAACTAGGCAGTTCGAGTTTACAAACGTGGATATCGACTTTTCCAAAAAATACATCTCTTCCTACCTTGTAGGCCTACTGTCACGTTCCTGACCTGTTTTCTCTTGTTTTGTATGTGTTTATTGGTCAGGGCGTGAGTTTTGGGTGGGCAGTCTATGTTTTCTGTTTCTATGTTGGTTTTGGGTTGCCTGGTATGGCTCTCAATCAGAGGCAGGTGTTTGACGTTTCCTCTGATTGAGAGTCATATTAAGGTAGGTTGTTCTCACTGTTTGTTTGTGGGTGGTTGTCTCCTGTGTATGTATGTATGTATGTATGTATGTATGTATGTATGTATGTATGTATGTATGTATGTATGTATGTATGTATGTATGTATGTATGTATGTATGTATGTATGTATGTATGTATGTATGTATGTATGTATGTATGTATGTATGTATGTATGTTCGTTCGTTCGTTCGTTCGTGCCACACGGGACTGTAGCGTTTGTTTGTAGTCGTGTACCTATTCGTGCGTTCTTCACGTTATATGTAAGTTCGTGTCCAGGTCTGTTTTCATCGTTTATTTGTTTTGTAGTTTATTCAAGTATAGTTCGTTTTCTGTCTTCGTTGTTTTGTCGTGTCTTAAATAAATCATGTCATTTTTTTAAATTCCCATGCACCGAAAAAAAACTGTTAAATAGGTTCCATCGTATTCTTAACTCTAGGCCTGCACATATGCACATTCTGGTAACCTATTGGCACATGCGGTCTAGCCAACAGCTCACAGATACAGTACGGGTATATGCTACATGAGGAGGATTTATTATGGACAAAAGTGTGAGATTATTTTTATTTGTCAAATGCCAGCCAATCATTGATCATCATGTCACCAGAATAAGACTCTCGTTATTTATTGAAAGGAGCATCAAGCTCATCACCGTGCACATTCACTACCCTGTGAAGTTAATCATCATTTATTTAATCTAGCCTGATAAATGGCATGCTTTCCCATGATGTCGTGACATGTTTTATCCGAAATGTAGGACTACTTTACTCGCATAAAAGGGTTGGATGTAAACCTGGTTAATGTAAAGCCATTTTGAGAATGCTGGAATGATATTTAGGATGAATGTGCGCATACCTACAGGAGATTTTTGAAGTAGCCTAATCAGATTAAAACATAGTGTCTGGTTGTGTTTATGCCATATATAAAATGTAATACCTTTTAAAAGTTAAATGACAAATATTTAGGCTGTATTGAAGCGTTAGGTTGTAGGTGCGTGAAAGCAAAACATATTTTTTTATACAACCCCTCCCCTATTTTGGACCCCCCCTTTCCCACAGTACATTTAGAACTGACCCTAATCGACCCAAGCTGACAAAGCAGTCCAAAGAGCAATGTCTAAAACAAAATCATCAGCACGTTGTGCACATCACTCAAGTCTCTAATCAGTGCTTTTCCTTGTTTATTTCACACCTAAATAATGTAGACCACTGTATGTTTCCCTTAGGGCATTAAAAACGACAGAAACCAGGTAGAGCTACTACAATGGTCCTGGTAACACTACAAACACTAATACATATGGCTAACATTATAATAATATAATAATAATTATAATATAACTCATATTAAACTGATACAAAGAAGCAGTGACAGTGACTTATGAACTAACAAATTCACGACTGTCATCTCTCAGAGTATGGACCGTGGGATAGTGTGTATGTGTGTGTGTGTACTGTCTGTGTGTTTGGGGTGTATTTGTACAAGTGAAGTTAGGCAGTGGAAGGCAGGGGCCTCGCCCACTGCTGAATCCCTTCAGGCTCTGCTCTCCATCACACTCACAACTGCTGTTACATCATGGGGAGGGGCTGCTGATTACTTCCAGATGCTGCTCTTTAGTCCTTGTTGAAAATCTCTCTCAACACACACTCTGACTCACACAGACTCTTGTGCGCGAGTGCGCGTGCACACACACACACACACACACACACACACACACACACACACACACACACACACACACACACACACACACACACACACACACACACACACACACACACACACACACACACACACAGTATTAAACACACCAAACAATTTTCTCTCTTACACGCCAATGATGCAGAGATGATGAGTGGTGATCAAGTCGATGTGTAATGTTATTTCATACACTGCGTGTGAAGGAGGGGAGTGAATACCAGACACGTACTGTACCATACTTAGTATCTTTGCTGAGAAGCATCTGTGTGTTTGTGTGTCTAGGAACTGCGAGCACAGAAACTTTATCGACTACTACCCCTTCTACTGTAAACACTACTGTCCCACACAGACTAGGGAGATCCCAGTGAGAATATATAGATGTATACTTTGGACTCCGACATTGCTCGTCCTAATATTTTTATATTTCTTAATTCCTGTCAGGTGGTGGT